>NC_069500.1:1287560708-1287870708 GCF_027579735.1 Bombina bombina
ATATCCGTTTCGTTATAACCTTTTTCTTTAAATTTTTCCTTTAATACTGTTGAGGATTTTTCAAAATCATCCCCTTCTGTAGAGTATGTAATCTTAACTTTGTACTTTTTTATTTTGTATTTTGCACTCCCCAATCTCTCTCTGCTCACTTTGGATAAACGATCCGGGAGCTGACTAACATACTTTCTACGAGTTAGTCTAAGCCAGTTATCCCGGACCCAGAGAAAACAACTGTTATCAACTAATTAGTTGGATTGTAGGTTTTTTAAGAGTTTCTTGTGGTGGTTTTTATTGTGGTTTTAACTTATGTTTATTAATTAAAAATGAGTTTTTAGTATCTGAACTCGGCACATTTATGCTGTCCTCAACAAATCATTGATTACAGTTTTGTTCTGAGTCCAAAATTCTTTACTTGGCCAAAACCAGTTTTTAGATTGGATTTTATATCCATTTTATCCTTTTGAGACCCTTTTAGCGCTTATTCTTTACAATTCTCTTTTTAACTTTAGCATTCATATTTGATAGTGGTATCAAATATAAACAATAGAATATAGCAGCTTTAAGGTATCTCACCAAAATATTGTTCTGGGAAATAAAAACATACCCAATTATTGGACAGCGCTTAAAACTCACCCTTAACACTTTTTACTTTTAATATATGTATCTATCTATCTATCTATCTATCTATATCTATCTATATATATGTGTGTGTGTGTTATGTCAGAAATCTTTTGCAAACATATTTACATGTCCCTAAATTTTATTTTGTTCTAAACAATGTTGTCTTTAATATCTTTGTGTTTATTACCACTATATGTATATCGTGTAAATATATTATTAAATTAAAAGAGAGAAGCGCTCAACCTGGGAACGAACAATAGCATAATAGCTTGTTCTATGGCTAGTTACCCCCCAAGAAGCAGCCTCTTTTTGCTCAACATGTGCCTTTCACAGAGAAAAACTTTCCTGTAGCATATCAGTCTGATCCTGACTTAACAGTACAGTCCAGCCCCGAAATACCAGGCAATCTCTCTCTTAACAAGGGAAATAGCAAAACCCCAGACGTACGTTTCGGCCTAATGTGGGCCTCGTCAGTGAGGTGCAGCCATATCCCTCTAGACACACTGAGCAACGTGTCCACGTCTGGGTTCCCGCATCACACTTAGGGAGACTTCCCTAAGAGTCATAATTGCATATATTAAAAGAGAGAAGCCCTCAACCTAGGAACAAACAATAGCATAATAGCTTGTTCTATGGCTAGTTACCCCCCAAGAAGCAGCCTCTTTTTGCTCAACATGTGCCTTTCACAGAGAAAAACTTTCCTGTAGCATATCAGTCTGATCCTGACTTAACAGTACAGTCCAGCCCCGAAATACCAGGCAATCTCTCTCTGAACAAGGGAAATAGCAAAACCCCAGATGTACGTTTCGGCCTAATGTAGGCCTCGTCAGTGAGGTGCAGCCATATCCCTCTAGGCACACTGAGCAACGGTCCACGTCTGGGTTCCCGCATCACACTTAGGGAGACTTCCCTAAGAGTCATAATTGCATAAACTAAAAGAGAGAAGCGCTCAACCTGGGAACGAAGAATAGCATAATAGCTTGTTCTATGGCTAGTTACCCCCCAAGAAGCAGCCTCTTTTTGCTTAACATGTGCCTTTCACAGTGAAAAACTTTCCTGTAGCTTATCAGTCTGATCCTGACTTAACACTACAGTCCAGCCCCGAAATACCAGGCAATTTCTCTCTGAACAAGGGAAATAGCAATACCCCAGTCATATGTTTAGGCCTAATGTGGGCCTCGTCAGTGAGTTGCAGCCATATCCCTCTAGGCACACTGAGCAACGGGTCCACATCTGGGTTCCCGCATCACACTTAGGGAGACTTCCCTAAGAGTCATAATTGCATAAATTAATAGAGAGAAGCGCTGAACCAGGGAACGAACAATAGCATAATAGCTTGTTCTATGGCTAGTTACCCCCCAAGAAGCAGCCTCTTTTTTTTTAGCAAAAAGAGGCTGCTTCTAGGGTGGTAACTAGCCATAGAACAAGCTATTATGCTATTGTTCGTTCCCAGGCTGAGCGCTTCTCTCTTTTTATTTATGCAAATTATGACACTTAGGGAAGTCTCCCTAAGTGTGATGCGGGAATCCAGACGTGGACCCATTGCTCAGTGTGCCTAGAGGGGGTATATGGCTGCACCTCACTGACGAGGCCAACAATAGGCCGAAAACGTATGTCTGGGGTTTTGCTGTTTCTCTCGTTCAGAGAGGGATTGCCTGGTATTTCGGGGCTGGACTGCACTGTTAAGTCAGGATCAGACTGATATGCTACAGGAAAGTTCTTCTCTGTGAAAGGCACATGTTGAGCAAAAATAGACTGCTTCTAGGGTGGTAACTAGCCATAGAACAAGCTATTATGCTATTGTTCGTTCCCAGGTTGAGCACTTCTCTCTTTTTATTTATGCAAATTATGACACTTAGGGAAGTCTCCCTAAGTGTGATGCGGGAATCAAGACGTGGACCTGTTGCTCAGTGTGCCTAGAGGGATATGGCTGCACCTCACTGACGAGGCCCACAATAGGCCGAAACGTACATCTGGGGTTTTGCTGTTTCTCTCGTTCAGAGAGGGATTGCCTGGTATTTTGGGGCTGGACTGCACTGTTAAGTCAGGATCAGACTGATATGCTACAGGAAAGTTCTTCTCTGTGAAAGGCTGCTTCTAGGGTGGTAAATAGCCATAGAACAAGCTATTATGCTATTGTTCGTTCCCAGGTTGAGCGCTTCTCTCTTTTTATTTATGTAAATATATTATTAGTCTAAGCAAGAATAATTGTGAATATAACGTGTAATCAGGGTATCATATGTATTTATTTGTAATCAATTTATATTTTAAGAGCTGGGCCAGTTTTCTCTCTGCACCTGTGTAACCCTTCCTGATTGCAGTGTAGTTTTAAACACCACCCCTACACAGGTGTTACAAAATGGGCTGGCATATAAGATTACATGTCTATCATTTTAAGATTATATTGAATCAAACATCATTAGATTTTTAAAATCATTGTCAAAAATATTACACTGTGTGTCCTAATGTCATCATCAATGTTTAAGTTTAATACTAATTTCACATATACATACTTTAAAAGTATAATACACAATGTAACAAATGGCACTTATAAGTTCTGATGAGTGATCAATGACACAAGTATCGAGCAATTTGATTTGTTAGTGATAGTATAAAATATATATTTAAATCAGATTGGCTGATGTCATAAATCATGTGATTATGCATTTCCCAATCAAAAGTGGTGGAAAATGTTACTAGTTTGTGGGTTGTTTAGGAGTTTGAGTATTGCATCCAATTTGGTGCGAAATGCAATGGGACTTGTATTACATGCGTTAAACATGGTGAAATTAGATTGATCAAAAAAAGGAAGTTAGGTATAGTATGTAATGTATTTATTTCATTTTTAGCCCTATATCTACTAGTCCTGTTGCCAGACAAACATTACCTGTCATAAAAAAAAACTACTTTTGAAATTAATCTGTCCCTTAAAATTACATTTAATTAATATTGTTAATTAGCATATTATTTCGATACTAAACATGCGTCTTTGTTGTCTGTGTGATTTAGAAAGAGTATACAATTGTAATTAACTTTATAATTTACGTAAATATGTAATAAGCTTCATTCTCTTGCAGCATCTAACATACCCTTTCTGGGTTTTCAGACTCCTGTTGATTTCTATGGCATTCGCGGCCTCAAGAGTGGCAGTTTTAACAATAGGTACGCTGCGGAAGAATAGACGGGAGTGTATCTGTTGAATGTTTGATAAATTGGCAAGAGGGTCAAATAGAGTAGAATGTGACGACGGATGATCAGTATTCCGCTCGAATAACACAAGCATCGATCTGCGTTGGATTGAGATCGTGGGAACGTATATTACGTCACATTTGATGATGTTGACATTTTGTTAACTACTGGGGATCAACTTTGCATCTAATTTGACACAGAATTCCAACGTAATATCAGTTGAAGCATTGATAAATCGGTCCCCAAATGTTAATATCATGATTTAGATTTCATTTTTAAAGATCTTTAATTTATTTATTTTATTAAATTTGCTTTGATCCCTTGGTATCCTTTGTTGAAAAGCATACATAGGTAGGCACAGCAGCAGAAATAGACTACTGGGAGCTAGCTGCTGATTTGTAAATGGACTTATATGCCTCTTGTCATTGGCTTAACCAATGTGTTCAGTGAACTCCCAGTAGTGGGCATTGAAGTACACATTAAACTTTCTTGACGCAAGAATATAAGTTTAGATGCCAGCCCATTTTTGGTGAACAACCTGGGTTGTTCTTGCTGATTGGTGGATAAATGCATCCACCAATAAAAAAGTCATATCCAGAGTGCTGTACCAAAAAAGAAGCTTAGATACCTTATTTTTCAAATAAAGTTAACAAGGGAACGAAGAAAATTTGATAATGGGAGTAAATTAGAAAGTTGCTTAAAATGTCATGCTCTATCTGAATCACGAAAGAAAAAATTTGGGTACAGTGTCCCTTTAACGAACAAGTACGTACCCTGCACGTCCTCGTTCTGGAAAGCAGCTAGAAGCGATTCTGCTTGCTTCCAGCTGCTTTCCGGTTATTGCAGTGATGCCTCGATATCGAGGCATCCTGCAATAACCTTTCTTAGCCATCCGATGCAGAGATGTGGGCGGGGATCACCGGGGGCACGCACGGACGCGCGCACGGGGAGGCGGGGGCGGGCACGTGCATGGGGAGGGAGCGGGTGGGAACCGCTACACTACAGAAAATTTTAAGTGAATAGTGGGGAAAAAAGGGGGGGAAGCAGGGGCGTATTAAGGCATAGGCCAACGAGGCCAGTGCCTAGGGCGGCAGATTTTGAGGGGCGGCACTTGCTATGGCTGCAGTGAATATGCAGCTGATCATTTAAAGAAAAAAAAAAATTAAACTTGAAAGTGCCGCTTCATAGACTCTTAGCCAATTGCATCTATTTGTGTGTTTTTTTATTGCTGGCGCACGCACATGGCTTTAGGCGGCAACAGGGTTAGGAGAAGAAGGAGGAGTCCAGTGAGTTGCGAGTCGCGACAGACAGCCAGAGACTAATGTGGAGGAGGACTGTCACCTAACAGGTAGGGGCGGGCTGAGTCCTGACAGTAGGTAGGAATGATGGATCTCATTAGTGTGCACTGTGACAGCAACACAACACTTAATGCCTTCTCTGTTAGCGACATTAACATTTTATTGCCTAATCATTAGGCAATAAAATATTAATGTTGCTAGCAGAGGAGGCATTAAGTGTTAGCTGCCGCACAGTGCACACTAATGAGAGCGGGCTGGTAGGAGCGAGGACAGGAGAGTTACTGTCTGTAAGTGTAGAGACAGTCAGTGTAATGATTCCCAGGGTCACTATATCCCATGATAGAACTGCGTCTAATGTAATCCTCTACCCACACTCCAACCTTTCCTGCAGATGCTCATTATAATCCCTCCGTCCTGTGTACTCACTATAATGCAGCACCAGCAAAGGTTCCTCAGATCTCCTATAGTTGCTCTAACTCATCTCCCCTTTTTACCTATAAAATGTCTTACGCCAAAAAGCCCAATCATGAATCCCCGTAACTGCAAACCTAATGATCCCACTATTTATTACTGAAGTCTGAAGTAGTTTTATAATCCCCAGCACACACCAGCTATAACTTGCATTATAATGCTACATAAAGCTGAACCTCTGCTATTACATTGATTGGTGTAGAAAATAAATAGTGTTAACACGTGTTTATATAAGGTTATGGGCTAAACTGTATGACTTAGTTTTTTAACAGATTTAGACAGCGGAAACAAAAGTGTGAAATCTACATTTAGCAACATAAATTATCAGTGTTAATCGGACATGCTAATCATTCCTGTGGAGCCAGCAGTCCCACTTCCAGGCTTCCCAAGTTCCTTCTGTCTAACTTTAATAGCATAGCAGCCGTTTCCTTCCCTCCCCGGCCCCCTCAAGTGCCGTGCTGACATTGCTTTCACTGACACTACAGCATCTATTCTGCACGCAGCCACGCAGATCAAGACAGTAGCAGGGAACAGCACGCTGAAGACAGGGCACAGGTCACAGGAGAATATTGCAGTGAATGTGGTAAGACTAGAGGGGGATGATCATGTTATAGCAATCTCTTGTTGTAAATAATGTGTGCTGCTGCAGGACATGTCATAAATCCCCCCACCCTCCTGCTCACAGTAGAAAACAGGCTTGTTTAACCTCTTTGCTCCCAGAGGTGATGGGTTACAAAATATTAGTTATGCTGTGTCTGTGCTTTGTGTGTATGTATATATATATATATATACACACACACAATATACATATATATATATATATATATTTATATATATATATATATATATATATATATATATATATATATATATATAAAATGTATATATATATATATATACATACATGCAAGTCCTGGGGTGTAAAAATATTATGGCCGAAAAAAAGCCTAAAACCTAGGGGGGTAGGGGGGTGGGGGGGCAGCAGAATTTTGAGTGCCTAGGGCAGCACAAAACCTAAATACGCCACTGGGGGGAAGGTAAAAAAAAATAAACAGATGATCATCAGGGGGTGTTGGGTTGCTCTGTGGAGGGGGGAAGCTACACTACAGAAAAAAACCGGGAGAAAAATAATAAAAAACTTTTTTTTTATGCAAACTGGGTACTGGCAGACAGCTGCCAGTACCCAAGATGGCCCCCAATAAGGCAATGGGGGAGGGTTAGAGAGCTGTTTGGGGGGATGAGGGAGGTTTGGGGCTAAGGGGGGAATTCTACACAGCAGCATATGTAAATATGCTAAAACAAAAACAAAAAACAAAAAGATACCTTTTATTTTAGTACTGGCAGACTTTCTGCCAGTACTTAAGATGGCGGGGACAATTGTGGGGTGGGGGAGGGAAGGGAGCTGTTTGGGAGGGATGAGGAGGTTTGATGTGTCAGGTGGGAGGCTGATCCCTACACTAAAGTTAAAATTAACCCTGCAAGCTCCCTACAAACTACCTAATTAACCCCTTCACTGCTAGCCATAATACATGTGTGATGTGCAGCAGCATTTAGCGGCCTTCTAATTACCAAAAAGCAACGCCAAAGTCATATATGACTGCTATTTCTGAACAAAGGGGATCCCAGAGAAGCATTTACAACCATTTGTGCCATAATTGCACAAGCTGTTTGTAAATAATTTCAGTGAGAAACCTAAAATTGTGAAAAATGTAAAGTTTTTTTTTTATTTGATCGCATTTGGCGGTGAAATGGTGGCATGAAATATACCAAAATGGGCCTAGATTAATACTTGGGGTTCTCTACTACACTACACTACACTAAAGCTAAAATTAACCCTAGAAGCTCCCTAATTAACCCCTTCACTGCTGGGCATAATACACGTGTGGTGCGCAGTGGCATTTAGCAGCCTTCTAATTACCAAAAAGCAAAGCCAAAGCCATATATGTCTGCTATTTATGAACAAAGGGGATCCCAGAGAAGCATTTACAACCATTTATTCCATAATTGCATAAGTTGTTTGTAAATAATTTCAGTGAGAAACCTAAAATTTGTGAAACAAATTGTGAAAAGTGAACAACTTTTTTAATTTGATCGCATATGGCGGTGAAATGGTAGCATGAAATATACCAAAATGGGCCTAGATCAATACTTTGGGATGTCTTCTAAAAAATATATATATATAAATGTTAATGGATATTCAGGGATTCCTGAAAGATATTAGTGTTCCAATGTAACTAGCGCTAATTTTGAAAAAAAAGTGGTTTGGAAATAGCAAAGTGCTACTTGTATTTATGGCCCTATAACTTGCAAAAAAAGCAAAGAACATGTAAACATTAGGTATTTCTAAACTCAGGACAAAATTTAGAAACTATTTAGCATGGGTGTTTTTTGGTTGTTGTAGATGTGTAACAGATTTTGTGGGTCAAAGTTAGAAAAAGTGTGTTTTTTTTCCCAATTTTTCCTCATATTTTATCATTTTTTTATAGTAAATTATAAGATATGATGAAAATAATGGTAACTTTTGAAAGTCCATTTAATGGCGAGAAAAACGGTATATAATGTGTGAGTACAGTAAATGAGTAAGAGGAAAATTACAGCTAAACACAAACACCGCAGAAATGCAAAAATAGCCTTGGTCCCAAACAGACAGGAAATGGAAAAGTGCTGTGGTCATTAAGGGGTTAAAGAACTACCTCAGTATAATCTCATGAACATTTTTTAACAATAGATACCATGAGAAAGAAGAAAATTTGACAAAATAAGTAATTTGGAACTTTTTAAAGAATATATACAGTACATATTTACGCAATAACTGCCACGTCCAAAAAAGGAAAACTATTTTTTATTATACGCAAATAAGAAATCCTAAAGCCTCATGCTAAAATTGAAATATTGTATTAGTCTGAAGGAGAGATTGTTGTAGACAAACTATCCCAAATAGCTTGTCATAGAAATATCTTTGTCTTCTTAAAGGGTCACAAAGCCCAATACTTACTCATTCTTTTTGTAAAAGTCCAACATTGCTCTGGCTTCATCTGCAGTAAATGAGTTATTTATATATTTTTGCAGGTCTGATAAGAGATTCTCACTCTGTAAAAACAAGATTTTTTTTAATATAATTTCTTACTATTTTTTCTAAAAAAGGATATTTATCACAAACACACCAAAACAAGTGATTTACTTTAACCCCTTAAGGACCAGGCATTTCAGACAAACACTTCCCCAACAGACCAGAGCATTTTTAGCATTTTTGCCATAACTACATTTAAACAGAAATAGAGCCTTTTTTATTTACCTATCAAAACTATATATATTTTTTTTTAGTAGACAACCCAAAGTATTGATCTAGGCCCATTTTGGTATATTTCATGCCACCATTTTACCACCAAATGCGATAAAAAAATGTTCACAATTTTAGGTTTATCACTGAAATTATTTACAAACAGATTGTGCAATCATGGCACAAATGGTTGTAAATGCTTCTCTGGGATCCCTTGTTCAGAAATAGCAGACATATACGGCGTTGGCATTGCTTTTTTAGTAATTAGAAGGCCGCTAAATGCAGCTGCACACCACACTTGTATTATGTCCAGCAGTGAAGGGGTTAATTAGGTAGCTTGTAGGGTTAATTTTAGCTTTAGTGTATAGATTACCCTCCCACTTGACACATCCCACACCCTGATCCCTCCCTAATCCCTCTCAAACTGCTCTCTTCCCTCCCCCAACCCACAATGGTCAGCCTCATCTTAAGTACTGGCAGAAAGTCTGCCAGTACTAAAAAAACACAATTTATGCTTACCTGATAAATTTATTTCTCTTGTGGTGTATCCAGTCCACGGATCATCCATTACTTGTGGGATATTCTCATTCCCAACAGGAAGTTGCAAGAGGACACACACAGCAGAGCTGTAATATAGCTCCTCCCCTAACTGTCATAGCCAGTCATTCGACCGAAAACAAGCCGAGAAAGGAGGAGCCATAGGGTGCAGTGGTTACTGTAGTTTAAATTTAAAAATTACCTGCCTTAAAATGACAGGGCGGGCCGTGGACTGGATACACCACAAGAGAAATAAATTTATCAGGTAAGAATAAATTGTGTTTTCTCTTGTAAGGTGTATACAGTCCACGGATCATCCATTACTTGTGGGATACCAATACCAAAGCTAAAGTACACGGATGAAGGGAGGGACAAGGCAGGAACTTAAATGGAAGGAACCACTGCCCGTAAAACCTTTCTCCCAAATATAGCCTCCGAAGAAGCAAAAGTATCAAATTTGTAAAATTTTGAAAAAATATGAAGCGAAGACCAAGTCGTCGCCTTGCAAATCTGATCAAAAGAAGCCTCATTTTTAAAGGCCTAAGTGGAAGCCACAGCTCTAGTGGAATGAGCTGTAATCCTTTCAGGAGGCTGCTGTCCAGCAGTCTCATAGGCTAAGCGGATTAAGCTTCTTAGTCAAAAAGAAAAAGAGGTTGCCGAAGCCTTTTGACCTCTCCTCTGTCCAGAGTAGACAACAAACAAAGCAGATGTTTGACGAAAATCTTTAGTAGCTTGTAAGTAAAACTTTAAAGCACGGACCACGTCTTGATTGATATTCTTGTTAGATACCACCTTAGGTAAGAACCCAGGTTTGGTACGCAGGACTACCTTATCCATATGAAAAATCAGATAAGGAGAATCACATTGTAAGGCAGATAGCTCAGAGACTCTACGAGCCGAGGAAATAGCTACCAAAAAAGAACTTTCCGAGATAAAAGCTTGATATCTATGGAATGAAGAGGTTCAAACGGAACTCCTTGAAGAACCTTAAGAACCTAGTTTAAGCTCCATGGTGGAGCAACAGGTTTAAACACAGGCTTGATTCTAACTAAAGCCTGACAAAATGCCTGAACGTCTGGAACATCTGCCAGACGCTTAACTAGCTGACAATCCTTTTTCCAAACCTTCTTGGAGAAAAGATAATATCCTAGCAATCCTGACCTTACTCCATGAGTAACCCTTGGATTCACACCAATAAAGATATCTACGCCATACCTTATGGTAAATTTTCCTGGTGACAGGCTTTCGTGCCTGTCATAAGGTATCAATAACTGACTCGGAGAAGCCACGCTTTGATAAAATCAAGCATTCAATCTCCAGGCAGTCAGCCTCAGAGAAATTAGATTTGGATGGTTGAAAGGACCCTGAAGTAGAAGGTCCTGTTTCAGAGGCAGAGACCATGGTGGAAAGGATGACATGTCCACTAGATCTGCATACCAGGTCCTGCGTGGCCACGCAGGTGCTATCAGAATCACCGATGCTCTCTCCTGTTTGATCTTGGCAATCAGTCGAGGGAGCAGAGGAAACGGTGGAAACACATAAGCCAGGTTGAAAGACCAGGGCGCTGCTAGAGCATCTATCAGTGTCGCCTTGGGATCCCTGGACCTGGATCCGTAACACGGAAGCTTGGCGTTCTGGCGAGACGCCATGAGATCCAGTTCTGGTTTGCCCCAACAATGAATCAGTTGTGCAAATACCTCCGGATGGAGTTCCCACTCTCCCGGATGAAGAGTCTGAAGACTTAGAAAATCCGCCTCCCAGTGCTCTAGACCTGGGATATGGATAGCTGATAGGTGGCAAGAGTGAATCTCTGCCCAGCGAATTATTTTTGAAACTTCTAACATCTCTAGGGAACTTCTCGTTCCCCCTTGATGATTGATGTAAGCTACAGTCGTGATGTTGTCCGACTGAAATCTGATGTACCTCAGAGTTGCTAACTGAGGCCAAGCCTGAAGAGCCTTGAATATCGCTCTTAGTTCCAGAATGTTTAATGGAAGGAGAGACTCCTCCTGAGTCCACGATCCCTGAGCCTTCAGGGAGTTCCAGACTGCACCCCAACCTAGAAGGCTGGCATCTGTCGTAACAATTGTCCAATCTGGCCTGCGAAAGGTCATACCTTTGGACAGATGGACCCGAGATATCCACCAGAGAAGAGAATCCCTGGTCTCTTGGTCCAGATTCAGTTGAGGGGACAAATCTGTGTAATCCCCATTCCACTGACTGAGCATGCATAGTTGCAGCGGTCTGAGATGTAAACGTGCAAACGGCACTATGTCCATTGCCGCTACCATTAAGCCGATTACTTCCATACACTGAACCACCGAAGGGCGCGGAATGGAATGAAGAACCCGGCAGGAATTTAGAAGCTTTGATAACCTGGACTCCGTTAGGTGAATTTTCATTTCTACAGAATCTATCAGAGTCCCTAGAAAGGAAACTCTTGTGAGTGGGGATAGAGAACTCTTTTCCTCATTCACTTTCCACCAATGCGACCACAGAAATGCCAGTACTACGTCCGTATGAGACTTGGCAATTTGGAAGTTTGACGCCTGTATCAGGATGTCGTCTAAATAAGGGGCTACTGCTATGCCCCGCGGCCTTAGGACCGCCATAAGCGACCCTAGAACCTTTGTAAAGATTCTTGAGGCTGTAGCTAATCCCAAGGGAAGAGCTACAACTGGTAATGCCTGTCTTGAAAGGCAAACCTGAGAAACCAATGATGATCTTTGTGTATCGGAATGTGAAGATAAACATCCTTTAGATCCACTGTAGTCATATATTGACCCTCCTGGATCAGTGGTAGGATGGTACGAATAGTTTCCATCTTGAACGACGGAACTTTGAGGAATTTGTTTAAGATCTTTAGATCCAAAATTGGTCTGAAGGTTCCCTCTTTTTTGGGAACCACAAACAGATTTGAGTAAAAACCCTGTCCCTGTTCCTCCTTTGGAACTGGATGGATCACTCCCATAACTAGGAGGTCTCGTACACAGTGTAAGAATGCCTCTCTCTTTATCTGGTGTGCAGATAATTGTGAAAGGTGAAATTTCCCTTTTGGGGGGGGGAAGCTTTGAAGTCCAGAAGATATCCCTGGGATATAATTTCCAACGCCGAGGGATCCTGAACATCTCTTGCCCACGCTTGGACAAAGAGTGAAAGTCTGCCCCCTACTAGATCCGTTCCCGGATAGGGGGCCGTTCCTTCATGCTGTCTTAGAGGCAGCAGCAGGCTTTTTTACCTGCTTACCTTTTTTCCAGGTCAGGTTTGGTCTCCAGACCGTCTTGGATTGAGCAAAAGTTCCCTCTTATTTATTATTAGAGGAAGTTGATGCCGCACCTGCCTTGAAGTTTTGAAAGGCACGAAAATTAGACTGTTTGGCCCTAGATTTGGACCTGTCCTGAGGAAGGGCATGACCTTTTCCTCCAGTGATATCAGCAATAATCTCCTTCAACCAGGCCCGAATAGGGTCTGCCCCTTGAAGGGAATAATAAGTAGCTTAGATTTTGAAGTCACGTCAGCTGACCATGATCTAAGCCATAGCGCTCTGCACGCCTGTATAGCAAAACCAGAATTCTTAGCCGTTAGTTTAGTCAAATGAACAATGGCATCAGAATAAAAGAATTGGCTAGCTTAAGTGCTCTAAGTTTGCCAAGTATGTCATCCAATGGAGTCGCTACCTGTAAAGCCTCTTCCAGAGACTCAAACCAGTACGCCGCAGCAGCAGTAACAGGGGCAATGCATGCAAGGGGCTGTAGGATAAAACCTTGTTGAATAAATATTTTCTTAAGGTAACCTCTAATTTTTTATCCATTGGATCTAAAAAAAAAGCACAACTGTCCTCGACAGGGATAGTAGAACGCTTTACTAGAGTAGAAACTGCTCCCTCCACCTTAGGGACTGTCTGCCATAAGTCCCGTGTGGTGGCGTCTATTGGAAACATTTTTCTAAAAATAGGAGGGGAAGAGAACGGCACACCTGGTCTATCCCATTCCTTATTAATAATTTCTGTAAACTTTTTAGGTATTTGGAAAAACATCAGTACACACCGGCACTGCAAAGTATTTATCCAGTCTACACAATTTCTCTGGCACTGCAATGGTATCACAGTCATTCAGAGCAGCTAAAACCTCCCTAAGCAACACGCGGAGGTGTTCAAGTTTAAATTTAAATGTAGAAATATTAGAATCCGGTATCTTTCCTGAGTCATTAACATCACCCACTGACTGAAGCTCTCTTTCCTCAGCTTCTGCATATTGTGAGGCAGTATCAGACATGGTTCTTAAAGAGTCAGTATGCTCTGCATTTTGTCTCACCCCAGAGCTATCTCGCTTACCTCTAAGTTCAGGTAGTTTGGCTAATACTGCTGACAGTGTATTATCCATGACTGCCGCCATGTCTTGTAAAGTAAACGCTATGGGCACCCTAGATGTACTTGGCGCCATTTGAGCGTGAGTCCCTTAAGCGGGAGTCAAAGGGTCTGACACGTGGGGAAAGTTAGTCGGCATAACTTCCCCCTCGTCAGATTCCTCTGGTGATACATTTTTTAAAGACAGAAAATTATCTTTATTGCATAAAATGAAATCAGTACATTTGGTACACATTCTAAGAGGCGGTTCCACCATGGCTTTTAAGCATAATAAACAAAGAGTTTCTTCTATGTCAGACATGTTTATACAGAATAGCAATGAGACTAGCAAGCTTGGAAAACAACACTTTAAATCAAGTTAACAAGCAAATATAAAAACGGTACTGTGCCTTTAAGAGAAACAAATTTTGTCAGAATTAGAAAAACAGTGAAAAAATGCAGTAAATCAAACGAAATTTTTACAGTGTGTATAATAGGCTAACAGAGCATTGCACCCACTTGCAAATGGATGATTAACCCCTTAGTTCAAAAAACGGATAAAAAAAACGAAATAGACGTTTTTTTAACAGTCACAACCAACTGCCACAGCAAGCTGTGGCCATACCTTCCCCAATAAATGACTTTGGAAAGCCTTTGGGCCCTTTAGAGATGTCCTATAGCATACAGAGGGCCTTTGAGGGAAGCTGGATGTCACAATTTGTAATTTTAACTGCACCAACTGTAACTTTTATACTACAACAGTGGAAATTGTTTCTAGTCAAAATTTAAGCCAGCCATGGGGAAAAAACTAGGCCCCAATAAAGTTTTATCACCAATGTATATATAAAAAACGATTAAACATGCCAGCAAACGTTTTATATTGCAATATCATAAGGGTATTACCCCTGGGAGTAAGCATGATACCAGTCGTTATTAAATCACTGTATTCAGGCTTAACTTACATTAATCCGGTATCAGCAGCATTTTCTAGTGTTTTCCATCTCTAGAAAAAATTATAACTGCACATACCTGATAGCAGAATAAACTGCACGCCATTCTCTCGCTGAAGTTACCTCATCTGTGTAATCCCCTCAGACATATGTGAGAACAGCAATGGATCTTAGTTACAACCTGCTAAGATCATAGAAACCTCAGGCAGATTCTTCTTCTATTTACTGCCTGAGATAAAATAGCACAACTCCGGTACCATTTAAAAATAACAAACTTTTGATTGAAGAAAATAAACTAGCTATATTTAACCACTCTCTCCTACAACGTCCTTGCTTGTTGAGAGTTGCAAGAGAATGACTGGCTATGACAGTTAGGGGAGGAGCTATATTACAGCTCTGCTGTGGGTGTCCTCTTGCAACTTCCTGTTGGGAATGAGAATATCCCACAAGTAATGGATGATCCGTGGACTGGATACACCTTACAAGAGAAAAAGGCTTTTATATATATATATATATATATATATATATATATTTTTTTTTTTCTGCAGTGTAGGATTCCCCCTTACCCCCCAACCTCCACGATCCCCCCAAACGGCTGTCTATTCCTCCCTCCTCTTACTAGATCCGCTATCTTAGGTACTGGCAGCTGTCTGCCAGTAGCCAGTTTTCCAAAATTGGGCAATTTTAATTACAAACCCCCCCACACATTTCTTCTGTAGTGTTAGCTACCCCCCACCTCATTTACACCCCTCCCCCTTCCAGATCACTTTCTCACCCTTTAATCCCACCTCCACTATAGGATTCCCCCTATCCCTCCTTCCCCCTCCCTCCGTCCCCCTCCCTCCTTCCCCTTCAAACTTCATGTTCCCATTTCATTTTAAGCTGGAGTGAAGACTTAACTAAAAATTGTTCACTTCTGTTCTGCAATAAAAATTGCTGTTATTTGCATTATTGTAGTCTGAGAGCAGTGCTCCAAAAGCTGCTACTATACAGCTGTTAGCCTACCTGGGAGAGATCACTGTACCTCATTCAGACAAACCCCTGAAGTACTGGGCAGTTAATAAACTGAGATTTAATCGGCAAAAAATATCTTTCTGACCCATGCAGTAGTGTGGAAAGTGAAAGACTGTTCAGCTTAGTCTCAAACGTCCTTACTGATAAAAAACAGACTTATAGCTGAACATGCAGAGATGCTTCTGTTCCTTAAAAATAACTTGCCACTAACTTTTGAAAAATGTATTCTAATTTCTAGATTGCCTGTTATACTGCTAGTTCTCATCTTGCACGATTATGCTCAAAACATACTGTACTCTTAGGAACATCCTTAGCTTATATAATTGCAGGATGAGTGTTCATAGGACACATTAAAGGGACAGTCTACACCAGAATTGTTATTGTTTTAAAAGATAGATAATCCCTTTATTACCCATTTCCCAGTTTTGCATAACCAACACAGTTATAATAATATACTTTTAACCTCTGTGATTATCTTGTATCTAAGCCTCTGCAAACTGCCCCTTTTTTCAGTTCTTTTGACAGACTTGCAGTCTAGCCAATCAGTGCCTGCTCCCAGATTACTTCACGTGCACGAGCACAGTGTTATCTATATGAAATACGTGCACTAACACCCTCTAGTGGTGAAAAACTGTTAAAATGCAATCTGAAAGAGGTGGGCTTCAAGGTCTAAGAAATTAGCATATGAACCTCCTAGGTTAAGCTTTCAACTAAGAATACCAAGAGAACAAAGCAAAATGGGTGATAAAAGTAAATTGGAAAATTGTTTAAAATGACATGCTCTATCTGAATCAGGAAAGTTTATTTTGGCCTAGACTGTCCCTTTAAGTTAATTCCTATGAACACTCATCATACAATTATAGGACTAGATTTAGATTACATTTGATTGGTAAGCTTTACCAATGCTCTGTTCACATTTCCAACTCGATAGACTTTAACTCAGTTGGACATGTAATGAGACTATTGATAAAGCTTACTATTCAATGTAATCTATCTCATAGTGTTGTTCAGCATGACTAAACAGTACACTGTTAAATTTTTTACTGTATTGCACTTTTGGTTGGTTGTGATTTTACATTTGTTATGTATTGTAATTATTAATATATTATATTGTAATATTTTTATTTATAAACATGTTCTGTGAAATTTCTTTGAGTTTTTACAACTTTGTGACAGCAAGCAAAGAAACCTGTTTTATTATTTCATAATATATTTTAAGTTACAGTTCTTCATAATTATAAAGAAGCTATCTTAAATCATTAGTCTGTATTGTGCTTGAGAAACATGACATTAAAAAAAATATCAGTAATTGGTATCGGCGTGTATTTGAAAAAAAGTATTGGTATTTATACTCAGTCTTAAAAAAAAATGGTATCTGTGCTACCCTAGTTTCAAGCATCCTTAATTAAGGATGTTGTAATCTTGTTGGACCGCGTGGAACTGTTCAACTTTTAAGTGTCAGTCTAGTAGTTCAGCGTCTTCAGGAGGCCTATGGTTGGGTTCTAGATTCAGCCATCTTCAGAGCTGAAAGAGTGAGTAGATGTTGGCGAGGGTGACTTTTTGTTGTCACTGTCTGGGCATTGTGATGCTTTATTTTAGAGTGGCATTTTGGTTTCCCATTTTGTGGGGTTTGAGTTTGTTTTTTTAGGTGTTGTTGGATGTAAGGTAGGTGGAGGAATTATTTCTAATGGTGGGTCGAGGCCGAGTTCTTTGCTGAATGTTGCCACGTCCTCAGATGTGATGCAGATAAGTATTTTGTTGTCTTGGATGACTATTAGTTGAACGGGAAATCCCCATCTGTATGGGATCTTTTTGTTGAGGTCCTTAAAGAACTGTATCTGAATCTCATGGGTTATTTTTGTCTTGACTTGTTAAGCAGCATCTCTTTTTCCAGGAAATTTTTGAATCTGATAATAATGTCCCTGGGATGAGCTGTGTCAGGGGGTCTGGGGCATAGAACTCTTTGGGCCCCTGACCCAAGGAATGTTTTCAGTATATGAAGGTTCATTTTAGAGTAGTGAATAGTGCTTGTAGGTACTCAGGGAAGTCCCTTAGTAGTAAAGATTCTGGAAATCCCCTTGAGTCGCAGATTTTTTCTTCTGCTTCTGTTTTCGAGATCATCAATCTTGTCCATGAGGGAGTCAATTGTTTCTTGCTGTGATGAGGCTCTGTCATCAATTCATAGGATATCTTCTCTTATTTCTTCGCTGTCTGCTTCTAGCATTTCCACTCTATAGCCTAGGGTTTGGAGGTCCTGTTTCAGCTTGGTTAGTTCTTCTCTTAGGCATGTCATAAAGATGACAGAAATCTCCTGCTTTGATGCAAAATGAGATAACAAGGCAGGAATTTGGGCATTTTCATTAGTAGATAATGTGGACAAGGGGTCCTGGGTTTGAGAGCCAGGGGAAGGTTTACCCTTGTTACTAGGATTAGTGGATGTTGGTGATTGTACGGCAGCAAAGTAGGAAGGCATAGTGTAGGCCTTGGTGGTTGTTTGTTTTGGTAACCTCTCTGATTTTGAGGGTTTCTTTGTTGCCATCTTGAGGTGGTATAGATAGATTTCAATTGGAATCAAGTATTGTAATACAGTATTAGACTAGTGTCCTGAAAGTGTTGAGGGTTGTTGACTATTCACTATAGTTAGGAATGAGCAGGGTAGATAGGTTCACGTATAAGGTGCCCAATAGTGTTATGGGAGTGAAAAATTATGAGGCTGCTTTCTGCTCTGGTATATGGGAGATGAGCATAGGTGGCTGGTGTGCTTGCTAGGTCACTGTGAATGGATATGTGTTGTCGCACTTACTGTGCTTTTGGGGATAGGAGAAGGTGGCGTGCAATATGTGTGAAGATTTTGTAGGGCCTTTATATTGTGTCCTGGCCATTTATGAGGGCTAATTAAAGGCTGTATTCCACCTGAGCCTCACCAGTTCAAAGTTGCTGCCTGATCACGTGATTGGGTGCGGTGTGAGGTGCTTACCAACACTGCCTCTTCCGTGTAGCATTCTTGTCAAATGGCCGGTCCCGGGTAGCTCAGTAGTGGCTTAATACTGATACTGAGGGCTATTTAAGGGGTATGTCTTATTTGGGCCTCACCAGTTCGGAGTTGCAGCCTGGTCACGTAATCGTGTGCGGCGTGAGGTGTCTACTGACACTGCCTCCTCTGTGCCACTTCCCTGTGAAATGGCCAGTCTCGAGAAGCTCATTACCGGCTTAGTACAGCACCCGACTGTAAGTAGGAGATGTGCTACGTTGTTGGAGAAAGTGCCGGTCGCAAGATGGCGCATTTCACTACTGCATCTCTGCAGCTGGATCTGTGTTGAAGCTCCTATCTGTAGCGGGGGCGTCTGGCTGTTGTTCCGGTGATGTCCAGGGACCGGGTGACTCTTGGAGTGTATGGTCTCCTAGAGTAAATTTGTTTTTGTGCTAGAGACTCTTATTGTGGAACTCCGGTGTTATGCTGCCTTCATGGCCGCTGCCGGCTATGCCCCCCTTTCCAATTTACTTATATTATTAAATTGACTGTGTTCTTTTGGTTTGTTGAAGAGCATATCTATGTAGGCTCATGAGCTTGCATTTGTCTTTAGTACAATATGACAGCAGTGTCTGCAACAGTATTTTAATTATGTTGTACATTGTTGCCAACACTGCTAAAAACATTGTTACAATCACTGTTGTCTTATAGTGCTCAGAATACATGCATGCTTCTGAGCCTACCTTAGTTTACTCTTCAACAAAGGATACTAAGATAATGAAGTGGAATTTTCATTTTATGTCCCTTTTACAACAACTGGTGCTTCTTTCCTAATCACAGAACATTGATATGAGAGTTAGGTGATTTGGTAGCAATGCCGTGACTATACCCAAACCCAGATGAAGGCAGAGTGACAAGTACAGGGGCAAAAATACAGTGTAAGTAAAAAGTGTCACCTTATTGTAAAAAAACGTTATATACCATTGACAAGACCCCTTGTCCTTTCAGCCTGCCTGTAACCCAAACCCACATTTGAAAAACACAGAGTTTCACAGTGGGATATGAACTCTAATATGGACTTTGCATTATAAGTGCGATAATGTCTAATGCATGATTTTTATGGATATTTTATTTGAAAAATGTTTTTAAGAGAATAAACATTTGTGATTTATACTCGTTCAGTCTCTACACTTATACTAAGCTGTCAGAAGACAAAAAAAGCATTTTTTTCTAAGTATATGACATTTCTGGAGTATTAAAGGGAACTCTGAAACAACGGCTCCGCCTTTATAGGTAATTAATTGAAAGCACAGGGGTCCCTTTTTTGTATTCCAATACTGAAATATAGGTCATACAGAGGTTCAGTAGTTACAGATCAAGTTTTACATTTTTTAAAACAAATACACATCCTTTTTTACTGCACATATTTTTCAATAATCAAAGTCCACCCTTCATTTGCCTTATTTCGAGGAGCCAATCTGGGCTTTAGACTACAGTCAACTGTCAAAATGTTAATATAAAGTAAATTGTTTTGCAGTTGTTATCTGATAAAGTAAATTACTGACGTATATATAGCAAGGTTAGAAATTAACAGGTGCATTTAAAATTCAAAGAAATAGATATTGCTCAGTTTTCAGAGCTAAACTTCATGAAAAGGGGTAAAATAAATAATGGAAATATAGCGCAAAGTTGTTTCATTATTCTTAACTAAACATTTTATATAAAAATCTCAAGGTGTTTACTGTCCCTTTAACATTTTAAAGAACATTTTACAACCACAGCGTACTGTTGACTTTTATGAGTTGTAATAAATGTATATGAAATAGATATATTTACAAGAGATCTTACCTGTGCTTTAGTATCTCTTCTTTTAGATGAAATAAAGGTGTCAAGGTAAACCATTAAATTTTGAATGCCTGTGTATTTCAGGAAATCTGCATTTTCACTAAGTACCTGATGTGGTGGCCCCTGTTAAAACATAATTTTTTTTTATCAGTAAATAAAATGTAGGATGAGAAACAAACATTTTAAAGGCTGTTTCTTTGGTCATGTTTGTACTTCATAGAAGAATTTGAAACTGCTGTAACAACTACATTTTAAAATCTATTTAATTCTCGGCAGCAAAAATTTATTTTT
This sequence comes from Bombina bombina, assembly GCF_027579735.1. NCBI lineage: Eukaryota > Metazoa > Chordata > Amphibia > Anura > Bombinatoridae > Bombina > Bombina bombina. The sequence goes on from NC_069500.1 coordinate 1,287,581,521, forward strand.
TTTGCTACACTAGGTTTAGCTGGTAATAAATTACTGATTACAATTACAAATATTTTGTTTTATAATATTCTAGTGTATTCCATAGGATCTTTCGCAGTATAATTTTTTTGTATGCTTTGCTCGTTTAAATTACATTACATTTGACCTATCATTCATCTAAAAAATGCATGGGTTGATAGGATTTCACTAAACAAAAGCTAGGAGAAATGGAATTAGAACTCTAACGCCTAGATTTAGAGTTTGGCGTTAGCCGTCAAAAGCAGCGTTAAGGGCTCCTAACGCTGCTTTTTACCGCCCGCTGGTATTTAGAGTCAGCCAGGAAAGGGTTTAACGCTCACTTCCAAGCCGCGACTTTTCCATACCGCAGATCCCCTTACGCCAATTGCGTATCCTATCTTTTCAATGGGATCTTCGTAACGCTGGTATTTAGAGTCTTGGCTGAAGTGAGCGGTAGAGCCTCTACCGACAAGACTCCATCCGCAGGAAAACGTCAGTAGTTAAGAGCTTTATGGGCTAACGCCGGTTTATAAAGTTCTTAACTACTGTGCTCTAAAGTACACTAACACTCATAAACTACCTATGTACCCCTAAACCGAGGTCCCCCCACATCGCCGCCACTCTAATACATTTTTTTAACCCCTAATCTGCCGACCGCACACCGCCGCCACCTACATTATACCTATAAACCCTTAATCTGCTGCCCCTAACATCGCCGACACCTATATTTATTAACCCCTAATCTGCCCCCCCCAACGTCGCCGCTACCTACCTACACTTATTAACCCCTAATCTGCCGACCGCACCTCGCCGCAAATCTTATAAATGTATTAACCCCTAAACCGCCTCACTCCCGCCTCAAAAACCTTATAATAAATAGTATTAACCCCTAATCTGCCCTTCCTAACATCGCCGACACCTAACTTCAAGTATTAACCCCTAATCTGCCGACCGGACCTCGCCGCTACTCTAATAAATGTATTAACCCCTAAAGCTAAGTCTAACCCAAACCCTAACACCCCCCTAAATTAAATATAATTTTAATCTAACGAAATAAATTAAATATTATTAACTAAAGTCTTCCTATTTAAAACTAAATACTTACCTGTAAAATAAACCCTAATATAGCTACAATATAACGAATAATTATATTGTAGCTATTTTAGGAATTATATTTATTTTACAGGCAACTTTGTATTTATTTTAACTAGGTACAATAGCTATTAAATAGTTATTTACTATTTAATAGCTACCTAGTTAAAATAATTACAAAAACAAAATTTATGCTTACCTGATAAATTTCTCTCTCTTGTGGTGTATCCAGTCCACGGGTTCATCCATTACTTGTGGGATATTCTCCTTCCCAACAGGAAGTTGCAAGAGGACACCCACAGCAGAGCTGAATATATAGCTCCTCCCCTAACTGCCACCCCCAGTCATTGACCAAAGACAAGCAAGAAAAAAGGAGAAACTATAGGGTGCAGTGGTGACTGTAGTTTAAAAATAAAAAAACACCTGCTTTAAAGTGACAGGGCGGGCCGTGGACTGGATACACCACAAGAGAAAGAAATTTATCAGGTAAGCATAAATTTTGTTTTCTCTTGTAAGGTGTATCCAGTCCACGGGTTCATCCATTACTTGTGGGATACCAATACCAAAGCTTTAGGACACGGATGAAGGGAGGGACAAGGCAGGAACTTAAACGGAAGGCACCACTGCCTGCAAGACCTTTTTCCCAAAAATAGCCTCCGAGGAAGCAAAAGTATCAAATTTGTAGAATTTCGAAAAAGTATGTTATAATTTATTGTTTATTTGAGGTTTACACAGCCATTATCAAATGTCAACAGAATTCACACAGTATATACATCCTTACATCAAAGATGTTTAAGAAATCTAACAAATAATCTATGTGGACCACCTCAATCAGTTCCACCACAAAGTGTTATAGACATTCTTATGTGTAGCCGATACAACAAACCTCATTAAATTTTAAAAAAACAGGTCAAAGCACAACAAAAACGCAATTAGCTTTATATTATACTAATTCGTTATTTAGCATAAAATTACTACCACATACTTTCTGCATCAAAGTTCATTAAACCAAATGTGAATATCAGCTATTAGTTTCTAACAAATAGTCAAACTAAACCTGTTAAGCAATTATGCTTGGTTATGGGGGAAGGGGGGAGGCGATCAACAAACGAAAAAAGGGAGAGAGAAGATAGAGAAGGAAAGGGAAAGGAGCAAGTGAGCAAAAAAAAAAAAAAAGGTACGATTTCAGCTAATTTTCTAAATTATTTCTGTAGCTTCTGATAAATTCTAACCACTTGCATTCAAATCTATCTTGTTGAGTTGTTCCATTATTGGAGCTATCAAGTTGTTCTAGTATATATTGAGAGTGTAGAAGGAAAGTTAGATTATTGATTGTTGGTGCCCTAGTGGATTTCCAATTTTTCAAAATGAGATATCTCCCTCCCAAAATTACTGTATTTATTAGCTCAATATTAGGGACGTATTCCACAAGATCGCTCTGATCTATTAGGAAAATAGTGTGCTGCAGCTCTAAAACTATCTGGATAGAAAGTACTCTATTCAGCCAGAATTGAATTTTTCGCCAGAATTGTTGAATCTTTGGACATCGCCAGATCATGTGAACCAGGTCGGCACCTACAGAACTACATCGAGGGCACAGATGTAGCAAGTTCCCAAACCATCTATTTAGGTTGGCCGGGGTTATATGGATACGATTTATAATTTTAAAATGTGATTCTCGCCAAGATGCAGACAAGGTAGCGTGTTCCACCAGAATTATACTATGTTTTATTTTATCAGGATCTAGGGTTTGAATGTCTCTACTCCATTTTAGATGAATATCTAAAAGATTCGCTTCTCCGGTCTCAAGAAGTACCATCCTATACCAATAACTAATGGCATGCTTGCCTGCCTTAAACAGGGCAAGGCCCATTTTAATACCCGGGTGTGAGTAATCTCTAGCAGGGTCTTTAATGATCTCAGTATACCAGTGCCGCACCTGTAAATAAGCATAAAAATCAGTATTTTTAAGCTGGTAACGAGTTCTTAAAGTTGCAAAGGTATGTACCCCGGTAGTTTCTGGGTCCCTAAATTGTACTAAATTTTGTAAACCCAACCTAGACCATCTGCTGAATAGTTTATTCCTAATACCTGGAATAAAGCACGGATTCCCTATAATAGGTACAAATTCTGAAATTAATGGGCTGTCCTTCATGCAAGTCCTGATGAACTGCCATGCTTTGATAATATGCAATATTGTAGATTTTGTTTTGATCTTGTGCGGTAGATCCTTAATGGGACAATGTAGCAAAGCCGCTAGGCTGAATGGGGTGACCAGATTTTGCTCTATTTCAAAAGAAGCAACATGTGACCCTCCAGTAAGCCAGTCCATGGCGACCTTTGCCAAGCATATTTTATTGTAGATAGAAAAACTAGGAAGTGCTAGGCCTCCACATTGTCTAGGGTGCGAAAGTTTCTGTAGGGTAGTACGTTTCTTGCCCGTCCCCCAAACAAACAGCCTGATAGAGCTATCCAGGCGTTTAAAATCTAAGGCCTAGATTTGGAGTTCGGCGGTAGCCGTCAAAACCAGCGTTAGAGGCTCCTAACGCTGGTTTTGGCCGCCCGCTGGTATTTGGAGTCAGTGATTAAAGGGTCTAACGCTCACTTTTCAGCCGCGACTTTTCCATACCGCAGATCCCCCTACGCCATTTGCGTATCCTATCTTTTCAATGGGATCTTTCTAACGCTGGTATTTAGAGTCGTTTCTGAAGTGAGCGTTAGAGCTCTAACGACAAAATTCCAGCCGCCTGAAAATAGCAGGAGTTAAGAGCTTTCTGGCTAACGCCGGTTCATAAAGCTCTTAACTACTGTACCCTAAAGTACACTAACACCCATAAACTACCTATGTACCCCTAAACCGAGCTCCCCCCACATCGCCGCCACTCGATTAAAATTTTTAACCCCTAATCTGCCGACCGCCACCTACGTTATACTTATGTACCCCTAATCTGCTGCCCCTAACCCCGCCGACCCCTGTATTACATTTATTAACCCCTAACCTGCCCCCCACAACGTCGCCGCCAGCTACTTAAAATAATTAACCCCTAATCTTCCGACCGCAAAGCGCCGCCACCTACGTTATCCCTATGTACCCCTAATCTGCTACCCCTAACACCGCCGACCCCTATATTATATTTATTAACCCCTAATCTGCCCCCCTCAACGTCGCCGACACCTGCCTACACTTATTAACCCCTAATCTGCCGAGCGGACCTGAGCGCTACTATAATAAAGTTATTAACCCCTAACCCGCCTCACTAACCCTATCATAAATAGTATTAACCCCTAATCTGCCCTCCCTAACATCGCCGACACCTACCTTCAATTATTAACCCCTAATCTGCCGAGCGGACCTCACCGCTACTATAATAAATGTATTAACCCCTAAAGCTAAGTCTAACCCTAATACTAACACCCCCCTAAGTTAAATATAATTTACATCTAACGAAATTAATTAACTCTTATTAAATAAATGATTCCTATTTAAAGCTAAATACTTACCTGTAAAATAAATCCTAATATAGCTACAATATAAATTATAATTATATTATAGCTATTTTAGGATTAATATTTATTTTACAGGCAACTTTTTAATTATTTTAACCAGGTACAATAGCTATTAAATAGTTAAGAACTATTTAATAGTTACCTAGTTAAAATAATAACAAATTTACCTGTAAAATAAATCCTAACCTAAGATATAATTAAACCTAACACTACCCTATCAATAAATTAATTAAATAAACTACCTACAATTACCTACAATTAACCTAACACTACACTATCAATAAATTAATTAAACACAATTGCTAAAAAAAATACAATTAAATAAACTAGCTAAAGTACAAAAAATAAAAAAGAACTAAGTTACAAAAAATAATAAAATATTTACAAACATAAGAAAAATATTACAACAATTTTAAACTAATTACACCTACTCTAAGCCCCCTAATAAAATAACAAAGACCCCCAAAATAAAAAATTCCCTACGCTATTCTAAATTAAAAAAGTTACAAGCTCTTTTACCTTACCAGCCCTGAACAGGGCCCTTTGCGGGGCATGCCCCAAGAATTTCAGCTCTTTTGCCTGTAAAAGAATAAATACAATACCCCCCCCCCCCAACATTACAACCCACCACCCACATACCCCTAATCTAACCCAAACCCCCTTAAATAAACCTAACACTAAGCCCCTGAAGATCTTCCTACCTTGTCTTCACCATACCAGGTTCACCGATCCGTCCTGGCTCCAACATCTTCATCCAACCCAAGCGGGGGTTGGCGATCCATCATCCGGTGCTGAAGAGGTCCATAAGAGGCTCCAAAGTCTTCCTCCTATCCGGCAAGAAGAGGACATCCGGACCGGCAAACATCTTCTCCAATCGGCATCTTCAATCTTCTTCCATCCGGTGCGGAGCGGGTCCATCTTGAAGCAGGCGACGCGGATCCATCCTCTTCTTCCGTTGTCTCCCGACGAATGACGGTTCCTTTAAGGGACGTCATCCAAGATGGCGTCCCTCGAATTCCGATTGGCTGATAGGATTCTATCAGCCAATCGGAATTAAGGTAGGAATTTTCTGATTGGCTGATGGAATCAGCCAATCAGAATCAAGTTCAATCCGATTGGCTGATCCAATCAGCCAATCAGATTGAGCTCGCATTCTATTGGCTGATCGGAAAAGCCAATAGAATGCGAGCTCAATCTGATTGGCTGATTGGATCAGCCAATCGGATTGAACTTGATTCTGATTGGCTGATTCCATCAGCCAATCAGAAAATTCCTACCTTAATTCCGATTGGCTGATAGAATCCTATCAGCCAATCGGAATTCGAGGGACGCCATCTTGGATGACGTCCCTTAAAGGAACCGTCATTCGTCGGGAGACAACGGAAGAAGAGGATGGATCCGCGTCGCCTGCTTCAAGATGGACCCGCTCCGCACCGGATGGAAGAAGATTGAAGATGCCGCTTGGAGAAGATGTTTGCCGGTCCGGATGTCCTCTTCTTGCCGGATAGGAGGAAGACTTTGGAGCCTCTTCTGGACCTCTTCAGCACCGGATGATGGATCGCCAACCCCCGCTTGGGTTGGATGAAGATATTGGAGCCAGGACGGATCGGTGAACCTGGTATGGTGAAGACAAGGTAGGAAGATCTTCAGGGGCTTAGTGTTAGGTTTATTTAAGGGGGGTTTGGGTTAGATTAGGGGTATGTGGGTGGTGGGTTGTAATGTTGGGGGGGGGGTATTGTATTTATTCTTTTACAGGCAAAAGAGCTGAAATTCTTGGGGCATGCCCCGCAAAGGGCCCTGTTCAGGGCTGGTAAGGTAAAAGAGCTTGTAACTTTTTTAATTTAGAATAGGGTAGGGAATTTTTTATTTTGGGGGTCTTTGTTATTTTATTAGGGGGCTTAGAGTAGGTGTAATTAGTTTAAAATTGTTGTAATATTTTTCTTATGTTTGTAAATATTTTATTATTTTTTGTAACTTAGTTCTTTTTTATTTTTTGTACTTTAGCTAGTTTATTTAATTGTATTTTTTTTTAGCAATTGTGTTTAATTAATTTATTGATAGTGTAGTGTTAGGTTAATTGTAGGTAATTGTAGGTAGTTTATTTAATTAATTTATTGATAGGGTAGTGTTAGGTTTAATTATATCTTAGGTTAGGATTTATTTTACAGGTAAATTTGTTATTATTTTAACTAGGTAACTATTAAATAGTTCTTAACTATTTAATAGCTATTGTACCTGGTTAAAATAATTAAAAAGTTGCCTGTAAAATAAATATTAATCCTAAAATAGCTATAATATAATTATAATTTATATTGTAGCTATATTAGGATTTATTTTACAGGTAAGTATTTAGCTTTAAATAGGAATCATTTATTTAATAAGAGTTAATTAATTTCGTTAGATGTAAATTATATTTAACTTAGGGGGGTGTTAGTATTAGGGTTAGACTTAGCTTTAGGGGTTAATACATTTATTATAGTAGCGGTGAGGTCCGCTCGGCAGATTAGGGGTTAATAATTGAAGGTAGGTGTCGGCGATGTTAGGGAGGGCAGATTAGGGGTTAATACTATTTATGATAGGGTTAGTGAGGCGGATTAGGGGTTAATAACTTTATTATATTAGCGCTCAGGTCCGCTCGGCAGATTAGGAGTTAATAAGTGTAGGCAGGTGTCGGCGACGTTGAGGGGGGCAGATTAGGGGTTAATAAATATAATATAGGGGTCGGCGGTGTTAGGGGTAGCAGATTAGGGGTACATAGGGATAACGTAGGTTGCGGCGGTTTACGGAGCGGCAGATTAGGGGTTAAAAAAAATATGCAGGTGTCAGCGATAGCGGGGGCGGCAGATTAGGGGTTAATAAGTGTAAGGTTAGGGGTGTTTAGACTCGGGTACATGTTAGAGTGTTAGGTGCAGACGTAGGAAGTGTTTCCCCATAGGAAACAATGGGGCTGCGTTAGGAGCTGAACGCTGCTTTTTTGCAGGTGTTAGGGTTTTTTTCAGCTCAAACAGCCCCATTGTTTCCTATGGGAGAATCGTGCACGAGCACGTTTTTGAGGCCGGCCGCGTCCGTAAGCAACTCTGGTATCGAGAGTTGCATTTGCGGTAAAAATGCTCTACGCTCCTTTTTTGGAGCCTAACGCAGCATTTGATTAAACTCTCGATACCAGAGTTAAATTTATGGTGCGGCCAGAAAAAAGCCCGCGGAGCGTTAACAGCCCTTTTACCGCCGAACTCCAAATCTAGGCCTAATTTTGTTATCGGGATTGGGATATTTTGCATTATATATAGCAATTTAGGTAATATGATCATTTTTATCAGATTAATTTTTGCCGTCAATGATAGCGGTAACTTTGCCCAACTTTTGAGATCTAATTGAATTTTATTTAGTAATGGAGAGTAATTCAGTGTATACCATTCCGCCGGGTTTGTGCTAATCTTAATTCCTAAATACGTGATATATTGATCTGCCACCTTAAATGGCGGAGTGTAGTCTATAGTCGGTGATCTGGTTATCCATAGCAAGTCAGATTTAGAAATGTTCATTTTATAGCCTGAAAATGTGCCAAATTTGTCGATTATTTCTATAATAATTGTGATCTCTAATTGTGGCTTGTTAAGGAAAAGTAACAGGTCATCCGCGTATAAGAGTAGTTTGAGATGTTTATCTCCCAGATGAATCCCTTGTAGATATAACTTCAACATGAGTGAAAGTGGTTCAATTGCTAGATTGAACAATAAGGGTGAAATTGGACAGCCTTGTCTCGTGCCTGTCAAAATATCAAATGTATCTGTGTGAGAGCCATTAACCAAAAGTGTTGAAGAAGCTTTTGCATAGAGGGCCTGGATACATTTTGGAAAATGCCCCCTGAAGCCAAATTGTTCCATAGTAAAGAATAAATGATCCCAAGTAATTGAGTCAAAGGCTTTTTGTGCGTCGACTGATAAAATCGCAGTTTCCTCGCGATTATTCTTTTCTGTACGATAGAAATCTAAGAGTAATAAAATTTTCCGGATGCTGGCAGCTGAGTTCCTATTTAACATGAAGCCGACCTGGTCCACATGGATCAGCGAGCCAATAATTCGTTTAAGTCTATTAGATAAAATAGTGGTAAATATTTTATAGTCTGCGTTAAGTAATGAAATAGGACGATATGAATCAATAAGTTCTGGATCCTTGTTCTTTTTTGGAATTAAGATAATTTTAGATGCTGCAAAGTATGCAGAGGGCACCCTACCATTACACAGATATTCATTGAATAAGTTAACAAGTGGGGTGTTTATCTCCTCATTGAGAATTTTGTAGAATTCTGCCGGAAGCATATCTGGGCCTGCTGCTTTATCCAACTTAAGTTTATCTATGGCTTGAGTTACCTCTATAGCTGTTATAGGTATATTGAGTTTGTCAGCCTCGTCTAGAGATAACTTTGGAAGTGAGATTTTATCCCAGAATTTTTTTTTATTCTGTATATGAGTCTGAGGAGCTGCGTATAGTTTTTTAAAGAATCTAGCAAAGCCATTCTTAATTGCCTCTGCCTCGGTAACTCTGACACCATCTACCACAATAGCTTTAATTGGTTTATGTGCTGTATGTAATTTCACCTGTTTTGCTAGGAGCTTGCCTATCTTACTGCCATATCTGTAATAACTAGCTCTTTGACGCTGATCTTGCTTGGTTATCTGTTGGAGATTGTGGGCATCCCACTCCTGTTTTACTTTGATGTATTTATGCCAATTAATATCGTTAGGAGTCGTTATATAAGTATTGTAGGAATTACTGAGACAGTTAGATAGCTGGGTCTCCCTTAAACGTATATTTGCTCTAAGTCTACAGGTGTATTGCTTAATTTCTCCCCTAATTACAGCTTTGGCTGCTTCCCAAAATGTTTCTGGATTAGTACTATGTGAAAGATTTTGTGTCCTATATTCACTCCATCGTTCAGTAATAAATTTATTAAATGTTGGGTTTTTGTATAAATAACGTGGAAAAGTATACCCTCTACTTGGTTCATATTTGTTGTTATCTAGACCAATCTCTAAGGAGATGGGGGCATGATCTGAGATAGTAAATTCGCCAATTTGTATTTTAACTACTTGGCCAAGGAGTCTATCTGACCCAAGAAAAAAATCGATACGTGAAAATGATTTAAACTGTTTTGATTCATATGTAAACGCACGGTTATTCGGGTATATATGCCGCCATATGTCCCTAATCTTGAGTACTCGACAGAGTGATCTAAGAATTCTTGTTGCTTTTTGGGAAACTTTGACACTTGTTTGTTTTGCAGTCTGTAGTCTATCAATACTGTTAAAGACCATATTAAAGTCTCCGGCAACTATAAGAGTGGTATCCACGTAATGAGAGAGTTTAGTCCTCAAGGTTTCCCAAAAAAATTTGTCAACATTGTTTGGCCCATATACGTTACAAACTGTAAAAGTATGAAAACCCACTTTTATTTTTATGATAATGAAACGCTCGTTAGGGTCTAACTCCTGTGATATAATTTTTAGGTCTACCCCTTTTTTTACAAGAATTGCTACCCCCCTTTTACGTGATGCACAGGGAGTAAATATCACTTCCTGTAACCAATTGGCATGAAGTTTTTTATGTTCCCTTTCTGTAAGGTGGGTTTCCTGTAGTAGAGTTAGATCCGCTTTCTGTTTTTTAAGATAGTTTAAAATTCTCTTCCTTTTTATTGGACTAGTGATGCCCCCAACGTTCCAAGATATAACCTTCAGCTGTAGTATTTTAATTTAGATCAAAGCGTTTTGGAGAATAAAATAAAAAAAAAAAAAAAAAAAAAAAAAGGGGAGACAAGACAGAAGAAGGCAGTGAAAAAATACAAAGAAAAAAAAAAAAAAAGGGACGAAAAAAAAACCCCGCTCCCTTTCCCCATCCCAATAGCCCAGTACCAAACATAATATTAGTATTAACTTAGTCACATCATTGTCTATTCTAAAGTTATACTTTGGTTCCACCAGCTTATCTCTCAGCTGATGCATTTCACCTAAGGCACAATAAAAATAGAGAAAATATGAAAATAAAGAGTAACAGGCACCCATACACCATCGAGTCATTGTCAGCAAAAAAAAAACAAACAAAAAAAAATGAAAAATAATAAAACACGAACCATGGGACCTAAGGCCCTACTCTTTAATATCGACCCGTTGGTCAATTTTATGCTTATTTACAAAGGTCTTAGCCTCCTGAGGTGTATCTAATACTATAAGTTCATTATCTACGTAGAGTTTGAATTTCGAAAAAGTATGAAGCAAAGACCAAGTCGCCGCCTTACAAATCTGTTAAACAGAGGCCTCATTTTTAAAAGCCCATGTGGAAGCTACCGCTCTAGTGGAATGAGCTGTAATTCTTTCAGGAGGCTGCTGGCCAGCAGTCTCATAAGCTAAACGGATTATGCTTCTCAGCCAAAAAGAAAGAGAAGATGCCGAAGCCTTTTGGCCTCTCCTCTGTCCAGAGTAGACAACAAACAATGCAGATGTTTGACGAAAATCCTTAGTAGCTTGTAAATAAAACTTTAAAACACAAACCACATCAAGATTGTGTAATAGACATTCCTTCTTTGAAGAAGGATTAGGACATAGTGATGGAACAACAATCTCCTGATTGATATTCTTATTAGATACCACCTTAGGAAGAAAACCAGGTTTGGTACGCAAAACTACCTTATCTGTATGGAAGATCAGATAAGGGGAATCACACTGTAAGGCAGATAACTCTGAAACTCTTCGAGCCGAAGAGATAGCTACCAAAAACAGAACTTTCCAAGATAGAAGTTTGATATCTATGGAATGCAGAGGTTCAAAAGGAACCCCTTGAAGAACTTTAAGAACTAAATTTAAACTCCATGGTGGAGCAACAGGTTTAAACACAGGCTTGATTCTAACTAAAGCCTGACAAAACACCTGAACATCTGGAACATCTGCCAGACGCTTGTGCAGAAGAATAGACAGAGCAGAAATCTGTCCCTTTAAGGAACTAGCTGACAATCCCTTCTCCAATCCTTCTTGGAGAAAGGATAATATCCTAGGAATCCTGACTTTACTCCATGAGTAACCCTTGGATTCACACCAATGAAGATATTTACACCATATCTTATGATAGATTTTTCTGGTGACAGGCTTTCGAGCCTGAATTAGGGTATCAATGTCCGACTCGGAGAAACCACGTTTTGATAAAATCAAGCGTTCAATCTCCAAGCAGTCAGCCACAGAGAAATTAGATTGGACCTTGGAGTAGAAGGTCCTGCCTCAGCGGCAGAGTCCATGGTGGAAGGGATGACATGTCCACCAGATCTGCATACCAAGTCCTGCGTGGCCACGCAGGTGCTATCAAAATCACTGAAGCTCTCTCCTACTTGATCTTGGCAATCAGACGAGGGAGGAGAGGAAATGGTGGGAACACATAAGCCAGGCTGAAGGACCAGGGCACTGCTAGAGCATCTATCAGCGCTGCCTGGGGATCCCTTGACCTGGACCCATAACAAGGAAGCTTGGCGTTCTAACGAGATGCCATCAGATGCAGTTCTGGTTTGCCCCATAGTTGAATCAGCTGGGCAAATACCTCCGGATGGAGCTCCCACTCCCCCAGATGAAAAGTCTGCCGACTTAGAAAATCCGCCTCCCAGTTCTCTACTCCTGGGATATGGATAGCTAAGAGATGGCAAGAGTGAACCTCTGCCCATAGAATTATCTTTGAAACCTCCAACATTGCAAGGGGGCTTCTTGTTCTCCCCTGATGGTTGATATAGGCTACAGTCGTGATATTGTCCGACTGAAATCTGATGAACCTGACCGCAGCTAGTTGAGGCCAAGCCTGAAGAGCATTGCATATCGCTCTCAGTTCCAGAATAATTATCAGAAGGAGGGCTTCCTCCCGAGTCCACGAACCCTGAGCCTTCAGGGAGTTCCAGACTGCGCCCCAGCCCAGAAGGCTGGCATCTGTCGTCACTATATTCCACTCTGGCCTGCAGAAACTCATTCCCCTGGACAGATGGACCCGAGATAACCACCAGAGAAGAGAATCCCTGGTCTCTTGATCCAGATTTATCAGAGGGGACAAATCTGTGTAGTCCCCATTCCACTGATTGAGCATGCAAAGTTGCAGTGGTCTGAGATGTAGGCGGGAAAACGGAACTATGTCCATTGCCGCTACCATTAGGCCGATTACTTCCATACACTGAGCCACTGACGGCCGAGAAGTGGAATGAAGAGCACGGCAGGAAGTTAGAAGGTTTGATAACCTGACCTCTGTCAGAAAAAAATTAATTTCTACTGAATCTATCAGTGTTCCTAGGAAGGAAACTCTTGTGAGAGGGGAGAGAGAACTCTTTTCTTTGTTCACCTTCCACCCGTGAGACCTCAGAAAGGCCATAACAATGTCCGTATGGGACTTGGCGATTTGAAAAGTTGACGCCTGTATCAGAATGTCGTCTAGGTAAGGAGCCACCGCTATGCCCCGTGGCCTTAGAACCGCCAGTAGGGACCCTAGAACCTTCGTAAAGATTCTTGGCGCCGTGGCTAACCCGAAGGGAAGAGCCACAAACTGGTAATGCCTGTCTAAGAAGGCGAACCTGAGGAACTGATGCTGATCCCTGTGAATCGGAATGTGGAGATAAGCATCCTTTAAGTCCACGGTAGTCATATATTGACCCTCCTGGATCATCGGGAGGATGGTTCGGATAGTCTCCATCTTGAAGGATGGGACCCTGAGAAATTTGTTTAGTATCTTGAGATCCAAGATTGGTCTGAAAGTTCCCTCTTTTTTGGGAACTATAAACAGATTTGAATAGAATCCCTGCCCCTGTTCCTCTATTGGAACTGGGTGGATCACTCCCATAACCAGTAGGTCTTGAACACAACGTAAGAATGCCTCTATCTTTATCTGGTTTACAGATAATTGTGAGAGATGAAATCTCCCCTTTGGAGATGAAGCTTTGAAGTCCAGAAGATATCCCTGGGAAACAATCTCTAATACCCAGGGATCCTGGACGTCTCTTGCCCAAGCCTGGGCGAACAGAGAAAGTCTGCCCCCCACTAGATCCGGTCCCGGATCGGGGGCTACTCCTTCATGCTGTCTTAGAGGCAGCCGCAGGTTTCTTGGCCTGCTTCCCCTTGTTCCAAGCCTGGTTAGATCTCCATACTGGTTTGGGTTGGGCAAAATTTCCCTCTGGTTTTGCATTAGAGGAAACTGAAGCTGCGCCACTCTTGAAGTTTCGAAAGGATTGAAAATTATTCTGTTTGGTCCTTAACTTTTTTGACCTATCCTGAAGAAGGGCGTGACCTTTACCTCCAATAATATCAGAAATGATCTCCTTCAGACCGGGCCCGAATAGGGTCTGTCCCTTGAAGGGGATGTTAAGAAGCTTAGACTTTGAAGTAACGTCTGCTGACCAGGACTTAAGCCATAGCGCCCTATGCGCCAAAATGGCAAAACCTGAATTTTTAGCCGTTAGCTTGGCTAAATGAAAAATGGCGTCAGAAATAAAGTAGTTAGCTAACTTAAGAGCTTTAATCCTGTCTAGAATATCGTCTAACGGGGTCTCCACTTGTAGAGCCTCCTCAAGAGACTCAAACCAAAAGGCCGCTGCAGTAGTAACTGGGGCAATGCATGCAAGAGGCTGGAGAATAAAACCTTGATGTATAAAAATTTTCTTAAGGAGACCCTCCAATTTTTTATCCATAGGATCTAGGAAAGCACAACGGTCCTCGACGGGGATAGTTGTACGCTTAGCTAGGGTAGAAACTGCTCCCTCCACCTTAGGGACCGTCTGCCACGAGTCCCGTATGGTGGCATCTATGGGAAACATCTTTTTGAAAGCAGGAGGGGGAGAGAATGGCACACCTGGTCTATCCCATTGCTTAGTAATAATTTCCGAAAACCTCTTAGGGACTGGAAAAACATCAGTGTAAACAGGCACTGCAAAGTATTTGTCAATTTTACACAATTTCTCTGGAACCACAATGGGGTCACAGTCATCCAGAGTCGCTAAAACCTCCCTAAGCAATAAGCGGAGGTTTCAAGCTTAAATTTAAACGCTGTCATCTCAGAATCAGACTGAAGTACCGCCTTCCCTGAGTCTGAAATGTCACCCACAGATAGAAGCTCACCTGCCTCGGCTTCTGAGTATTGTGAGGGTATATTGGACACAGGCAATAAAGCGTTAGAAAGCTCTGTATTAGTTCTAGCCCCAGAGCTGTCTCGCTTTCCTTCTAGCCCTGGCAGTTTGGAGAATACCTCTGTGAGGGTAGCATTCATAACTGCCGCCATGTCCTGTAAGGTAAAAGAATTGTACGCCCTAGATGTACTTGGTGTCACTTGAGCAGGAGTTATAGGTTCTGACACATGGGGAGAGTTAGTTGGCATAATCTCCCTCTTTCCAGTCAGAGAATCCCCTGGAGATAAATCTTTAAGCGCCATAATATGGTCTTTATAGTTTATAGAAATTTCAGTACATTTGGTACACATTCTAAGAGGGGGTTCCACAATGGCTTCCAAACATATTGAACAAGGAGTTTCCTCTATGTCAGACATGTTTAACAGACTAGTAATGAGACAAGCAAGCTTGGAAAACACTTTAATAAAAGGTGAAAAGCAATTAAACAAAAACGTTACTGTGCCTTTAAGAGAAAAAACTAGCACTTATACATCAAAACAGTGAAAAAATACAGTAAAATCTTTGACATTTTTACAGTGTGAATAAGGGACTAAAGCAGCATTGCACCCACTTGCAAATGGATGATTAACCCCTTAGGTCCCAATCCGGATTTAAAAAACCTTAAAAGTCAATTGAGCACCATGCTACAGCTCTGCTGAGGCTCCTACCTGCCCTTAAATACGATTTTGTGCAGAAATAACCCCTTTGAAATGGTTCTCAGGTGCCAGAGGACTCTTCTAGGGAAGCTGGATGTCTCAGTCTGAATTAAAACTGCGCAGTTAGAGCGCTAAAATAGGCCCCTCCCACCATGTACTGGATGTCAGAGAGGCCTTAAGAAAATACTCCTAGGAGTATCTGACTAGCCATGTGGAAACTAGGCCCCAAATAAAGACTTATCTACCTCAGAGAAAAAACGTCCTATTTATGAAATCATGTAAACGTTTTGTCACTAAGCAATATGAATATTAACATGAGTATTACCCTGTTATGTAAGCATGATCCCAGTCGCTGTTAAATCACTGCAACAGGCTTACCTCAAATACACAAGGCTCTGTCAGCATTTTCTAGAACTTATTCATCTCTCTAGAAATGAAAATACTGAACATACCTCAAAGCAGGTAATCTGCAGGCCGTTCCCCCAACTGAAGTTTTCCCATATTCTTCAGTTATGTGTGAGAACAGCAATGGACCTTAGTTACAAACCGCTAAGATCATCAAACCTCCAGGCAGAATTCTTCTTCTAATTTCTGCCTGAGAGTAAAACAGTACAACGCCGGTACCTTTTAAAAATAACAAACTCTTGATTGAAGGTAAAACTACACTAAGTCACCACATATTTCTTGATACTTCCTTTCTTGTCGAGAGTTGCAAGAGAATGACTGGGGGTGGCAGTTAGGGGAGGATCTATATAGACAGCTCTGCTGTGGGTGTCCTCTTGCAACTTCCTGTTGGGAAGGAGAATATTCCACAAGTAATGGATGAACCCGTGGACTGGATACACCTTACAAGAGAAATTACCTTTAAAATAAATCCTAACCTAAGTTACAATTAAACCTAACACTACACTATCAATAAATAAATTAAATTAATTAACTACAAGTACCTACAATTACCTACAATTAAATAAACTAAACTACAAAAAAACAAAACACTAAATTACAAAAAATAAAAAAAGATTACAAGAATTTTAAGCTAATTACACCTACTCTAAGCCCCCTAATAAAATAACAAAGCCCCCCAAAATAAAAAAAAATCCCTACCCTAATCTAAATTAAAAAAGTTAAAGCTCTATTACCTTACCAGCCCTTAAAAGGGCTTTTTGCGGGGCATGTCCCAAAGAAATCAGCTCTTTTGCCTGTAAAAAAAAAACACAATACCACCCCCCAACATTACAACCCACCACCCAAGTACCCCTACTCTAACCCAAACCCACTTTAAATAAACCTAACACTACCCCCCTGAAGATCTCCCTACCTTGAGTCGTCTTCACCCAACCGCGCACCGATGGACCAAAAGAAGTCTTCATCCTATCCGGGCAGAAGAGGACATCCGGACCGGTAGACATCTTCATCCAAGCGGCATCTTCTATCTTCATCCATCCGGAGCGGAGCGGAGCCATCTTCTTCCAGCCGACGCGGATCCATCCTTCTGCCACGACGCCTACTCGCCAAATGAAGGTTCCTTTAAATAACGTCATCCAAGATGGCGTCCCTCGAATTTCGATTGGCTGATAGGATTCTATCAACCAATCGGAATTAAGGTAGCAAAAATCTGATTGGCTGATTGAATCAGCCAATCAGATTCAAGTTCAATCGGATTGGCTGATCCAATCAGACAATCAGATTGAGCTTGCATTCTATTGGCTGTTCCGATTAGCTATTGTACCTAGTTCAAATAAATACAAAGTTGCCTGTAAAATAAATATAAATCCTAAAATAGCTACAATGTAATTATTCGTTATATTATAGCTATATTAGGGTTAATTTTACAGGTAAGTGTTTAGTTTTAAATAGGAATACTTTAGTTAATAATATTTAATTTATTTCATTAGATTAAAATTATATTTAACTTAGGGGGGTGTTAGGGTTAGGGTTAGACTTAGCTTTAGGGGTTACTACATTTTTTAGAGTAGCGGCGAGGTCCGGTCGGCAGATTAGGGGTTAATACTTGAAGTTAGGTGTCGGCGATGTTAGGGAGGGAAGATTAGGGGTTAATACTATTTATTATAGGGTTTTGAGGCGGGAGTGAGGCGGTTTAGGGGTTAATACATTTATTAGAGTAGCGGCGAGATTAGGGGTTAATAAGTGTAGGTAAGGTAGCGGCGATGTTGGGGGCGGCAGATTAGGGGTTAATAAATATAATATAGGTGTCGGCGATGTTAGGGGCAGCAGATTAGGGGTACATAGGTATAATGTAGGTTGCGGCGGTGTACGGAGCGGCAGATTAGGGGTTAATAATATAATGCTGGTGTCAGCGATAGCGGGGGTAGCAGATTAGGGGTTAATAAGTGTAAGGTAAGGGGTGTTTAGACTCGGGGTACATGTTAGGGTGTTAGGTGCAGACTTAGAAACTGTTTCCCCATAGGAAACAATGGGGCTGCGTTAGGAGCTTAACGCTGCTTTTTTGCAGGTGTTAGGTGTTTTTTTCAGCCCAAACTGCCTCATTGCTTCCTATGGGGATATTGTGCACGAGCACGTTTTTCCAGCTAGCCGCTACCGTAAGCACCGCTGGTATTGAGAGTTGAAGTGGCGGTAAATATGCCTTTACGCTCTCTTTTTGGAGCCTAACGCAGCCCTTTAGAGAACTCTCAATACCAGCGTTGTTTAAAAGGTGCGGGGAGAAAAAAAGGAGCGTTAGATACTCGGGTCGTTACCGGCAAAACTCTAAATCTAACCGTAAGGAAATTATTAAGTTGTATTTTGTGTTGTTTCCATAGTATTACCTTGGTGTGTGGTGATCTTGCTGAAGGTCATTGTAACATTTATATTTAAAGTGAATGTAAAGTTTAATGAGAAAGTGCCCGGTTTTTAAAAATACTCTTAAAAACAGGGGCACTTTAATTAAAGGGACACTGAACCCATTTTTTTTCTTTCGTGATTCAGATAGAGCATGACATTTTAAGCAACTTTCTAATTTACTCCTATTATCAAATTTTCTTCATTTTCTTGGTATCTTTATTTAAAATGCAAGAATGTAAGTTTAGATGCCGGCCCATTTTTGGTGAACAACTTGGGTTGTTCTTGCTGATTGGTGGATAAATTCATCCACCAATAAAAAAGTGCTGTCCAGAGTACTGAACCCCAAAAAAGCATAGATGTCTTCTTTTTCAAATAAAGATAGCAAGAGAATGAAGAAAAATTGATAATAGGAGTAAATTAGAAAGTTGCTTAAAATTGCATGTTCTATTTGAATCACAAAAGAAAAAAATTGGGTTCAGTGTCCCTTTAATAAAACTCTACATTTAAGCAATTTTTAAAAATACTTACCTTGTACCTTATGAAGTTATGACAGCAAACCGGCGATCTTTCTCTCGCAGCTCCTGCTGTACTTAGCACAGCAATGACGAATCCGGCTTCCTCCAATCGTTGTGAGCAAGGCGTCCAGCTCGTGAGGCCACACAATGATTGGAGGAAGCTGGATTTATCATTGATATGCTAAGTACAGCGTCGGAAGCTGGCAGAGGATTGCCGATCTGCTGTCATAAGGAAAAAGGTAAGTAAAGTTTAATGAATTAAAGTGCCCTTGTTTTTATTAATATTTTTAAAACCTGGGCACTTCTTCATTAAACTTTACATTCATTTTTAAGTCTACACTGCCCTTTATGCTTGTTTTAATAGGAACGTTAGCTGAGAATTAGTACCACACTATTAGCTGAACTTATTACTGGTATTCAGGAGGTGGATCAAACTATACCTGCTGTTACACTGTATTATCAGTTGGTAAAACACGTATCCAGTAGGATAATGTATGTCAGGAAATACTGAGACAGAGGACAGAGATGCCAATAATTTGATGTATGTTAAAATTTAGACAATGTATATTCTGTGAATCTAGAAAATGATGAATTCTGTTGTAATTGCAGTAGTTAGTTTTAATACATGTAATACATTATCAGTCCTTGTGCAAAAACATTGTGGCAATTAATTTTAGATTTACAAAATAAAATGACATGAACCTCTATATTAAACTTAATGACTTAGGGGGTACAATTTTTAAAACAAAAACTTTTAAAATTACTTCTGTCATTAAAATGTATTTTATTCTCTTGATATTCTTTGTTTACTTCTTTCCTTTAAAGAACATTTTTGCAAACCACATTGTAGTTAGAACACATGCACAGTCCTGAGCCTACCTCAGTATGCTCTCATGAAAAGGACCAACACAACAAAAAAATAATAATCAAACAAACCAAGACAACAAAGTTAATTTCATAATTGATGTATTTTTTTTAAATTGTACACTCTTTTGACTTATTTCCTTTTATACTGTATCATGAAATTTTAAAGGCTGATCACATTACCTCCTGCATATGGATTGAAGTGTGAAGAACCGGCATCACATAAGATGTCAAAATTGACTTCTCCATGGATGTAGATAAAGAAACCTATACAACAAAATAAAAGATAAAGGACAATTTTTGCAATTCAAATAGAAATATCATTTTTTTAGCTCCACAATGCATTGCAAATAGAATGTATCATTCTTATGTAGGAAAACAGAGCATACTTTTGAGAAAATTTCAGTAATAACTCAGAATGGAGACCCATACAGGGTTAAATTAATTGTATCTTACTTTTAGGTAATCTATAAAGTCATCATGTCTTGCTAGGTTCTCTTATTTAAAAACATACGGCTAGATTACGAGTTTTGCGTTATGAGGGGTGCGGTACTAACTTGCAAGTTATTGTCACCGCTCACTTCCCTACAGCGCTAGTATTACAGGTTTACAAAAACCCGGCGTTAACAGGCAAGAAGTGAGCGTAAAGCAAAATTGAGCTCCATACCGCACTCCAATACCAGTGCTGCTGAAAGCTGCGGTGAGCTGATTTTACGTGCTTGTGCGCGATTTCCCAATAGACATGAATGGGGAGAGCCGGCTGAAAAAAAGTCTAACACCTGTAAAAAAGCAGCGTAAAGGTCTGTAACGCAGCCCCATTGATTCCTATGGGGAAACAAAATTTATGTTTACACCTAACACCCTAACATGAACCCCGAGTCTAAACACCCCTAATCTTACACTTATTAACCCCTAATATGCCGCCCCCGACATCGCCGACACCTACATTATACTTATTAACCCCTAATTTGCAGCTACGGACATTGCCACCACTATAATAAATATATTAACCCCTAAACCGCCGCACTCCCACATCACAAACACTAGTTAAATATTATTAACCCCTAATCTGCCGCCCCTAACATCGCCGCCACCTACCTACATTTATTAACCCCTAATCTGCCGTCCCCAATGTCGCTGCCACTATATTAAATTTATTAACCCCTAAACCTAAGTCTAACCCTAACACCCCCTAACTTAAATATAATTTAAATCAATCTAAATAAAACCTACTATTAATAACTAAATAATTCCTATTTAAAACTAAATACTTACCTGTAAAATAAACCCTAAGATAGCTACAATATAACTAATAGTTGTATTGTAGCTATCTTAGGTTTTATTTTTATTTCACAGGCAAGTTTGTATTTATTTTAACTAGGTAGAATAGTTAGTAAATAGTTATTAACTATTTACTAACTACCTAGCTAAAATAAATGCAAATTTACCTGTAAAATAAAACCTAACCTGTATTACACTAACACCTAACCTTACACTACAATTAAATCAATTACATTTATTAAATACAATTACCTAAATTACAAAAACAAACAAACACTAAATTACACAAAATAAAAAAAAATTATCAGATATTTAAACTAATTACACCTAATCTAATAGCCCTATCAAAATAAAAAAGCCCCCTCAAAATAAAAAAAAACCCTAGCCTAAACTAAACAGCCAATGACCCTTAAAAGGGCCTTTTGCAGGGCATTGCCCCAAAGAAATCAGTTGAGGATGGATGTCGGGTCTTCAAAAACTGTAAGTGGATCTTCGGGGGTTAGTGTTAGTTTTTTTTAAGGGTTTATTGGGTGGGTTTTATTTTTAGATTAGGGCTTTTGCGCAGAAAAAGAGCTAAATGCCCTTTTAAGGGCAATGCCCATCCAAATGCCCTTTTCAGGGCAATGGGGAGCTTAGGTTTTTTTAGTTAGGATTTTATTTGGGGGGTTGGTTGTGTGTGTGGTGGGTTTTACTCTTGGGGGTTGTTTGTATTTTTTTTTACAGGTAAAAGAGCTGATTTCTTTGGGGCAATGCCCTACAAAATGCCCTTTTAAGGGCTATTGGTAGTTTAGTTTAGGCTAGGGTTTTTTTTATTTGGGGGGGGGGGGGGTTATTTTAATAGGTCTATTAGATTAGGTGTAATTAGTTTAAATATCTGATAATTCCTTTTTTTTTATTTTGTGTAATTTAGTGTTTGTTTTTTGTAATTTAGGTAATTGTATTTAATAAATCTAATTGATTTAATTGTAGTGTAAGGTTAGGTGTTAGTGTAAGACAGGTTAGGTTTTATTTTACAGGTAAATTTGTATTTATTTTCGCTAGGTAGTTAGTAAATAGTTAATAACTATTTACTAACTACTCTACCTAGTTAAAATAAATACAAACTTGTCTGTGAAATAAAAATAAAACCTAAGATAGCTACAATATAACTATTAGTTATATTGTAGCTAACTTAGGGTTTATTTTACAGGTAAGTATTTAGTTTTAAATAGGAATGATTTAGGTAATGATAGTAGGTTTTATTTAGATTTATTTTAATTATATTTAAGTTAGGGGGTGTTAGGGTTAGACTTAGGTTTAGGGGTTAATAAATTAAGGTAGGTGGCGGCGATGTTAGGGGCGGCAGATTAGGGGTTAATATTTAACTAGTGTTTGTGATGCGGGAGTGCGGCGGTTTAGGGGCTAATATGTTTATTATAGTGGTGGCGATGTCGGGAGCAGCTGATTAGGGGTTAATAATTTTATTTTAGTGTTTGCGATGCGGGAGGGCCTCGGTTTAGGGGTTAATAGGTAGTTTATGGGTGTTAGTGTACTTTTTAGCACTTTAGTAATGAGTTTTATGTTACAGCTTTGTAGTTTAAAACCCATAACTACTGACTTTCAGTTTACGGTATGGATCACTTTTTGGCATCCCAGGCAAACTCGTAATACCGGCGCTATGGAAGTTCCATTGTAAAAGGACTTTTTGAAAGCTGCGATAATTACGTTGCGTTACGGCCAAAAAAGTGTGCGGTGCAGAAATACCTGCAAGACTGGTAATACCAGCGGTAGTGAAAAAGAGCCTTAACGCTGCTTTTTCACTCATACCGCAAAACTCGTAATCTAGCCGATAGTAATCCTTTAAAAAATATACACTAATTTATTTTCCTATACTATCCATAGGTACAACAGTGGTGTTCTAATTCATGAGGGGATTATTTTCCAGCACTCTTTCACTGACCTTTTGAAACCCCATTTTCTCCTGTTTTACGTGGCACATTTTGACTGTAAATAGACATGTGCATTCATAGCTTTTGTGAGGTCATGAAGGGGGAAGATGGTTGCCGCCAGAGGCATTTGACAATTTTCTGTGCCAAATTTCTTCATATGAAAGTGCATAACACTAAGATCTGGATTTGTACAGATCAAAGTGTGCTGCATTTTCACAACAGGAAATTCAACTCAGAAAAGAGACAAATGTTGCTGTAGGCCACCATCTTCCCCATTCATGACCTAAAGAAAGCTACAAATGCATGTTTTGCGTAAGAACCCTTTTTTTTCTATGCATGCTCATTTTACTTGCAAATAAACATATTTTTTTTGTTTAATACAAATTAAAAATGCAACCAAATTACACTTTTTTGATTTAGAATTTTGTACACACCTTAAATATAAAAACATTAGAGTGATCTTTTAAATATTTGTTTAAGACAATGTTTTTTTATGAAAGTATTCAAAATGAAATGAAATTGCTCACGTCATGAACTGATATTTTAGATTTAAAATGGAGTGCAATTTAGCGCCTTCGCTCGGAGATAAAGGACATTTCAGCAGTATAAGTGTAACTTGAAATACAATTACATCTTCTGTAAGTATTATAATGAGCATTATAGCACTGCAAATCAACATTAATGATCCAATCATTTTTCTAACCTAAAATTTATTTTTAAAGAGATGATTCAAACTTTTAAAAATCAGCTCCCCCCCTTTTTTTGTGATGCTGATGATGCAAACCAATAGGAATTGTTTATGCTAAATATATATGAGTATTATCTCAGTCTCATATGTAAGTGTTGAGTGAAACATGATGGTGAATCTACTAAATACAAATGATTTATTTTCTATAAAGACAAAATTCTTATGATACAGTACAGGAATTTTGCTTAAAAGTATCAGAAGTTGTAGTACATGGAAGCAATTAGGTAACAGGCATAAGGAAGAAAAAAGAAAAAAGAAACCAGTGCACTCAAAAAGAATGATTTAAAAATAAAAAGTAGACTTTATATGAGCAAGTTAAAAATGACCAGCATAATAGCACCAAATATCTTACTTTTCTGCTGCTGATTTTTAACTTGATCAAATAAAGGATGCCATCTCTTTATTGATACACCCTGCATGGTTTAGTGCTGCTTTGAAGTAATAACTATCTGACTAGAATCTGCTCCCTGGGGGCGGGGTTACTTGCCTTAGAGTGTATGTTTGTTGCCTTTAGCAATTAAGGAACACATTTACATTGCAAAAAACATGAATATGTAAAAATGTTTAATATTTTGTTTACTGGAAGAATTTCTTACTAGGTTCATCAGCTTTTTGAACTCTTTTAATTCTGCATCTCGTTTTTTCTTCTCCTGTTGCTCTAGACGGTTTATTTTACGTTGAGCATCCTTCCCAAACTGAAACTTAGAATCCTGTTTTTTTTTTAAATAAAATACCAAAAATATAACAATGTAATATATAGTCACATATTTCAATGTTTAATGTACAGTATTGAATTATTTAACAATATTTGTAATTTGAATGTTATCTAGATAGCTTATTAGTTTATAAAAAACAGATGTAGGTAAGAAGGTTTTGGTGTTTCAGAATACAATATCAACACTTAAAGGGACACTGAACCCAAATGTTTTCTTTCGTGATTCAGACTGAGGGGCATATGTATCAAGCTTGTGCCAAAAGAAAACATTTTTTTAAATATATTAATGTAAAGTTTTTATTAAAAACATTATACAGATTTAGGGCTCGTTTTCATTGACTTATTAAAAATAGAGCCGTAAGCTACCGATAGCTAAAAGTAGGTTACAGCTCAATTTTAGTACCAGGTTTACAGGTTTGTTAAATATTTTTCTTATACATTATTTCTATTACAACAAGTAGCATTTGATGATCAAAAACTTGCTTGCATGAAGTGAAATCTCACAAAATGTTTGGGAGCCATTTTTGAACAATATATTATAATGCATGTGTCTCTCATTCACACCCAGAGCCCTGCATGGGGAGATAAACAGCTAGAATTTGCCCTTCTAAAATGATTTGAGGGATCTTACAGTACTGACAAGACTTGTTAGATAATCTTACCAGAGTGGAGAGCTTTACATTTTAGACCCATACTCTTTTCTGAATTTATATTGAACCCAGGGACACGGGTATGTGTGTGTTGATTTTATACATATTACTAAATGATTGATACTAATGGATTATCTGATTGGTTAATACCATGAATAAAAGTAATTGTATGATGATTAGTAGCCCTAAGAGGAAGTGGCACCTTGCTTTACTGTTTCAATTATTTAATTGTATATTTTAAATAAAGTTTTTACTTTAGCCTAAGGCATGCTGGACTTCATTTAGTCCCAGATTGTGGTTTGGTCTATGGAAAAGACCATGGTATCTGCATTTTATTATGGGATTTTTATTAGGATGCATTTAGTAATTTCGAATTGGCATCTCCTTTAATGACTAACAGGAGATTTGGGTCCCAATCACTTATCAAGGTTTTGCAAAAACAGCATAAAGTTCTAAAGATACCTTCTAATAAACTTTGAAAAGTGTCTGAGGATGGATTAATATGTCTTTTAGTCCATTTGTTGGGAAAAAGGCTCTAAATAATGTTTTTTTACTTGGCGTTCTTAGCATGCTAATGTTACTTATAAGAATAAAGTGGCTTACTTCTTAAACCTGTATATCAGTATTTGAATCTGTTTTAATATTGCTGGTAGTGTTTGAAAAGTTTTTTTTTCTTTATTGTAGAAATTCATTTTGGTTATGTTGTATGGATCTTTTTTAATTTTAAAGGAATTTGAAATAAATACACAGCAGCATGTACTGTGGGAGACTTCATTTTAGTACTAGAAATGCTCAGAAGCTAAATAGATATTTAGAAATAGAGTTTTCTGGTTATGCTACAGCATTTGACAAATAACATAAGCTCTGTTTTGATTGTGAGGTCCCTATGAATTATTTTACAAGGATCTTCATAGTTGCTGCAATTATTGCAATATTTAATGCTTTATACTCTTTTCTTTAGTACTAGTATACCTTTTCTGGATATGCAAGAAACATTAGTGCATACTGGTCAGGATTTTTCTTCCATGCCTGCATAAATTCACTGTTAATAAGGATGTCTTTCACTTCCCTCTCTGCAATTTTAAAAGCAAATTCACTCATAACAAATATAGCGTCAACCTGTAGAATAAAACACATTTTATAGACAGTACATGAATAGATCAAATATTAACGTACATGTAAAAAAGTTATTATGTTTAGTATGAATATTAGAAGGACAGTGCACTGTAAAACTAGATTCCCCTTTACATGTTTCCAATGACTTGTTATTTCAGCTGAAGGGTATATAAGGTATGATAAATTACTCCTTTATGTTTATTTTTGCATATAGCTGGTTTTGCCCTTTGAAACGTCAACCCATTAATATGGGCTGTGCTTGCAGGGAATTTAATTATCCTTACTCTTTATACACACACAATGCTTCCTTATCTTATCTCTGTATACTTAGAAGGAACATTTGAAAATAAACATTTTAGTACTCATCTCTCCTATCTTCCACTGGGAGAAATTTACAGTATAGGAGGGTATACAACAGGCAAAATCGGCTATTTCAAATGCCAAAAATAAAGCTAAAGTAGTGATTTGGAATCAATGAAATACATGCCAGCAAGTAAAATAGATATTGGGAACATATTGAAGGACAGATAATGTTACAGTAAACTGTCCCTTTAAAGAGATAAAAAACCATACAAAAGCATACAAATATAAGTTTCCAATTCCCTTCTATTATCACATTTGCTTGGTTCCCATGGTATTTGTTGTTGGAAAGATACCCAGATAGGTTTCTGGAGCACCACATGGCAGGATAGTGCCACCATCTAGTGCTCTTGCAAATGGACAACATTTTTGCAAAACTGCTGCCATATAGTGCTCCAGATACTTACGCCCCTGCTTTTCAACAAAAAATACCAATAGAACAAAGAAAACTTTTATATTAAAATTAAACTAGAATGTTGTTTAAACAAGCATGCTCTGTCTGAATCCTGAAAGAAAATGTTGGGTTTCCTGTCCCTTTAAGAGGATATTAAATTGTATTTGTAATGCACACTACTGTATTACAGAAACTATTGCAAGCAGTCTATCACCATGTCAGCAACGTATTGTATGCATGCATTGGTAGTAGATCATAGGCTGCCTAGATGACCTTTTTGGCTACCAAACTACTGTTGACATGTTGCTTTGCAGGACGGCACTGACATTTGAAGCAAACATAAGAAACAATTAATAATGCAACCTTCCTTTCCTCATGTAAGCAGCATGATTTAAACTATCTCTCCTATATCACAAACATTTATATTGTTTAAACCTTTTGTAGGAGAAACATAACTGGACAGTACATCAAGAAACAATTATTTTTTGTACAGTACATTCAGTTTCCTGCTGTTACTCACTCATTTTACAACTCCTCATACCAAAAGCCACTGAGAACTCTTCTCTTTTGCATTTAACTACCTGGCATTCATGCAAGTACAGCAGCCAGGCCAGGGCATTCTTTAAAGTTTCCCTCCATGGCTCTTGCAGATTACCAGCATCATCAGCAACCTGCTGGCATCCTAAATCTCAGTTGTACAGAAAGCTGGCATAATTGGGCCTATGAGGGTTATGCATCATATTTGGGATCTGATTAAATATCTCATAATGGCATATAGATGACAAACCTTAACTGCAGAACATGCATTTAATCTGGTGGCTCTGTTCGGAATATAACTGCCATAAAGTTGTCTTCAAGTGAGGTGTTTCAAATGGACATATAGCTATCAGAGTGTTGTGTCTGTTTTGGTGATTAAATAATTATTCCTCTTAAAATTCAGAAATATAAACAAATGTTTACACTTGTTTTATTACAATTAGATTAGTATTACATAAAGCGTAAGACCCCTAAATATATGTGTAGTATATAGCCAAGAGGCTAAAAAAAGAAAAGAAAAGACATGTTATGTATATAATGTCATCTTTAATAAACAAAGTTTGGCTTATCAGATGCTGTCATTATTGTACAAAAACTTTCAGCTAGGGTTACTAGTTGTAAAGGAACACATTTCCCTTTATAACTAATAGAAAATATGTTATAAAATATTTAATTCCCATACTTTGTATATCAATTTTAATTAAAATGTTGTTCCAAGTAATATTTTATTATTGAATCGCAAGTCGTTATTGTATTAAGACCCTCAGCTGATTTAAAAATATCACTTTAACCCCTAGCCTATGTTAGTTTTTTCAGCACAGTATGACTACATTTGTAAACTATAATATATCAACGAGTTTATTACTTACTGTATTCAAAGCCTTTTGTATAAAATCCATTGCTAGTGGATCAGAATCATCCGTCCCAGGCATTTCCAAAATTTCTTTTCCACCATACAGTATTTTACTAGGTAAATACACCACAATTTCTTTGACTGCAGCAACTCTGTGTTTCCAGTCTTGTGATTCATCATTATCAGAAGCTTGTCCACTTGTTAATCCTCTCAAAATACCCTATAAGATGAAACACATTGGGGTTAATACATTTATAGCTTGCTTACATTTAGTGCTTAAAGGGACATTACATTACATTCTTGTGATACCCTATATAGGTACATACAATAAGAAGGAATTTAGGAATGAAACATGAGTGGAGATTAAAAACTTGACAGTTTTCTTTATAATCATTTCTACAAAACTAGTGTAACTAAAGAAAAAATACTTCCAAATAGATTTGTTGTTTTGTCCTGATTTTAGGAATACCCCTTATGTCTAGGTTTCCAAGTAACAAAGCAAATATAGGTAAAATACTACATGGACAGACTTATTGGTTTAATGCTAAAATTAATGCTAAAATATTTACACTGTAAACTTAATAGTGGTCACCCAATAAAAAACTGCTCTATAAAAGTATATATTTGTAGAAACAAGATACCCCAGGATACCCCAGGGTTCTTACTAGAGGCATTTTGACATTTTATAGTTAACACTTTATCACTAAGGTCAAAAAAATAAAACTTAGGGATAAAAACACTCAAAATAAAATTGTAAAACATATACTTTATTAAAATATATTTATTTAAAAAATATACTTTATTAAAATACATTTGAACTATTTGATTGGTGTAGGTGCTAACAGGAATAGAGAAGGGGGCAGGCAAGGCATTGCCTTGTTTATAAACAATGGCTTGTGATTATTACATGTAATCACCGTGACTTTCTGTCAATGTGATCACATGACCATGGGGGCACTTTATTGAGTATCACTGGACTGCCTAACTCTTAAGGCATCCAGTGATAGATCAGTGAGCCTGATACTAGCATGCATTCCAGTATTCTAGGCTCCATTTTAAGTATACAATCGCTGGGACTTGCTGTCACAGGGATTGTGCACACAGTAGCTATCAAACTTCACCTCTATAGGGCAAGCTATAAGGGGTTTATCGTGAATGTTTGCGAGGGTCAGAAGTAGCGTGCATTTTACGAGTTGAAGCCAAACACGTTTGCTTGAGTGCAATAGAATTTAATGCAAGTCAGGTTAGTGCTACTTCAGAGCTCTGGTTAAATGTTATGCTCGACTAAAAAGTAAAAAAAAAACACATAAAAAATATATTGCGCATTTCAGTAAAGCTACACTCGTAATAACACTATCTAAAAAATATTATTAAAAATAAATATTGCATAAAAAATTATAAGGGCTCAAACATATGAGCTCTCGGGTGAAAAAAATGTCTGTAAAGGGCTTTTTACTTTCAACTCATACTACAAGTGCAACCAAATGCATGCAAAAAGCCTCCGTTTAGTAATCTAGTCCTAAGTGTTTCATGTTGTGATAGTATAAACTAGAGGAGGGGTCAGCAATATGTGTCTGTAAAGCTCTAAATGACAAACACTTTAGGTTTTGTGATGCCGGGGAACAAAAATCGAGGATATTATATAGGCGTTTCTAAAACAAGCGAGAAAACAAATTACTACAAATTTTGTTATTGACTAAATTAAAAATATTTTTTTCATTTTCTATTTTTGTGAAGAAAAACATTTTGCCTCCTCCTAGTGGTCAGGAGGGGAATTCTCACGCATTATGTCTTATGGACTCTCATCATCTGATTATAGAAATTTGAATTTCTTATTATTTGCTCATCACAAAATATTAATCTCCAAAGAGAGGCAGCAGGCCTTATTTGCATATGGGCTAAAGTTTGCCTACCCCTGATCTAGAGAAAAGACCTAAGATAGTGTGGTATACTTGGCAGCTCTGTATTTTGGAAAAAATAACTTAAAAATGGTTTCTACACATGGTATACAGTCACATTAAGGAAGTAAACAATGATTTAAATGTGGAAATAGAAACGTATACGCAATACACTCCATACATTTTAACATCCTTTCTTTAGAATCTTTTTTTTTTTGCATCTAAACAGAATATCTCATAGCTAACAGACGTTCAATTTTATAGGAACATATCACTAGTCTTCAATTCCCCCTGTATCTGTCTGTAAAATTTTGTCTCTTATTGTATTGTTTCTCCGTTGTACTTTTATCCTTGTACCCATGGGCAGCGCTGCAGAATCTGTTGGCGCTTTATAAATAAAGAATAATAATAGTCTTTTCTATTGCAGAACGTTATATATAATCACTTTTAATCTTAGTGATGACAAAATTGTACAATTGCCTTTTACCTGCAGAGCAATGCGATCAAATGTTGATTGTTTTCCTCGTCCAATGTACATTTCAGTTTTTCCAGCAAACTTTGTTACAGCTTCAGAAAGAACAATATCTTCATGAGTCTTGAACTTTTGAAATAAATCCTAAATAGAAAAAAAAATACGACTCATTGTTAAAGTTATCATTGTACACCTAAAATACTAATAATAAGTAAACAGGGAATCTCATGGGTTGAACCAGTAAGGATCTGACTGTAACCTCAATGAGTAAGCAATGGAACAAGGTTAATGCGCAGAAAAGAAATATAAAAAGTATAAATAGACACAACAACGGAATTAGAACATTCTGTTATGCACAAAATACATTTCTTTGTGCACTGGTGATTGCCAATACCTATGAGTTTAAAGGGCCAGTAAACCTAGCAAATAATTTTATATAATTCTGCACATAGTGCAGAATTATATAACATTAGTTTAGCGTCAGGTTTCTAAAGCAAATTGTTAAAAAGATATTTAGCAATGAAAACAGAACGCCGCTCCTGGCTCTACTGAGCGGGTCTGTTTTCTTCTACTAAGCGCATCGCGTGCATGCTGTCTAGTCGAAGCGCCTGATCGCGCTATTAAAATCAATGTAGCTCACTCCCGCTCTGGTCTGGTAGCAGGAGCGAGCTACATTAAGTTTAATACCGCGATTGGGCCGGCTGTGATTAGACAGCGTGCCCATATGCGTTTAGGAGAAGCCAGGAGCAGCGTTCTGTTTTCTTTGCTAAATATCTATTTAAAAATTTGCTTTAGAAACCTGGTGCTAAGCTAATGTTATATAATTCTGCACTATGTCTGTGTGATGACGTCTTGGCAGACTCGATAGGGATCACTCGAACCCCACAGGATACAGAATAAAAATTGCAATAGAAGTATAATAAAAAGTGAGTATTTAATTAACAAGTACACTTTAAAAACAGCAACGCGTTTCTCAGCAACAATAAGCCGTTTCATCAGGCTGTCACTTTTTATTATACTTGCTCTATTGCCATTTTTATTCTGTATTCTGTGGGGTTCGAGTGATCCCTATCAAGTCTGCCAAGACGTCATCACACACCCACTTTGGCCTATTGGTTATCGGTTCATTGTCGTGCTATCCTGTGGTTGGATTGGTGCATGGAATCCATATGACCGGCCCTGTGTTGTGCCTGGGAGTCTGTTGGTCCTGATCTGCTGTGTCCAGCACTCTGGTTGTGCCACCGCTCTTGTAAGTAGTTACCCGTAAGGGATTGTAACTATCTTGTGTCACCTCTCGTGCAGACAATACTGTCCTATGTGGTGCCTCTTCTTTCTGTCCTTGCAGGATTCCTATCGATTTAAAATACTAAGAACATATTCCCCTATGTAAAGAACACTGGAATGTGAAATATGAATATTGCATAAATATAATTTTTCATGTTTTCAGCTACTTGACTGCAAAGGGCTCGAATGCACATATAAATATGTCTATATATGTGTACATATGAATTTTTGTGTGTATATATATGTCTGTAAATACATAAATACACACACATAAATACATATGTATATGCATATAAATATTTTTAGTTGAGTGTAACAGTTAACCAGAGCTCTAAAGTTGTGCTAACCCGACGAGCGTTAAATTCAATTGCTCTTGAGCAAATGTGGTCTATATTCATTAAAGATCTATTCTTTCATTTTGTATAGTCTGTCTGTAGTGGGCATAACACACATTTATATATGGAGATAATGTTATTATTGCGCCAAAAGTCACATAGGCATTTAACATTGCACAAGCATTTATAGTGAAATGCTTGTGCAATGCCACCCCCTGCACATTCGCGGGCAATCGCCCGCTAGCAGGGGGTGTCAATTATTCCGATCGTATCTGATAAGGATGATTGCAGAATTTAAAGAGCAGCGGTCTTACGACCCCATACCCTAATATTGTGAGTCGGAAACTATGGGGATAGAAAGCAGCATCCGCTGCTTGTTAAATCTACCCCATAGTATCATATTTTAAAGTACTGAAATGTACAAGAAAAGTGCAACAAAAATAGGCTAACGTGTATAAGTGAAACTGTATAATAAATGCAATATATCAATACATTAATTTGATAGGTAGAATGTATCAATTCAATAATAAAATTTAAACAATAGTTTATTACAGAAAAATAATATGCACACATATTAAAAAATCAAATCAATCATCAAGATAGTCAAAGGATCCCAATGAAAGGAGTAGAAACATTTATAAAATGTCAGAATAAAAACAAACTGCCGGAAAAAAATGATAAAAAATATATGTATGTATATAGTCCAAAGTGTAGTCCGTGTAAAAAAAATAAAATTGGTGTCAGTGATAAAGAAAAAAGATGGTATATCCAGGAAAAAAACTAAAATAATGTATCTAGGTAAAATAATAAGGTGTCAATGAAAAATAAAATACTTTAAAAACCAACTGCTTTATACCGAATCCAAATGGACTTTCAATTTAGATTGCTTGTTCCCTAAAGGCTTGAATGCTGATATAGAGATTTTCCACCTCTTATAACTTTTTAAGATCCTTGTCGTACATGTACCATCCACATGTATTATCTATTTTATATGCATCTATGGTGTGTTTTTAATAAGATTACATTTTTTACTGAGCATTATTTGGAGTGGACCATATGGAAAGCATGTATAGTGTACATAATAGCTTCTCATTATCCACATGTGAGATATATGTTAACTACTGATCTTTTTTGATACACACTTTTAGGCTTTTACACATTATATTTTGTGTATATGAATTACACTACATCATCCTATAACATCTTTCAATTTTCAGTTACAAATCACAATTTTTTGATTACTTATTTTTAAATGGATTTTTTCTTTTGATTCATATGATTTTATTCTGTATGTTTGTATCACCATCTTTTAGATTTTTAGAAATGTCATCATAATCTAGTCCTTCCATATGTGTTAGATTTGATCTGTACTAATATTTTTTTTCACATACAATTTACAGCATTTCTTAGTCTAGCAGTTTTTGGAAATGTCTTCGCTTTTAAATGTTTATGTGACTTTTTATACATATTGTATTATGGTATAGTTTGATTATTATAGCAAGTTCTCCAATAGTAATTATCCAACTGCTATTCTTGAAGCCTATCTAAGACTTCTTTAGACAGATGCGCCTTGTAATACAAATCCCAATATCCTTTGTGCATATCCAGAAACATGTAATGCCGATGTTCTGGTAAGAGGCTGAACTTTGTAAAAGAGCGAACCATGTCACTTCCTGTGACGTTCATCAGCCGTTTCACACATTTTTGACCTAATGCACATGCGTGCCAGTGTCATCACATACCTGGCCGCATACGTCACTGCTAAAATATTTAGTGCTGTGAAATTCAGGAACCTTTATAGAGCGTATGCGTGTGACTCATGGAAAGCTGTTTATTAGGCTCCTCGCCAATATTCGGAACTCCGCCCCCACTGCAACTTCTCCCATTACTACTACTGTAAAGCTGAGTCTCCATGCATGAGAAACAGCCCCCCCCCCCCCCGCCACTCGGCTATAGCCACTGCTTCTGATGATCCAATGCAGCTTTTCACAGGCTCCGTTCAATGTCATTATCTTATGAAACATTATGAAAGATAATGACATTAAACAGAGCCTGTGAAAAGCTGCATTGGATCATCAGAAGCAGAGGCTATAGTCGAGTGGCGGGGGGGGGGGGGAGCTGTTTCTCATGCATGGAGACTCAGCTTTACAGTAGTAGTAATGGGAGAAGTTGCAGTGGGGGTGGGGTTCCAAATATTGCAGAGGAGCCTAATAAACAGCTTTCCATGAGTCACACGCATGTGCTCTATAAAGGTTCCTGAATTTCACAGCACTAAATATTTTAGCAGTGACGTATGCGGCCAGGTATGTGATGACACTGGCACGCATGCGCATTAGGTCAAAAATGTGTGCAACAGCTGATGAGACATCACAAGAAGTGACGTGGTTCGCTCTTTTCAAAAGTTCGCCTTCTTACCAGAACACCGAAACCATATATGAGGTATTGTCCGATAACGGAAGTGACAGCACTAAAGAAGTGACATTAACAACAGGAAGGTGACGGTTTTAGATTCAACTCAGTTTTGGCACCATTTGATACACAGGATGTGATTTTTGAGTGGGTCAAATAGGATATTTAAGGGTGGAATATACTAGCGCTATTTTAGTCTTGAAAAGGCCCCATGTATAAGGGCTGAATCGCGTAGGCTAACCATTAAGACCATATTGCACTATGTTTTTCTTTATTTTTTATAGACACATATTTCACTGAACACCTAGGCCACCAGCTGTATTTATTTCCATAATCTTTTGGGATATATACATGTTTACATTTTTTTGGAGGGGTAAACATAATTGGTATTTTTTTTTTCCTCGGGTATATATATATTATTTTTCCTGGACACATTATTTTAGTTTTTTCCTGGATATACCATTTTTTCCTTTATCACGGAAATCACCTTGGACTTTATAGATCATATAATTTTTATCATTTTTGTCCTGCAGTTTGTTTTTATAGACATTTCTTACATTTTTCTACTCCTTTCATTGGGATCCCTTTGACTATCTTGATAACTGCTTTGATTTTGTAATATATATGCATATCATTTTGTGTAATACCATTGTTTACATTTTGTTATTGAATTAATACAGTCTACCGATCAAATTGATATATTGTTACTTTGCATTTATTATGCTGTTTCACTTATATGCTTTAGCCTATTTTTGTGGCAATCTTCTCATGCCCTTCACACATTTATATATATATATATATATATATATATATATATATATATATATATATGGGTTTTCAAGCCGGATTGCACAGTTGTTAATGGGATTTCAAACGGGATTGTGTCTGTGACCAGGATTTCAAATGGGATTGTGCCTTCATGATTGCATAGAACACCCATTCACGACAGAGGGATTTTTAGTTTCTGCAACTACATTATTGAAATCTCAGTGATTAAGGAGCAATCTCATTTGAAAGTCTGGTCACAAAGGCAGGGTTCCTTTTGAAAGCCCAGCCATGAAGACGTGATCTCGTTTGCACAACATTTAATTGCACTGAAGTGGTTTCGCGGTTTACAGTGAGTGCTTTAAAAATCCTATTTTAGAATATTAGATAATTTTGGGCCATTTCCTTCTACTAGAAACCCTTAGTGTTCTTGATTTATATATATATATATATATATATATATATATATATATATATATATATACACACAGTGTATATATATATATAAAACAGAAAAGAAACAGCAGGCACTCTCCGTTTAAATCACAGTTTTATTGTGATTTAAACGGAGAGTGCCTGCTGTTTCTTTTCTGTTATTAACCTTTTGCTGTGCACCCCGGACTTGAATTGAGAGTGCTGAACCATCAGGAACTTTATATATATATATATATATATATATATATATATATAGCCCCAACGGGAAACAGTTATTTTTAAATCAATAATCAGAACAATTGGAGATAAAATATTAAAAGTGTCAGTATAATCATTGAGCCTATGCAGCAGTATACCTATCATGCCTTATAAAAATGGCATTCATATTGATTACCAGTAATCAGTATGGATTTAGATCACAATAGGCTAATCTCACACATGTGAATGAGTAATTCCTTTACACACTGAAGAAAAGGGCTAATTGAAAAGAACTTTACTGTAACTAGAAGAAGTGTTAAAGGGCCATTACATATGTCAGTTTCAGTTGGATTCACAATTTTGAGCGTGATAACAAGTACATAACAACCTTCAGGAGATTTTCTATTGGAAGCTCATCATGGCTGTAGGCTTATAGTTGCTGAATCGATTTTATTTTGGGATCAATTGGAAAAACATATTGGCCAAAAGTAAAACAGTTATCAGAGCTGATATTAGAAAGATTGTGATTGAGGCATTTTTTAAAAAAATATGAAGAATACATTCTGTTATTATGTGAGATAACCTTTGAAATATACAGCATTAATTTACATTTAACAAAAAAAACCTACCTCAGTGGTGTTGGATACATTATAGTCTGTTAGAAGAGCAAATCTGGCCTTTAAACACTCGCAAGACTTGTTTTTAATGTGGTTATTTATTCCTCTATCACTTTCACTTCCTGCTGGCCATGAGTGATTGAAATAAAAAAAGAAAATATGTTACTTGCCAGTTGACAATTCCATGAAATCAGTGTTACTAAATACTTGAATTACTAGACATAAAAAGGACCGTAAAGTAAAAATGATATATTCATGATTCAGATAGAGCATGCAATTTTAAACAACTTTCCAATTTACTTCTCTTATTCATTTTTTTTTTGTTCTCTTGGTATCCTTGAAGAGTAAAGCTAGGTAGGCTGAAAAGAGATTAGGAGTGTGCATGTTTTGTAGGATTCTATGGCAGCAGTGTTTGCAAATATGTATAAAATTACTATAAACATTGTTGCAAACGCTGCTGCCAAATGGCAGAAAACTAAGCAAAACTGATAACAGAAGTTAATTGGAAAGTTGATTAAAATGTCATGCTCTATCCATTCCAAGTTTAATTTTGACTTTACTATCCCTTTAAATATATGTTTGACTATTACATGCTATAAAGTATCTAATGATCTGATATGAAAACAGAGAAGTCAAAATGTTTGTGTTACCGTTTCCCTGTAAGGTCACCAGTTCAAACAGTTGAGTTTGCAGTTCTTCTACTTCAAAATACTCCACCGCTAGTTGGTAGACAGTACCGTATCTCAGATGTATAATACACTTTGTTGTGGACTCATAGCTTCCTTCTATATCTTTCCTGAAAAGAAAATAGAGTTTTTCATAAGAAGTTGTCCACAAAAATGTATCTTCTAATATTTCAAATTAAAGTGTACTACTACAGTATATTGCACTATATGTTTGTTTAAAGAAATATTTTAATGCACAGTGTAAAACCAGAGAAATCTCTATTAAATAATATATAATTCAGTGCTTTCCAAACTGTGTATCGTGACACATTAGTGTGTCGGCGGCAGTGTGTAGGTGTGTCCCTGCATCAGCACAAATTTATTTTAATTTAATTTTAAATTTTTTTTTGGTTTCCGACTTTCTGCCTGCCTGCTACGCATATCACGTGGTTGACACATAATTGATACCTAGTTGGTCACAGATCATCCTAACCTATTGGCACAGCTTAGCGGGAACTGAAACTATTCCCATTGGCGGCACATTGGCTCCTGACTGCACGTGTAGTCGTCTCAATCTGCTCGTGACTGCACGTGTGTTTGCAGTCACGAGCAGTGTGTTTGCAGCGCGGACAGTCACAGTCAGACTCACAGAGCTCTGAGGGCAGCAGCTTTAATGCTGAGCTGAAGTCAGAAGTCAGTATATTTATTTATTTTTTGCAGCTAGCTCCCAGTAGTGCATTGCTGTTCCTGCTCTTGATATATGGATAGGAAGTGGAAGCTTAAAAATGCTTAATGATAAAATGCGAGTGACTTTATCTAATATTCTACTAAATATTAAGAAACTGTGTTCATCCCATCAACCTCATACATCCCATTAAAATAGTAAGTAGCTATTGGTGTTATTAAACTTTTTTTAATTCTTGCACATACATACTGTTACTTGTAAATAC
Organism: Bombina bombina; assembly: GCF_027579735.1. Taxonomy (NCBI): domain Eukaryota; kingdom Metazoa; phylum Chordata; class Amphibia; order Anura; family Bombinatoridae; genus Bombina; species Bombina bombina. Next base: position 1,287,619,735 of record NC_069500.1, read on the forward strand.
ATTTCATTATTATATAATTTATGTATGTGTCTGTATCTCTTAAAACAAGTTCGTTTAACCTCCTCTTTGCTAGTACAACTGAATTACTGTGTCGCAAAATGATGAAGGTCTAAAAAGTGTGTCACCAACATGAAAAGTTTGGAAAGCTCTGATATATATGGTGAGATTCATACCCATTTTGGTATATTTCATGCCACTGTTTCAACACCAAATACGATCATGTTAAAAAATGGTTAACTTTTTCATAAACTTTGGGTTTCTCACTGAAATTTTTCCCAGACAACTTGTGCAGTCATAAGACAGAATTTTGTAAACGCTTTTCTGGGATCCTATTGCTAGCAGACATGCATGGCTTTGCCATTGCTTTTTAGTAATTAGAAGGTCGCTTTTGTTGCTGTGCACCACACTTATATTCCCAGCAGTGAAGGGGTTAATCAGGCAGCTTGTAAGGTTAATTTTAGCTGTAGTGTAGAGGCAGTGCTCTTCCTTCTCTCACCCTCCACTGGTCACCACCATTTTAGGTACTGGCAGACAGTCTGCCAGTATGCAGTTTTAGGGCATTTTTTTATTATTTATTTTCAATGTAGGGATCCCTCCTCAACCCTCCAACCTCCCTGACCCCTCTCACACAGCTCTCTTACTATCCAACTCTAATAATAAAAAAGCAAAGCACCATATTATCTTTTTTTATATAATAGAGATAGAGGGCCAGACAAGCACACATGCATACAGGCTCATTCGCTCACTCGTACATGCATACAGTGCACACACACCTATACATTTACATACACATGAATACATATTCACCGGAAGGATATTGCTTATATATAAATTTAAACTTTTGAAGCCTTTGCTGCCTAAATGGTCTAAATTTGGAGCTTTTGAGGCATTTCCCACCATCAGAACCCCCCAGTTCAACGTAATGTTTTTAATGACATTATCCAAATGAACCAATCGATTTTTTTTTTCCTGCAAATTCACTTCTTCATTTTTTTTCAAGGGCCATTCATCTAAGAGACAAATAAACCAAAAATGAATGCTCAGGTCTAGAAGCATTTAAATATCTTAGAACTGGAAAACCACCAAATTTCACATCTAAATTATAGAACAAAATAAATAATGAAGTTATATTACAAAATGTACTGCTGAGAAAAATAAAACATTTTGGGCCTGATTACGAGTGACACGTTAATTAACGCTTCTGCTCAAGCATTAATTGCGGCAGAAGAAAGCTTTTCGCGATTGTCGGGTTGTGCTTGTATTGAAAGTACACCGTTTTTATTCTCGCTGTAACCCGAAGAGCACAAAAAGCCGAACTTTGAATATCGTGTGCGTGTTCACGTATTTCCCCATAGAAGTCAATGGAGAAAAAAAAGTGGAAACAAACCTAACACTCCATTCTCGTGCAAACCCATCGCATATTGTAATTTGCGCTAACCAGACATGAAAATATGAATAGTTCACATTCCAATAATAATATTAATAACTATTTCTACATATATCTGAAGCTTTTTTGGTGCAATGTATATCTATAGATATATAGATATATATAGAAATATGTACGGTAAATACATAGTTAAAAACTTTATTAAAAATAAATATTGCATAAATATGTTTTTTCATGTTTTCATCTTCTTGAATGCAAAGGGTTCCAGTATATATATATATATATATATATATATATATATATATATATATATATATATATATATAATATATGTGAGTGTGTACATATGTATTTATGTGTGTATATATGTCTGTACATACATATACACGTATATAAATACATAAATACACAAATACACATGTACACACATATAAATAAATAAATATATAAATAAATATATATATATATATATATATATATATATATATATATATATATATATAGTAGTGAAGATTGGAGTAACCGTGTTAGTCCAGTAGATAGATGCTCAAAAAACATTTATTCTTTCTGGCTATTCTCAGCTATTTTCTCCTTCAGACACATTCTATGCTTTTATGACCCCCCTCTCACCCCCTCTCTCCCTTCTATTTGTTGTATGTGATGTGTATCTATATCAGAATGATCAGTATTACTTTAGACCTGAGGGAGAGAGGAAAACTCTCGAAAGCTTGTCTTTTAAATATTATGTTAGTCCAATAAAAAAGGTATCACTGCATACTGCAATACTTTGTTTTTTGAGTATATTTATATATATATATATATATATATATATATATACATATCCATCTTTAGACATGTACAGTATATGTATGTATCTCAATGCCTCAAATCCTTTGTCTGCCTTTGTCTGAGACCTCATATCTTTGATCCCTTATAATTTTGTTGTGCAGTATTTTTTTGAATATTTTTTATTAGATGGTGTTATTAGGAGGGTAACTATACTTTTTAATGTATTTGTGATGTGTTTAGGGCAACTTTTTTGTTTCACAAAACAGTTAACCAGAGCTCTGAAGTTGCGGTAATCATTCTAGTATAAATCACAATTGCACTCAAGCGATCATGTTTACTTTCAACACGTAATACGAGCAGTAAGCACAACGAGCACAAACCCTCACGATAAACACCCTATCGCTTGGGCGCAAACTTTTGCGGTCCACTCGTAATCTGACACTTCATAATAAAACAGCACAGTGTTTACTGTCTCTTTTCCCATAAATATTAATTAAGTTTAAATGCAAAATGAATAATTTTGTTTGTCTTTCACTTTTCCTTACACCAAAAAAATTGTATTATTAACCTGTAGATTGAGCTTATGCAAGAAATTTAAAGGGACATAATACTCATATGCTAAATCACTTGAAACTGATGCAGTATAACTGTAAAAAGCTGACAGGAAAATATCACCTGAGCATCTCTATGTAAAAAAGGAAGATATTTTACCTCACAATCTCCTCAGCTCAGCAGAGTAAGTTCTGTGTAAAAAGTTATACTCAGCTGCTGCTCTTCTGCAGGTAAAAAAAAATAAAAATGAAGAAATTAACCTTAGCCAATCCGCATCAGCAATGCTGAGGTCATGAACTCTTTTACTGTGATCTCATGAGATTTGACTTAACTCTCATGAGATTTCATAATAAACTTCCTTAAACTGAATAGGGAAATAACATGAGTGCACAAGGCTCAATCCTTCGGCTGTCCCAGAACAGACATACTGATTTGCTGCTTAGAAGTCCTTTACAATGGGATGTGGCTACTGAGGAATTTTTGAGGTAAAATATCTTTCTTTTTTACATAGAGATGTTCAGGTGATATTTTCTAGTCAGCTTTTTACAGCTATGCTGCATCACTTTCAAGTGTTTCAACATTTGGGTATCATGGCCATTTAACACTAAAAATCTGTATGAACAACCGAGAAATGTCATTCTAAACAGGTCCAAGGTAAAGTATTTTCTGGTAGACTGAAATATTGCCATCAAATTGAAACCATGCAAAGTATAGGGGTATTATCATGCAGCAAATGCATTTAATAAAAGAATTAGTATGAAGTAGTTTCCCCCCAATATTTTACTTACTGTGCTAGGATGTATGGTTCAACATCTACTCTTTTATTTTCCGTGAAATACTTTATCAAGTTTAAGAATGTTTCTTGTGATTTCACCTCATTCTTTGTAAAAAGAGAGGATAAAAAAAAAACAAACATAAAATGACTACAAATTTGTTGACAGTTTTTCTTTATAGGGACAATAAACTAATAAATGTACATGTCACACATGAAACCATAGCATTTACACATGTTAAAATATTTTCCAATATAAAATTCAAGTTAAGTATGTTTAAACAGAGAATAAAACTCGACTTGTGAGGCAGCAAAAAAAATTAGTTCATCAAAGTCTTCAGTTTTCATTTAAAGGGACACTGAACCCAAATTTCTTCATGTGTAATTCAGAAAGAGCATGCAATTTTAAAGTGAAGGTAAAGTTTTACCTATCTCTATACACAAATTAATTATTCCCAGTTTAAACAATATTATCGCTAACTTCTTTTCCCCAAACAATTATATATTTAGAAAGTAATCATGTTTTACATTTCCCTACCGTGCCGCTCCTGACTCCTCCCATCAGTAATTTCCTTATTTCTGCCTGAATGACATATAGAGCAGCCCAATCCGCTCTATATCCGTCTCTAAAGCGCGTTCATGAGGATACAATGAACTGCGCATGCGCATAGAGTTGTCTACTGTTAGCAATACGCATGCGGTAATCCTCCTTTTTTCACAAAGCGCAGGCGTCATTCGTCTCAGCTATAGATATCCTACATACATTTTGAATAAGCATGCGCAAAACTGGATTGCGCTTGTCTAACAAGACTAACAAATTCTAAACGCATGCGCAGATCATCCAGGAGCAGGATGACGTAAATTGATGGCCGCCTAACGGCCAGATTTACAATTGGTTGATAAAAAAACGTGACCTGCAAGAATAAAGAAGAAGAAAACACTGGGTTGAATTTACGGCTAGAAAAAAGTTAAGTATAAACGGCGAAAACTCACTTTATACTTCTAATTAAAAAAACTGATGACTGAAAGTACCATTCATTTAGGGGGACAAGTAAAAATAGATAAAGAGAAATAGCGAACTTTACCTTCACTTTAAGCAACTTTCTAATTTACTCATATTATCAATTTTTCTTCGTTCTCTTGCTATCATTATTTGAAAAAGAAGGCATCTAAGCTTTTTTTTGGTTTCAGTACTCTGGACAGCACTTTTATATTGGTGGATGAATTTATCCACCAATCAGCAAGGACAACCCAGGTTGTTCACCAAAAATGGGCCGGCATCTAAACTTACATTCTTGCATTTCAAATAAAGATATCAAGAGAATAAAGAAAATTTGATAATAGGAGTAAATTCGAAATTTGCATAAAATTTCATGCTCAATCTGAATCACGAAATTAAATTTTTGGGTACAGTGTCCCTTTAAGTTTAAACAAAACAAATACTGAATATTTGTAGAACATTTACATTAGTTTTCATTAAAAAAAATATAAATGTTATTAAAGCTGCATTTTAAAATGTCTTCTTTTAAATTTAAATAATAAAGATGACTTTAATGTCCCTTTAATTTGTCTATTTACTTTTTAATTTGAGAACAATAAAAACCACTTACTTCAGGACAAGCAAATTCAAGCTCGTGACAAATTGGTTTCATTAACAATTTAAAGTCCTGTTCCTTGTTTGGATATCTTTTAATGAAGTCTTTCACCTAAAATTAAATTTATGAAAAAGAAAGTACATTTTTTCAAATTGCTTCTACAGATTGTAACATTCTGAAACATTTAGACAGACAGTGTTTTACTATTTTTTTCACTTAGCATATGAGAAAACATTTTAACACTAGTCATATATACGCAGATACATATTTTTGACATAACATATTACAGAAACAGGCCATTAAAACATTTTCATCTTATATTTCAAACATACAATGGTTGATAGAGACGGATGATCAAAAACTCGCTGGCAAGGAAATTACACAACTTTTGTTTTAGCCTTATATTTTAAAGAACCCAGCATAGCAAACTTTCAAGCTAAATAAGCTAGATAATTTGGCCATTGGTCGGTGGTTAGAGGATGTTAGTGAATTAATTCTGTAAAAAAAGTTATGTTTTATAATATATTGGTCTAGATTACAAGTGATGTGCTAAAGTTATCGCAAACTGCGCTAACTATATTACGTATTACAAGTTGAAAGTAAATGGGTGCGCTTGAGCGCAATCAATATTTGCACTTGTCAGGTTAGCATGAGTAAAAACCTTGGGGCCGATTTATCAAATGCCGGACAGACATGATTCGCTGCAGCGAATCATGTCCGCCCAGCATTGCTAAATCTGGTGAAATGCTTGTGCAATGCCACTCCCTGCACAGTCGCGACCAATCAGCCGCTAACATGGGGTGTCTTTCATCCCGATCGTATCAGATCGGGATGATTGCAGTCGGCCACCTCAGAGGTGGCGGACGAGTTAAGGAGCAATCAGTCTTATGACCGCTGCTTCTTAACTTATGTTTCTGGTGAGCCGGAAACATCGGGGGTAGATTGCAGCAGCTGCTGCTTGGTAAATCTACCCCCTTGTGTAAAGTGTAAGGGGAAAAAAAATGTGCACTAAAGACAACATAAATACATTCAATTAATGTGTAACATTTATATATAAAATTTCAGAAAAAATATTCATGTAAATATTAATGTAAATATTTTATAAGGGTTAAAAAGATATATGGTGTATGACAAGAATTTTAACTGGAAAGGGTTATTATGTGTGTGTTTGTGTGTATATATATATATAAATATTAGTATATGTGAGTATATATATATATATATATATATATAGTGTATATATGCATGTGTATTTATGTGTTTAGTTGAGTCTGTTACAAAAGAGAAGTTTTCTGTCTTATAAGTCTGGTCCCATCCAGAAAGACTGCTTGGCCTCAAAATACAAGGCAACTCATCTCGGAACTAATAATTTTTTTACATATAACCACCTAAAGGGACTGATTTATTAAAGTGAGGACGGACATGATACAATATAGCATATCATGTCTGCCACACATCGATAAATGCTGACAGCATACACTATAGGCATTTATCATTGCACAAGCAGTTCTTGTGAACTGCTTGTGCAATGCTGCCCCTGCAGAGGGTGTCAATCAGCACGATCATATAGGATCGGGCGGATTGATGTCCGCAGCCTCAGAGTAGGGGACAAGTTATGGAGCAGCGAGCTTTAGACAGCTGGTTCATAACTACTGTTTCGAGATTGATAATTCGGCCCCAAATTCTAAAAAAAACCATGAGTGAAGAAGGGGGTTTTAAACCTCTCATGTGACCATAATTGGGTCCAGACAGTATTTAATATGCATTATCAATGTAAAAGGGTATGCTTCCTATTTTCTTTAACAACCGTTTTTTTGTCTAGAAGAAACACCCTTTAAGTTAAAGAATATTTTTCCAGGAAAGGATCCCTAAAGGTACCACAATTACAAGGTGAGTCAGTTTCTATAAATAAACACAGCTGCCTGAATCATGTTTTGGAAAGTATTTGAAGAAAAAACAAAAACATCCATGTTAAGGTTACAAATAAAGTATGACTGATGTGGTGATTTATGTGTTATATGAAACTAAAGAAAAATGCAAAAGAAGGTTTTGTTAAAGAAAATAAAAAGAAGAAAAACAACTGAGCCTAACTCCTACAAACAAGTAACAGAAAGAATGTGGTGAAATAACATAGAAATAATATCAGTACACTAGATATTCAAGATGTGATTTAGGTGTGATTATTGTGATTATTGTAGATGTGATTATTATGCCTAATGCACCTGTTTCCGCACGAGCCTTTAGGCTTCCCGGAAAAAGGAGTTAAGAAGCAGCGGTCTTAAGACTGCTGCTCCTTAATTCATATGCCTCCTCTGAGGCTGCGGACATCAATCCGCCCAATCGTGTACGCTCGGGTTGATTGACGCCCCCTGATGGTTGGTCCGCTGACCTGTCTATCTTACTGCCGAGGCTGGTGACTGGATACCTCACAGACATCTCCCATCGTGACGTGGTCCCGCAAGCTGCTGCCGATTGGTTCCTGGATTCCACGTGCAGGTTCAGTGTGCTTGTCTGTCGGGCGACTAAAGGTCCCGTCCTGCGCTGTGAGGCATACGTTTATGCCGCTACATTTATGAGTACCCCTGCTTTGGGCTGCTTTGTTAATTTTGTTCTTCTGCTGTTGGACGATACTGTCCTATGAGGCGCCTCTGTTTTCTGCTCACAAAGGTTCTTCTCATTGTTCTAACTTCCAAGAGTGCTGCCTGACCGTACGAGTGCACTGCTGTTACAGGATAATCTTGTTATCCAGGATTGGTTGCTATCAATCATTTGCGCACCTCATTTAGAGACTTCTATTGCTCTATTTTTCTATATTATATATATGTATATAAGCAAATACATATATATTTACTGTGAACACACAGTTCCCATAGGCCGCATTGTAAAGGCACTTTTCAGTGCCGTTTTTTTTCTTTTTAACACTCCACACCTGCCAATTTTAACACCAAAATACTGCCTAGTGCAGTTATTTTATAAAAAAATAAAGATGCTGCTATCTTTATTTTTAGTGAAATACACTAGACTGTATTTTGGGGGCATTTGGGGCACATTTATAAAATTAACCAGAGATCTGATCTTTGGTTAATTATATAAGCGCTAATTGCTACTGCGAGATTGTGGTAGCATTAACCAGCCACTTTTAATGACTGATTAATTATCTCGCGCCCTAAATTTGCCCGTTTGGGGGCATGCGATTATTTAGCACTCCACTTGTAATACAGCCCTGTATATGAAAGCCAAAAACACATTTTTACTCCCAGATGATCAAAAAGCAGCTTAGCTTTTAACTGGTGCTGGGTCAGATGCTCTAGACATTAATAACAGTTTTCAATAATCAGAAACTGATTGTGACAATTATCAGCTTTTTATGAAGAAATTTACAATATACTGCGCAACTGAATCGTATGAATGTTTTGTGTTTAACTCAAGGGTACAGCAACCAAATGGGACAGTAGAAAAAAATGTCACTGACCTCAGATTAAAAAGCAGGCAATTGCCTAGATGTTTTCAATCCTTGATGCCTCTAGCTAAAGAAAGCAGGCGCATATGCACTTTTAATATGCCATTTGTGAAGTACAGTTTAAAACATCTGCCTTTTGGTTTATGTTCATCCCCTGAAAGATTTAATCGAACCATATAGCCAATTATTTAATGGCATGGGAGGTGTCAAAGTTTACATTGATGACATGCTAATTTGGGGTACTAAAGAAAGTGAACATAACAACAGACTACAGATTGCTCAGGAAAATGGATTGAAATTAAATAAATCAAAATGTCAACTGAATCAATCTGAAAAAATCTACCTGGGAGAAATCATCTCCAGTAAAGGTGTTAGATCTGATCCAGCTAAAGTACAGGCTATTGAAAAAATGGAGGAAAGATTTACAGATATTTCTGGGCATGGTGCCTTACTTGGGAAAATTCATACCTATTTTGTAAGAAAAAAACCTTAAAATATGAGACGTTGCTGTGCAAAAGAACATGAAGAATTTTTTATTGCTTAAAAAACTGCTTAGCACAGCACCTACTCCACAGAAGTATCTAAAGATGGACTAGGAGCAGCCCTCCTACAGCATGGTGGCAAAGACTGAAGGCCTATTGCATACGCTGCCAGAGCTTTTACTGACAATGAATATAAGTATGTTCAAATAGAAAGAGATATTGGGGATTGCATTTAGCTGTGAAGATTTTCACAATTTTGTTTATGGCATCCCATTTACAGTTGAAACAGATCATAAACCCTTAATAACCATTTCACGTAAAGAATTGTGGAAAGCACCACCAATAATTCAGAGACTACTGTTGAAGTTACAGAAATATAATTATATTTTGGAATATACCCCAAGAAGAATTTTTATATTTATTTGCAGATATTTTATGTCGAATTTGGACAGAGTGTCACAGAGCACCTGATGATGGAACTGACTCTGATATAGAGGTACATGTTAATAGTGTCAAAATGTCAGGAGCCATTTCATCAACTTTGTGGCAGAGATTACAAAAGTCAACTACAGAAGATGAAGCTCTTCAAAATGTAATACAAGCCATTCATTCTGCAAGTAAAAAGGAATACATGCCCAAGCAGTACTTGCCACATAGGGAAGAGCTTTCAGTGTTGGATGGAGTGCTTCTTATAGGTAATAGACTGATAACTTCTATATCACTGAGAAAAGAAATGTTAGCTAAAATACATGAATGGCATTTAGGAATACAAAAATACAGAAGCAGAGCTAAGGAAGTTCTTTTCTGGCCAAACATGATGACATATCACAACCTTCATCTCTACTTGCCCCAGGTGTTAGACCTTTCAATCCGCTCTCCCTAAACAAGTTTGTTGTAGGAAGAAATGGTGAAGGTTCCATGGCATACAGTGGCAGTGGTTCTCATTTCACTGGATGGCCAGGATTAAATAGCAAAATTAGATGCTTACTCTACATACCCAGATGTTGCAAAACTGAGAAATACTTCTTCAGAGCAGCTGTGCAAGAAATTATGAGCAGTGTTTTCAAGGTACTGCATTCCAAATGCCCCCAGCTTTCATGTACACATTTTCAAGTATTTTCTGAGGAGTTTGGATTACACACATAACATCCAGTTCAAGGAATCCCCAGAGTAATGAATTAGCAGAGGCTGTAGAAAAATGATTAAAGAGGTTGCTTGTAAAGGCTCATCACTCAGGAAAGAATCTGCAAACAGCTTTACTAAACTATCGAGCTACACCACTGGAAGGGGGAAAGACTCCAGCAGAACTATTTTTTTGGCAGGCAGATAAAAACTAAACTACCTTGGTTATCTCCTACCCAGTACCATGCAAACAGCAAATTACACTAAATGTATTGGAAGAAGAAAGAGATCATAAGAGAATGCCAAAAGAGAAACTATGACAGGGGTGCAAACAATCACAGGGAGCTGTATGCTGGGGATGTTGTGAAAGTCTGGACAGGACAACACTGGGACGATGAAGCTGTTGTGCTGTGTAAATTGTCAGAATGGTTATTTGAAGTAAAAACCACAAAAGGTTTAGTTCTCGGATGAAATTGCAGACATTTACTGAAGATACCAAAATGTGCAAGGTCCAAAACACTGCCAACAGACATTTATTGTTTAGTGATACATACTTATTGGAGGCTGTACATGAAAGGACACCACCTAAGTACATTAAATATTGCCATTATATGAAGCTGATGTGGAAAAACTTGAGCAGAGAGCCTTCACAATGAATTTCACAATGACTCATTGAAGAAGGTTGAGAAACTGGAAAATATCTCTAAAGGTTTGGTTGTTAGTTATTTGTTTGTTGTCATGTTTGCTGTTATATTTAAACTGTGTATTATTTGTTTTGTTTCTAAAAATGGAAGGATGTGTTGAGTATAGTTTGCAATGAATGTGTATTATATCATTGCTACAGGAAGTGAGTTGAAAGGGCAGAGGGCACAGAAAACAGGAACAGTTAAAATGCAGTCTTGCGTGAGTTCATGTAATAAAGTTATTGCAGAAAGCAGTCTGTTTCTCTCTTCAAAAGTAATATTAACAAGCCGACAATACACCATTCACTTCCCAGTCTACAAGTTACAATTTTTTTTATATATTAAATATATATGTGTTTCTGCAGTGTAGGAGTCCCCCTCACCCTTTCCACCTCCCACTCCAAGCGATCCATAGTTTTTTGTAGTGTAGGGACCCACCTCCCACTCTAACCCATATATTTATGTAGCGTAAGGCCCCATACCTCCCTTTCCCTTCCAAACAGATTTTGCCATAGTGTACCCCGCTTCCCCCTCCTCCTCTGGGCCACCCACCCATCTACCTCCTTTCTTTCAACCACTACCATGCACCAAAGCAACATTGTTACAGACAGTGTCACTATTTGTAACGATCAGCGTTCTGGCTTCATATTGTAAGGTAGCATGATCAGTGCTTCCTTACCATATGGAAGCAGATGCCTCTTGCCCCTACTATTTGACATTGTACCTACAACCATTTGGTGCAAGGTATTTATACACAAACAGCCAAATACATAAAACGGATGAAGTCCAAACAATTACTTGACCGAATTGATTCATTCATTTGTTCATGCCATTTGGCGCCATAAAAGATGCAGGAAGGGGGGAAAATAGCCATATTATTTTGCTAACCAGCTCCTTCATTTTAAATTTTGTACAGAGTGCCTTACTATTCATGTGTTCATCATCATCATCATGTGTTCAATTCTGCCATAGTATTACTAATGATTGATATTAGGGCCAGCCAGCCAAGCACTAAATATTGGATTTTAGTCATACAGGCTTGTCCAATCAAGTATAGGGTAGTGGGAGACTAGGGGAAGTTCAGATTTTGTAATCACTTTGACCAGAGCTATTAGAACATATTGTTTGTGTGTCTTCTGTCCCTCTGTGAGCTAGTCATTGGGGCCGAATTATCAATGTCTATATGACAGACATAGCTGAATGCCGATAGCATACGCTGTCGGCATTTAACATTGCACAAGCAGTTCTAGTGAACTGCTTGTGCAATACCGCCCCCTGCAGATTCGCGGCCAATTGGCCACTAGCAGGGGGTGTCAATCAACCCGATCGTATCTGCTCATGTTGATTGCTGTCTGCCGCTCAGAGCAGACGGATCAGTTAAGGAGCAGCAGTCATAAGACCGCTGCTTCATAACTGCTGTTTCCTGGCGAGCCTGAAGGCTCGCATGGAAACAGGGGCATCAAGGGCCTTTTGACCCTTGATAAATCGGCCCCATTCACTTAAATTCAAGGTTCTTTTAATTGTTTGAATACTTTAATGAAAGATTTTTGTAAAAAAATTAGACAAAAACAGATGTATTTGCCTGTGCACATCTCCCTTCCTTTATTCGTCACAGACTGCAGCTTATGCCACTTGTACCTTTATTGATATCTCTGGATTGTATTTTAACAATTCATTTTATTGTTACAGTAATGATGTTGCTAACTCAAATTAATAGGAGTAGTAAATAAGATGCTTACCTAAGATAAGCTTTTTTTGGAAGTTAGAAATTGGTATATGTTTCAAGAAAATGTACCAGTGGTTTTTAAGCTTGCTGTTATCAGTGTGTGTATATACTATATATATATATTAGGGTGTTTCATTTTTCCAAAGATGTGATTTTCATATGACTTTGCTTACTCCCCGAGTCTCAGTGATGTAAAAGATATATATGCCAAATTTCAAGAAGATTGAATAATATTTAGGGGTTGCACACATTGATCACTTTTATCACAAACTAGTGAAATTTCTAACATTGAAGTAATTGACTAATGGTCTTCTCATGTATTTCTTTCATCTTTTGCAGGTAATTGAACTTTAAAATGGGAACCAAAAGAGAAATTTGGCTGCTAGAAAAGGAGCCTAGTGGTGAGTTTTTAGGAACTCGGCTACCTTCAAAGGAACAAGTACTTTTAGTTTTTATTTACCATCACAAGGAAATGAAAGAAACACTTTCGGATGCTGCTAAATCTACCAGTACTAAACTACAGGAAGTGTGGAGGAAAGCAAATATCCCTGTTAAGACGGAGGAGAATATCCGTGCTGGTATACAGAAGCTGTACAAAGAATACCAAAATCTAGGTAAAGAGAAATCGAGAAACACGGATCAAGCAAATGTGAAACAGCAGATTTGGAAAGGTGATCTCGTCGAGTTATTTGACATTTCCCGGCAAAATGTGATGGACATGAATAGCGTATCACAAGAAGATAAAGAATTTCTTAGGTCACAAAGAGAAGATAGTATGAGTTCGTCAATGAGTGGAGTAGACAAGGTTTTCGCCTCGAAAATAAGAACTAAGTGTACAAAAGAAGAAAAAAAAGATTCATATAAGAATAAACATTGCATTCAGTATCCCAGGGGCACTGCATCAAGCAAGGTGGATGGCAAAGGCAATATATGCACTTAAAATTGTCCTCTTCACTAAACAGTTGAATATTCCTCAATGACAATTGGAAGGAATGAAACGGGTTGCACATTTTGTCAGCCTCATATATGTTTCGCTTTTGGCTTGAGGCAATTGTAAGTCGATGGGCTCCAAATAATGATTTGGATATGCTACAGCTTCTGAGCACTTACCCAGATGCAGACGTCAAAAAATATGCTCTCACAGTTGCTAAGAGACACCTTTGATATCTGTCAGAAACAAACGTAGGATTGGCTTTTTAGGACGACTGTATTACTCAGGCTGTTAAGGAAAATATGATTAAAAATTTAGAAACCAAACCTGCAAAGAAAAAAAAAAGTGAAACTATTAGAGGGTAAAAACATGGTTTTTGAAGGAAAAGACCTGAGCCATTTCATTACTAATAAAACAAAGACTTCTTTGAATTGTTTGGGATCCACAACGTGACAGAATACTGCAGTGATTCTCTAAGAAGCCATGTGAACGCTCTTAAGGTTGTCAATGATACAGCAAAAAGAGGAATTGCTCTGATAAAAAAGTATAACGAATCGATCAGGGATGAACAACAAAAACAATTCTTGTTGAGGGTAGTCGAGCATCACAAAAAAGTCGTCACCAAGCGAACAAAACAAGGGATTGCATCGTTCAAAGTTGATTAATATAACACATGTTTTGCCTATCATATTACCTATTAATCTTAGTGTATAGTTTTAATAGTATTTTAAGTTTGTGATTTCTAGTTTTCCCAATAAAAGTAATGAACATTGAAAAATCATATTTTTTGCCTACTTTTACAAAACAGATCAAAGTGTGCAACCTCTAAATATTATCCAATCTTCTTGAAATTTAGCATATATATCTTTTACATCACTGAGACTCGGGGCTTAAGCAAAGTGCAAAAATTTGACAGTTTATTTTTTGCCTTAGAAAATGAAACACCCTAACATATATATTACAGATTCCTCTGACGAAGCGGTGACGTAACCGCGAAACGCGTAAGGCCACGCCCACCTTGCGTTTGTCTTTGTGGAACAGCGATCAGCTGTTGGTTAATTTTACGGACCATTTGTTTGCGAAAAATTGTGCCCCAAAAAACTTTTGCCGGAGTGGACGTGAGTAACACAAGGAACCCGGGGAAATACCTGATTTCTTTGAACAACAGCGATACCCGGCATTGAGGTTTACTGTCCTTACTCCTTGGACTAAGCACTTAGAGCAAGCGGTCCTGAGCGATATTCCAATCTACATGCTTAAACATACCTCACAAGTTTGAGGTTGACTCTTGTGAGTAGACACCCTACGGGGGAGCTGTTTTAACACACATTTGTATCATTGTTTGTTTGATTAAATTGATTTGCACTATGTAGGTGCCTTTGTGCGCTTTATTTCTCTTTTTGCTTAAAGATAGAAGCACACTCATTACACTCGTATTACAAGTTGTCAAGTATATTTTATGTTCACACACAACCTATTTATATTTAACTCTTTTAGAAAGCAGGCATTACATTTTACTGCTTGCTATTATGGATTCTAATATACCATAAAGGTAACAGTAAGGGAAAAAACTTAAACTATCTGAAAAGAAGTTTTGTGCATAATCAGCTTTGTACATTTATGTTATTTAACATGAATTATTTTAGTCCCCTAAGGAAAATGATGCATCTGTGCTATCCGACATGTGTACTGTAGCACACATCATACAACCAATCACTTGATAAATATCAACCAAGCACCACTGAAGTGCAATTTGCCAATGGTGTTAATGTTCAATACCACTTCCATTTTTGCACACTACATAAAATCCTATGGGGGGGATTTATTAAGCGGCAGATGCTGCTTTCTCCGCCCAATGTTTCTGGCTCACCGGAAACATAAGCTAAGAAGCAGCGGTCTTAAAAGGACATATATATGCTAAATCACTTGAAACTGATGTAGTAAAAATGTAAAAAGCTGACAGGAAAATATCACCTGAGCATCTCTATGTAAAAAAGGAAGATATTTTACCTCACAATTTCCTCAGTTCTGTGTAAAAAGTTATACTCAGCTGTTGCTCAGCTGCAGGTAAAATAAAAATAAAATGAAGAAATGAATAGCAGACAATCAGCATCATCAGTGCTGAAGTCATGAACTCTTTTACTGTGATCTCATGAGATTTCAATTGACTTCCTTAAGCTGAATAGGGAAATAAGATGAGAGTAAGTAAGCTCGCTCCTTCCGCTGTCCCGGGACTGACATAATAATTTGCTGCTTAGAAGTCCTTTACAATGGGATGTGGCTACTGAGAAACTTTTGAGATAAAATATCTTTCTTTTATACATAGAGATGTTTAGGTGATATTTTCTAGTCAGCTTTTTACAGCTATAATACATCACTTTCAAGTGTTTAAACATTTAGGTATTATGGCCCTTTAAAATCGCTGCTCCTTAACTTGTCCGCCACCTCTGAGGTGGCGTACAACAATCATCCCGATCAGATAAAATATGGATGATTGACACCCCCTGCAAGCGGGCGATTGGCCGTGAATGTGCAAGGGGCGGCATTGCACAAGCATTTCACAAGAAATGCTTGTGCAATGATTAATGCCAACAGTTTATGCTGTCGGCATTTAGCCACGTCGTACAGACATTATCTGCTACAGCGGATCATGTCCTTCCAACATTTAATAAATCTACCCCTTGATATTTAAAAAAATAGTACAACTCTCACCACATCTGGAAGGTTAGAAAGCTCTTCATCCATTTCTTTAATAGTTGGGTTTCCAAAAACATACTAATAAAAAAATAAAAAATAATGTTATGTGAAAAGAAGAACAAAATATTAGCATAATTTTAATATTATAAAATACATTGTTTAGTAAATATAAAATAAACTAATTATGCATTCATTTTTAAGGGTTGTAGAAATTGCCAACCCACCCTCACATTTCAATCAAGAGATATAAGAAATTAAAAATAAAATAAAATTGGAGAATAAAGTATTTGGTTTTCTTTGTATGCCAAAGGGGGAGTTGCTTACCCTGCTGGCATACTATATTTTCCTCACAAATAAAGTTTGAGCCTGAAGCAGCTCTATGGGTATATTGGTAGGATCATGAGACTGGCGAGTCAAATTCACTGCTGGTTTTTTTGTATTACCTAATGATTAATTGTGAGCTTCTGTGGAAAAGAGTACTGAGACGTACTGAGACTTTCTTAATTTAGATAGAGCATGAAATTTTAAGCAACTTTCTAATTTACTCCTATTATCAAATGTTCTTAATTCTCTTGGTATCTTTATTTGAAATGCAAGAACGTAAGTTTAGATGCCGGCCCATTTTTGGTGAACAACCTGGGTTGTTCTTGCTGATTGGTGGATATTTCATCCACCAATAAAAAAAAGTGCTGTCCAGAGTCCTGAACCAAAAAAAAGCTTAGATGCCTTCTTTTTCAAATAAAGATAGCAAGTGAACAAAGAAAAATGGATAATAGGAGTAAATTAGAGTTTTTTTTAAAGTTTCTTAAAATTGCATGCTGAATCACGGAAGAAAAAAAAATTGGGTTCAGTGTCCCTTTAACTGATCTATTCAACAATGTAGAATTTATCTTAAAGGGACATCAAAGTAAAAATTAACTTTGATTATTCAAATAGGGCATGTAATTTTAAACAACTTTCCTAGTTACTTCTAATATCAACTTAACTTTGTTCCCTTTGTATCCTTTGTTGAAGACCATGGCTATGTAGATTCAGGAGCATTTGATCTCTATTTCCCCACAAAAGCACTCAGAACTGGTGATAATGGATGCTTATCACTGAAATCCCAAATAGTTTACATGGAGTCTGTGTTTTGTAATTGGATAGAATGGTCTTTATGATAAATGTTAAACAATAAGAACATCATTTTTATATGGGCATCATGGGTATACTGAACTTATTTGATCAGTTATGATTTTTAAACTTTTGATATGTTAAAAGTGCTTTTTTAAATTCATTAAGAAAATCTAATTTTCAGTTTTTTTGAGTGAGATCAAGAAGAACATAAGTAGAAAGTGGACGCATTTATCTTCTAACACAGGATTTTAAAAGTCCTCAAACTGTAAAATGTGAAATCATTAATAAGTGACAAGGTTTTACAAATAGTCCACAGGGTCAATTTATTAATGTGCGAGCGGACATGATACGATGTAGCGTATCATTTTCACTGCACATCGATAAATGCCGGCAGCATATGCTTCTGGCATTTATCATTGCACCAGCAGTTCTTGTAAACTGCTGGTGCAATGCCGCCCCCTGCAGATTTGGGCATCAATCAACCCGATCGTATTCAATCGGGTTAATTTCTGTCCGCCGCATCAGAGCAGGTGGACAGGTTATGGAGCAGCGGTCTTTAGACCGCTGCTTCATAACTTCTGTTTCCGGCGAGCCTGAAGGCTCGCCAGAAACATGAGGCATCAAGCTCCATACGGAGCTTGATAAATTGACCCCCAAAAGCCCACTGTGAAAACCACATTTGCAAAATCACCCTCTCACTGTACAAACCATGTTTACAAAAGAACCACTTTCACTGCACAAACCGCTTTTGCAAAAACGCGCTCTCATTTTACAAACCATCTTTACAAAAACCCACTCTCATTGCACAAACCACATTTGCAAAAACGCCCTCTCATTGTACAAACCGTGTTTACAAAAACATCCTCTCACTGTACAGACTGTGTTTACACAAACCCACTGTCACTGTACAGACTGTGTTTACAAAAACTTAGTCTCACTGTACAGACTGTGTTTACAAAAACATTCTCACTGCACAGACTGTGTTTACACAAACCCACTGTCACTGTACAGACTGTGTTTACACAAACCCACTGTCACTGTACAGACTGTGTTTACAAAAACTTACTCTCACTGTACAGACTGTTTACAAAAACATTCTCACTGCACAGACTGTGTTTACACAAACCCACTAACTGTACCAAATGCGTTTACAAAAACTCTCACTGTACGGACTGTGTTTAAAAAAACAAAACAAAACGCTCACTGTACAGAATAGAGTTTCTCTTTTTTGCATTTCTATAACTGTAGGTAGATTGTGCTTTTAAACAAGACATTGGCAAATACTTAACAGCCAATCATAATGACGAAATTGCCAAAACAAACCCCATTGTATTTACAATTCAGAAAAGGGAGAAGAGAATGAAATAAAAAATATATATTAAAAGCGTGATTGCAAAATGCCATTTCTGGATGTTGCAGTCATGATTTCCATTTTCTCACATTTCCTGCAGATCTTGTTAGCTATACGGTATATCATATATCTGTCTATTAAATTCATATATATATGTAAATGTCTCTCCCGCCCACTACCTGAAATTTTAGAAATAACCCCATAGTTGCAATCCCTGCTGCTATATAGTGCTCAAACACATGCAGACTGCTGAACATACCTATGTATGCCCATCAACAATAAATTTGAAGAAACTTAAGACAATTTGAAAATACAAGTAAATTGAAAAGTTGTATAAAATCTCATGCTTTTGTCATTGATTATAATAGTTTTTGTCTTTGATATATAGTAGCACTAGCTTTTGTCATTGATTTATAGTAGTTTTTGTTGTTGATGTATAGTAGCTTTTCTTATTTATGTATATTATGTTTTGTCATTGATTATAGTAGTTTTTGTCATTGATGTATAGTAGCTTTTGTCATTGATGTACATTAGCTTTTTTGTTGATATATAGTAGCTTTTTTGTTGATGTATAGTAACTTTTGTCATTGATATATGATCGGGTTGATTGACACCCCCCTGCTGGTGGCCGATTGGCCGCGAGTCTGCAAGGGTGGTGTTCTACCAGCAGCTCTTGTGATCTGCTGGTGCAGTGCTGAATACGGAGATTCAGAAAGAAACTCTTTCCCTTTCCTAAAATGATTAGCATTAAGTTAATAATAATACATTACAATAGTGGTAATGATAATAATAATAAGCAATACATGAACATTGAATCCCAATTGTCATGTTTATATTTGTACAATAAACAGATGAGATACTCTAAGGTCACAGGACCTGATTATCTGTTTGTTCTGATTCTTTGCTGAATATGCTGTTAGAATTCCTATTATTTGTATAGGCAGAAATAATACAATGGTTGTATACATTTATTTTCTATTTATAACAGATTTATAAAATGAAAATTATTGATTATTTTCATGTGAAAAGGAAACAATATTACAAGTCAATATGTAACAGTTAACTTTTTTGATAAATAAAATGTGTATATTAAATATATCTTGCATAATATATTGGGGCCCATTTATCAAGCTCCGTATGGAGCTTGAAGGGCCGTGTTTCTGACGAGCCTTCAGACTCGCCAGCAACACCAGTTATGAAGCAGCGGTCTAAAGACCGCTGCTCGTATAACCTATCCGCCTGCTCTGAGGAGGCGGACAGAGATCACGTAAAATCAACCTGAGCGAATCTGCAGGGGGCGGCGTTGCACCAGCAGTTCACAAGGGCTACTGGTGCAATGCTGAATGCGGAGAGCGTATTGCTCTCCGCATTCAGCGATGTCTGTCAGACATGATCCACTGATCGGATCATGTCCGATAGACATTTCATAAATAGGCCCCATTATGATAAATTAAATATCAATTCACATATTGTTTTACTTGCTCCTAAGGGGCATATTTATTAAGCTCCATATGGAGGTTGATGCCCCGTGTTTCTGGCGAGCCTTCAGGCTCACCGGAAACAGAAGTTATGAAGCAGCAGTCTAAAGCTCTGAGGTGGCGGACAGAAATCAACCCGATCGAATACGATCGGGTTGATTGACACCTCCTGCTAGCGGCCGATTGGCCACAAATCTGCAGGGGGCAGCATTGCACCAGCAGTTTACAAGAACTGCTGGTGCAATGATAAATGCAGAGAGTGTATGCTGTCGGCATTTATCGATGTGCAGTGGACATAATCTGCAATATCGGCTCATGTCCGCTTGCGCAATCATAAATATGCCCCTAATGCTCTTCGCAGTATATTGTAAAGGTGTAAATGTTGTAATTTTGGGGCCTATTTATCAAAGGTCTTGCGGACCTGATCCGACAGTGCGGATCAGGTCCGCAAGACCTCGCTGAATGTGGAGAGCAATACGCTCTCCGTATTCAGCATTGCACCAGCAGCTCACAAGAGCTGCTGGTGCAACGCCGCCCCCTGCAGACTCGCGGCCAATGGGCCGCCAGCAGGGGGGGTGTCAATCAACCCAATCGTACTCGATCGGGTTGATTTCCGGGGATTCCTGTCCGCCTGCTCTGAGCTGCTTCATAACTGCTGTTTCTGGCGAGTCTTCAGACAGGGGCCCACAAGCTCCGTTCGGGGCTTGATAAATGGGCCCCTTTGTGTGCATAACTGGTTTTACAATGAGGAATAATCCTAAATATAATTTTATTCTTTAAAGTACAAAACTCATCTACACAAGCAACCTAATCTCGCTATTCTTTCTTTAACAAAATTCTCTTTAAGGATCATGGTACTCAAACATTTTTAGAATATGTATGAAAGGGTAGCGGTTAGACGTTATTTTGTAATGAAAACTGGTTCAATAACAAGTACATAATTGTGTAATACTAAGTCTCACTGTCACTGGTTCAAAGGGACATCTCCCAAAGAAAAAAATGTGTATTATTTTAGCACAAGAACACCCCTATTAACAATAAATGTATATGTAACCATATTAAACCCTTTCAGGTTTACACAATATACAAACAGTAAATCATTATGTTATACAAACAACAAATCATTATGAGTGTGATATAAACATGTTCTGTGTGCAGAAAATCACCAATGCAAAGGGCTTTTCATTGTGAACTATGTCATTTTTACAACAAGAGACAGACCATTTTCTTTGACAATTACGCAGACTTTGATTTAGGAGACATTTAATAAAATTACACCACACAAACAAAAATCTGAGAAACAGGTCCATACTACCATATTGATTGGATTAAAACTTTTAAATTAAAATTCAGTAAAACAATAGACTTTAGTCCATACTGAGGATTGTACCATGCTAGATAAAATGTATTAGGAGCTTAGAAAATAATCAAATTGATGATAATAGTATTATTATGTCAGCTAGATATATCCAGTAGAATCTTTCAAAACTACTTTTACTCTTTGTCAGGCTTAGTGTAGTTGTGGAGCTGATACTGTGTATCTATTATAGGGTTTGTGGTACAATCATTTCAATTGTATAGAAGTGGTTGTATATTGAAATACAAACACTTTGGCCAGATTACAAATTGAGCACAAAAATGTAAACAGAATGGAGCATGCACAACGCTGAAGCTCAGTCCAAACCACTTGTATTAATGTACTAGTATTACAAGTCCATGTTTAATATTTATTGTGCACGTGGTAGTGTAATGAGTGCTACACTATACATGTCACATAGTGCAGGTGCGTATGATAAAAGATTTCTATGGAGGCCCGCGCTAATGCCCCCATTTATTAAACCCTCACAAAGTAGAAGGAAACCATAGTGAACAGATAAAATTCATGTCAGATAACACTTGAGAAAAAAGCAAATGGAGCCAAAAAATTCTGCTTGAGGAGTTTTTGGTAAAGTTCTTTGCTGTACAACTTCCATGTTATTGAAAGCACAATAGCAAGTGATAACAGTTAACAATTAAAGTTTCAAAAGAGAAATTGGTATTTCAGATTTCACGCAAGTGTAACCGTTGACCAACAACATCGTGAGTACTACTGCTTCCCATTGAAAATATAGAACACTCCATATACAATAAGTATTTGGTATGTTAAAAATGCTTTGTGTAAATATCCAGTTGTGCATTATTGAGTGCATGTGACAGAACACAAAATAACACATCACGTGATTTCAGTTGCACTCCACTAGCAATCTAAGCCTTTGTTTAGCAGTCCTGTTATAAATGGTTCTTTGTTGCTAGTGTTAAATGCATTTTGGAGATGTGAATACCACTGAAGTCACAGATGAGCTTGATTATTTTATTTCTATTTCATTATTTTATATAAGAGGGGATGGAGATTTATTTTATTAAACTATTGTATTTAAGCTGAATAGTGTGCTGACCAATAGAGATTGGTCTGTTATACAGAGCTACATATCTTGTTGTCAAAAACATATATTCCATGTTCTGTGGTCTGAGTGATGGTAGTTTTCACTAGAATTGTTTTGTAAGTTAGGTGGCTGTTTATAGGCAATGAAAGATGATTCATTGGTGACTTATCCCCATCTAGTACAGGTCCCTTATTTTGCGTATAGACTACAAACTAATCAGAAATTCAGCACATTACTTTTTGGTGCTTCTCTTCTTAAATAAATAATCAACTCATCTCTATCCCTCCATTGCATAACGAATTACAGACTGCCAAGGGCTGCAGCAAATTATAAATTTTCACAGGTCTATATTAACAGAGCCTCTGTACAATGATATTTCAATATGAACTATCTTCTAGACATTATGCCTATTTGTACCAAAAATGTAGAACAAAATGTACTATCTACAATGCAAATTGCACCATGTCTAATTAGTTGATGCAATGGGGTAGATCTTATATATGCCAGGCATGATTTGCTGTATCGACGTCACTAAAATGCAGACAACATACGCTGTCTTCATTTATCATTACACAAACATTTCTTGTGAAATGCTTGTGCAATAGCGCCCCCTGCACATTCGTGGTCAATCGGCCGCTAGCAGGGGGTGACAATCATCCCGATCACTGTTTCTTTAAGGGACAGTCAAGTCCAAAAAAAACCTTTCATGATTCAAATAGGGTATGTCATTTTAAACAACTTTCCAATTTACTTTTATCATCAATTTGCTTTGTTCTCTTGGTATTCTTAGTTGAAAGCTAAACCTAGGAGGCTCTTATACTAATTTCTTAGACCTTGAAGGCCACCTCTAATCTAAATGCATTTTGAAAGTTTTTCACCACTAGAGGGCATTAGTTCATGTGTTTCATATAGATAACATTGAGCTCATGCACGTGAATTTACTGAGGAGTGAGCACTGATTGGTTAAAATGCAAGTCTGTCAAAAGAACTGAAATAAGGGGGCAGTCTGCAGAGGCTTAGATACAAGGTAATTACAGAGGTAAAACATGTATTAATATAACTGTGTTGGTTATGCAAAACTGGGGAATGGGTAATTAAGGGATTATCTATCTTTTAAAACAACAAAAATTCGGGTGTTGACTGTCCCTTTAACTCGGGCAGAGACAGCAACATCTGCTGCTTGTTAAATCTGGCCCAATGTATTGATGTAGTATAGTAGAAGATGCTTACTTGAGAATAATTTTTTGTCCAGTCTCGTTCTAAAAAATCATTATATGACATTGTATTACTCTATCAATTACACTACTGTTAACATTTCATATGACATCAACAAATTACACCCTAATCTTCCACTAAAACAACTAAAGACATCACACCCGAACTCACATTTTAAAATATGCTTCAGCTTTACCACTAAACATAAAAACAGTATTGCATATGCATATCATCATCGAACACTAAGGCTAGGAGCGTGTCTATAGTGATCCTGAGTGGTCCGCCGATTATTGACACCATCCTACAGCTAAATTACCTAGAACGAATACTCTATTAAAGCCTTGCATCATGAGGTATTATCCTATATTTCGGCTGTATTCTTGAAACTGGAACTCAGGATCAGACGTTATAGGCCCAAAGTGGTGGCTTACTACAGGGTACTTGGCTATAGCTGGACAGACATAACACCTTACTTTGGACTTCTATATTTATCATAATAATACAGTAGCCACCAAGTTACTACATCATATAGAGTCACTTTCAAAGATGACCAGGGGAGACTTTACTGCGATGACTTGATGTGCACTACGCAAAATGTGAAAAGCTCATACAGAACCCTAATTGACAAAGCTCCACTAGATTACATGATGCAACTGGCTGTCGATGATCAGATGTCCATGGTGCACTTTTCTGGGCCTCAGGATATGAGGCACCCGGTCTGCAATGATGCAGTCACAGATATGTTTATAAATGAGTAACAAGGAGAAGAAAACACCAGCAAAAGAAGCCCTTTGACTCATCACAAGCATTTCTGCATACCATATTATTCCCAACTTCTACAATAGCCTCTCCTAATAACATTCTTAGCTTTAACAAAAGGCTTCAAGATCAGAATAATAAAGTCTCCTTGGGGGACTTCCAGGCAGCGGCCATGATAGGTCACAATATTGAGTGCTGCTCCAGCTTTCCGGACTTATCTTCATAATACCACCTGTTCAGGTTGTCATCTAAGCCTGAGATATATATAATTTAACACACGTGGGATATCGACCATATTTCTATGGAGGTGCTCTGCAAAGGGAGCGACACTCCGGAGCCCCAGACACCGCTTCTTTTTCCAGAGAGCTATGACAACAGCTTAGGGGACACCTGTGAGGCCCAAAGTGAGACAAGTGGGCCTTTACGCTTCCCCACTACTAGCAACAAGATGGAAGGAGAGCCCATGACTCACACTGAGAATTCTTGTGAGCCAGCAGCTGAACCAGAGACCTGCATCAAGATGGGGAGATCAGGGGAGACAACACTTATTGGGGCGCAGACGCAGAGACCGCAGAATCCCACTCCACTGCACAAACCCGAGCTCACTCCAGTTAGCATCACAGTGCTAGTATCCTCCATCTCCCACTCGTATACAGCAAAAGCCTATTTTCTCTTACCCTGCGATGCCTACCTTGTGCAATGGCCTTTATACAGCCTTGAGGGCCCCCTGCTTGCTGATGGCTGTGAGATCTGGAGTCAGGTAGAGATCTGGACTATAAACAACCTGATTTGGGCCCATCAGCAACTACCAAGTCTGTCAGACCATCCGGAAAGCCCTACAATGATACCCATAATGGTTGAACTGCTTGCACACTCATAAAAGGTTTGATGTACAATTGTGGCTATGCAATACACTGCCCTTAACCTGTTATTACATAGTGCATTATGGACATCAGAGACGCTACTGTGCTTCTCTATGGACATCTCTTGTACGTAGCTGACGGGGAAACCTGACCTAAATACAACTATGCATCCCTAGATAAGCGTTTCTCATATTTTATGTTAGAGACCTTTCACTACTATTTAGAGTGCTCCCTCCTTTTTATTTGTATTGTTTTGGTGTCATTGCGTACACACATTAACCTGGATAACCTATTAATTACCCAGACCTATGAGAGCCTAAACCTTGATAACTATTTAGGTCTCCTATAAATGCATGTACATAAGTGGGATTTGTGCAATTACTGCATTTAATATAGCCATTAATATCTTTATTCACCTCCTATATGTTGCTGTTCCTTTTTCCTCACCTCTTTACACTAGCATGTTGTAAAGTCTGCTTAGTGACAAAAAGAATTCTACTGGTACAAACATAGAAAATGGCTGAACTGCTGTCAAAGTATATAGATCGGATACCCTTTGCTCTTATATTTGTACCCTACAAATATCTTATTACACTACTCCTTAAATATATCCTCTGGCAGCCCCCAGTATATCCTAATAATCTGTATCTGTTACATATGGCAAGTGTTTGTCATTAGCCAGCTCTTTTTAAAGCTACAGGCAACATATCATTCTCCCAACATACGGTATTCCACGATATTTGTACCTTCTATTTTGGCTATGACAGTATTTGTTCATCCCTAAGCTAGATGTACTCATATCAAAGCTTCAGCACAGCTTAATGGTTTAAGCAGATGTTAAAGAGTGCCACATTTATTCGTAACCACAATTCCTCCCTTGAGTTACCCCTGTTCAAGTGGGTCCACATGTGGCCCGTCAAAGCCTGAAGGAATATACATACTTTAAAATGAGGTTCCATTTTTTTTTCCTGCTCAGTAATATGCTGATGGTACAGTCTCTCATTATATCACTTGTGTTAAATAATCTTTTAATTCTTCTTACTGTGATGTAACAGCATATCAATTGTAAATGTACCCTTCCCTTGTATCTACTGAACACTTTTGCTTCTTTTTGTTGACAGATTCTATCAAATAAAAAAAGAGGTTCACAATCTGGGACCCAAGAGCGGTCCCCTCCTATTTTAGATAGCCCCCTTAGTGTTGCATCCTACGTAATGAAAAGGCCCAAGAGTGGTCTCATTTATCATTAGGGAGGTACACAGTCTAGTAGGTGAAAATTGTTTACACTATATCTTTTTTGTCGCAGAAACGAGAGTTCTTTAATCTTTCTTCTATATGTTCATTGTAAAATTTTGTTTTGTTTTCATATTGATGACAACTGTTTGTATGCCTACAATTGAATCTCAATAAAAATTATATAATAAAAAAAAAAAAAAAAAAAAAAAGTCTCCTCTACCTCAATACAGAAAGACATACACCAATTTTGTCCAGCAGAAATCGGTTAGAAGATAATAAACTTGGAGGTTACACATCCAGAGTTCTGGACTGCCGCTGACAGGAATTGTGAGCTCCTTCTTCCATAATAACATCTAATTTTACCTATAGAATGTTTATCTTACTACTCAGTAGAATATTATTTCCTCTATTTATCCACTAGATGGCTACATCATAGCAGAGAATATAATCATAAAACTTCTGTAAATGACAGAAACAAATATGTTTTCTCCATCCATAACCTCCAGAAAATATTTTACACTGGGCACTACCCATAAGGCTTTATTTAGCAGGTGTTTATATTCCAGAATAATGAGAGGTGGTTCAGCTCTAGCCCTTATTTTGTTATTTTTCATGCAATATTAATCATATAGTTCTATAGCTTGTTTATATGTTCGAATCTTAATTATTAAAAAGTCATTATTAGGACTTTAAATACTCCCTATACTTTGCTATATAATATATTAAAGACCCAATAGTGGTCAGGACTTTATGTTAATAGGGACAAAATGAGGTTAATTAATTTATTTGTATTATTTTGCTATTCATCTCTGGGCACCGTATGTAATTCTGTTTCAGTATATATTTTTATGCCTGTAGTTTTTAAGATTGTCTTTAAAGGGACACTGAACCCAATTTTTTTCTTTCATGATTCAGATAGAGCATGCAATTTTAAGCAACTTTCTAATTTACTTCTATTATCAATTTTAATTCGTTCTCTTGCTATCTTTATTTGAAACAGAAGGCATCTCAGCTAAGGAGCCAGCAAATGTTTGCTTCAGGACCATGGACAGCACTTGTTTATTGGTGCTGACCAATCAGCAAGGACAACCCAGGTTGTTCACCAAAAATGGGCCGGCATCTGAACTTACATTCTTGCTTTTCAAATAAACATACCAAGATAATAAAGAAAATTTGATAATAGGAGTAAATTAGAAAGTTGCTTAAAAATGCATGCTCTATGTGAATCACGAAAGAAATGTTTGAGTACAGTGTCCCTTTAATAAAAAACACCCCCCCCCCCACAACAGCACTAAGGCTAAAGAAAATGCTGGCCCTTATAAACTGTTCTTAGTAATTTGTACTGTAATTTGGCACCGCAGAACTATCATTGCAACTACTGTGATACTCTATTCTTAAAGGGATAGTCTAGTCAAAATTAAACATTCATGATTCAGATAGGGCATTCAATTTTAAAGAACTTTCCAATTTACTTTTCTCATCAATTGTTTTGCGCTCTTGGGGGCCGATTTATCAAGTCCGCCGGACATTGATCAATTCCGACAGCATACCCTTTCGGCATTTATCATTGCACAAGCAGTTCTGGTGAACTGCTTGTGCAATGCCGCCCCCTGCAGATTTGCGGCCGCTAGCAGGAGGTGTCAATCAACCCGATCGTATTTAAACGGGCGGATTGCTGTCTGCCGCCTCAGAGATGGCGGACGAGTTAAGGAGCAGCGGTCTTAAGACCGTTGCTTCTTAACTCCTGCTTCGGGTGAGCCTAAAGGCTCATGCGGAAACAGGAGTATACGGCCCCATTTAAGCCGTGATAATATAGATAACATTGTGCTCACTCCTGTGGAGTTATTTAGGAGTCAGCACTGATTGGCTAAAATGCATGTCTGTCAAAAGAACTGAAATAAAGGGCAGTCTGCTGAGGCTTAGAAACAAGGTAATCACAGAGGTAAAAAGTGTATTAATATAACTGTTTAGGTTATGCAAAACTGGGGAATGAGTAATAAAGGGATTATCTATACAGTATTTTAAACAACCAAAAATTCTGTTGTAGACTGTCCCTTTAAGTAATAATCAGTAATAATATGATTTCAATATATTTCAGCTAATGACGGAACTAAATCCAACTGAACAGAGATTGACATTGCACAGATATGTTATAAACATTAGAATCTCTTTAAACAATTTAGATCGCAATTAGGGTGATAACTGATAAAATCACTTTTTATCAGGTAAAGATTAATAAAGCCTGTATCTTTTTTTTGTTTTGTTTTTATTTCAAGCATCTACTTGATAGCAGCAAAGAAAAATAGACAAATCTGAAAATAAAATGTGATTAGCATTAGCAATTAAAAGCTTTAAAAAGCTATCATATACAAGTAAAAGAATCTAACGTTGGTCTGCAAGAAGCTTTTATAAATTGTTGAGCTAAAGATTATTATGCTTTATTGCCCATATGATTTGTGTTTCCAAGCGAGATTTGTACCCAAATGATTCTCCCAGGAGATTATGTAGTAACTAAAAAAAATACCTTCTGTGTACTAATATGAGTTATATCAGAGGTGTCCTGTCCTAACCCTTCTAAAAAGAGGACACAGAGTTTCTTTTCTTTCTTTTTTTGTTTGGATAGAAGGATTAGTGATCAAATTTTATAAACAGAAATAAGAGGTTTAAATGAAAAGTTATAGACAATTAGAACGTTAGACAATCTAATTCTGAAAATCACCACAAGACCTGAAAGAAAATAGCGTGATGATTCAGTAACATATAAATCCCTACATGATAAACTAGGTTTTATTACCTCTTGCCAAAGGAAGAAATCATTTTATTCTTTTCATTGCTGTGTTATTCAGATCTAACTTTTAGGAAGTAACATTCACCTAGATTACAAGTTTTGCACTAAACAGGGTGCGAAAATAACGCCAACAAAATTTGCATTATTGCACTTTCCATAGCGCTGTCATTACGAGTTACTGAAAAGCCTCCTTGTGCTGTGCGTTAAGCTCCATACTGCACAAAAACCAAGGGCTGAGTTTACGTGCTCGTGCACGCTTTCCCCCATAGACATCAATAGGGAGAGAGACTTAGAAAATAAACTAACACCTGCAATAGCAGAATGGCGATCTTCATAACGCAAACCCATTGATGTCTATATGGGAAAGAAAGTTATGTTTAAACCTAACACCCTAACATAACCCCCTATTCTAAATACCCCTAGTCCACCACCCCCGACATCGCAGAAACTAGTAAAAGTTATTAACCCTTAAACCACCACTCCCTGACATCCCCGACACTAAATAGAATTATTAACCCCTAATCCGCTGCCCCCGACACCACAATAAAGTGATTAACCCCTAATCCGCTGCTTTCCTGACATCGCCGACACTAAATAAAGTGATTAACCTCTAATCCGTCGCTCCCCGAAACTAAATAAAGTGATCAACCTCTAATCCACCGCTCCCCGACATCGCGACACTAAATTAACCTATTAACCCCTAAACTGCCGGCCCCCCACATTGTAACTAATAAATTAAACCTATTAACCCCTAAACCGCCCCCCACATTGCAAAACACTAAATTAAACTTTGAACCCCTAAACCTAACACCCCCCTTAACTTTAAATTAAAAGTTGCAAAATAACTCTTTAAATAAATAAAAACTTACCTGTGAAATAAAAAAAACTAACATTAAACTATAAATTAACCTAACATAACTATTCTAATAAAATAAACTATAAATTAAAAAAATCTAAATTACAAATTTTAAAAAAACCTAATACTACGAAATAATTAAAAATCTAAGATTACAAAAAATAATAAACACTAAAATTATGAAAAATAAAAAACTGATTACAAAAATAAACAAAATTATCAAAAATAAAAACAATTACACCTAATCTAATAGCCCTATAAAAATAACCCCCCCCCCAACCTACAATAAACTACCAATAACCCTTAAAAGGGCCTTTTGTAGGGCATTGCCCTAAGTTAAACAGCTCTTTTACCTAGAAAAAAAAATACAAAGTCCCCACAACAGTAAAACCAACCACCCCCCCAAAATAAAAAAAAAACTAAGTGTAAATAAATACTAAGCTACCCATTGCCCCTAAAAGGGCATTCATCTTTTACACTGTCCTTAAAAGGACATTCAGCTCTTCTACATTGCCCTTAAAGGACATTCAGCTCTTTTACACTTCCCAAAAATCAGCCAATAGGATGAGAGCTTCTGAAATCCTATTGGCTGTTCAAATCAGCCAATAGGATGAGAGCTTCTGAAATCCTATTGGTTGTTCAAATCAGCCAATAGGATTTCAGTAGCTCTCATCCTATTCGCTATTGGTAGTTTATTGTAGGTTAGGGGGTGTTTTTATTTGGGGGGGGGGGCTTTTTATTTTTATAGGGCTATTTTTGATAATATAATTATTATTATTAATATTATTATAAATATATTTATTTTTGATAAGTTTGTTTAATATTTTTTGTAATCTTAGATTTTTTAATTTTTTCATAGTAATAGGTTTTTCAAATTTGTAATTTAGGTTTTTAATTTTTTTCATAGTGTTAGGTTTTTTTAATAATTCAAATTAGATTTTTTAATTGGTAGTTTTTTTTTATTTTAAGAGAATAGTTATGTTAGGTTCATTTATAGTTTAAACTTAGTTTTTTTTTATTTCACAGTTATGTTTTTATTTATTTAAAGATAGTTATATTGTAATTTTAATTTAAAGTTAGGGGGTGTTAGTTTTAGGGGTTAATAGTTTAATTTAGTGTTTTGCAATGTGGGGGGCCGGCGGTTTAGGGGTTAATAGGTTTCATTTAGTAGTTACGATGTGGGTGGCTGAAGGTTTAGGGGTTAATACTTTATTATAATGTTGGCGATGTGGGGGGGCAGCGGTTTAGGGGTTAATAGGTTTATTTAATATTCGCGATTTGGGTGGGAGGCAGGTTAGGAGTTAATAGGTTTAATATAATGTTTGTGATGCGAGAGGGCGGTGGTTTAGGGGTTAATAGGTAGTTTATGGGTGTTAGTGTACTTTGTAACATTTTAGTTATGAGTTTTGTGAAATATTTTTGTTTTGCAAAATCCCTAACTACTGCTCTCAGATGGTGGAATTGATCGTGTTGGTATAGGCTTTAACGCAAGCATTTTAGCCGGACCTGTAATATGGCCCTATGGAAAATCTCGCACTCAAACGTAATTTTTTTGAGTGCGGAATTGACGTTGCGTTACAGGCTAAAATGCTTGCGGTACTGCTATACCGCCACGACTCGTAATATGCGTTATTGGCCATTCCAGCGCAATGGCCAATTTTTCAGAGGTAATAGCCGTACTACAACACTTGTAATCTGGCCGTTATTAGGTAGTAAAACCCAGCCAGCCATCATCTGGGTAAAAACAGCAACAGAAGATTAAAGACATCTTAGTTTGCATATAGTACTCATAAAAATGCCATCAGAGAATTAGGGGACTATTACCTAATGGTCTCTAGGCTGGTAAAATTTATTTAAATTCTCGTCAGTCCTTCTATTTCCCTGGTGGAATTCTACAAAGTCACTTTTTAACCTGAAAACAGGGTGTCTCGCTAAGGGGGCTGATACTGTATTTTCGTTTGGGTAGGAGATGCAGACATTAGAAATGTGCACAATGAAAATCATAATTTAAAAATCACACAAAACAAATAATTTATCCATTCGCACAAAAATACACAGGAAAAAAAACCCAGTATTGTTAAGGTGCATCAAAAATCGTAACAAAATTGTCCACTAAAAATCGTAAAAGTAAAATTTGTATGTAAATTACACAGGAATAAATTAATACTTAAAGGGACACTGAACCCAAAATTTTTCTTTCGTGATTCAGATAGAGCAGGCAATTTTAAGCAACTTTCTAATTTACTCCTATTATCAATTTTTCTTCGTTCTCTTGCTATCTTTATTTAAAAAAGAAGGCATCTAAGCTTTTTTATGAGTTCATTACTCTGGACAGCATTTTTTTATTGGTGGATGAATTTATCCACCAATCAGTAAGAACAACCCAGGTTGTTCACCAAAAATTGGCCGGCATCTAAACTTACATTCTTGCATTTCAAATAAAGATACCAAGAGAATGAAGAACATTTGATAATAGGAGTAAATTAGAAAGTTGCTTAAAATGTCATGCTCTATCTGAATCACGAAAGAAAAAATTTGGGTTCAGTGTCCCTTTAATACCCTAATAGAAAACATATAGATATGAAAATATAGGCACATATCGGTGTAACCATTCGCGGTATCCCATTCCAGTGAGCTCTATTCATTTCCATATGGGGTCGGCGTGAAAAAACATGTCTGATCTGGCGAGATTTAGATAATCGCTCCCCCCCCCGGTCCTGTGGTCACTGTGCACTGACTGTGCAGCTAAAAACTAACAATCGGATGATCCATCCAGCCGCCGCAGTCGCTGTTTTATAAGCAGTACTAGTAGTTGAACTTTGTGCACTGCAGGGTTTGAAGCCATCCGGCCGGGTCACGTTGCTCTTGCGACTGACTGACTTCACTTACTGCCCGCACCCTCCTTGACTGAGAGAGTAGATTGAGGTCATAGCGCAGTAATCCCATTTTTCTTCTCTCTCCACTTTCCATCCTCTTTCTTCCCCTGACCCCTTCACACAGTTATTAGCAGTAAAACGAAGCAAAAATCAGAGTGGAAAGTTATTCTTCCTTCAAAAGCTTATGTGGTACATAATATATACACACAGTGAGTGTCAGTGTAATAATATTGGTATATTCAACAACAAAAAATAATGCAATGAACATGTACTGACTGTATAATTATAATTTATTACCTTTTTTATTATATTGCACAACATCCTCTAGACATCCATGTATGGTCTGATATCTGTTTAATCTGACATACAGGTATACCTCACTTTACAGCGCTTCATTTTACAGCGATTCGCTAATACAGCGCTTTGTGGAGCTGAAGTTGAACCTCCAAGGATTTTGAAACAGTGCTGTAATCATCGTGAGATTGCGAGAAAAGTGAATGGCACCATTTTGTTATGCTTAGTTCACTCTGTTAACAGCATTGAAGTGCAATCTGTGTCTCAGTGCTATAGTCTGGCAAATTTTACTACAGTAATTGTCACTATTTTACTGGTACAGTATTTATTGAATACTTGCCGTGCTAGTGTTAAACTAAACGTAGCACTATTGCACCCCTAATATATGTTAGTTCAAACATGTTTTCAAGATTTTAAACATTGAAAACAAAGCTAAAACTGCATTGTTTCACTTTAAGGCGGTTTTCACTTTACAGCGGGGCTCCGGTCCCTAACCCGCTGTATGAGCGGGGTATACCTGTATGTGTATGTGTATGTATATATATATATATATATATATATATATATATATATATATATATAAAGAAAGCAATAGGTCCAGCACAAGTAACAGTTCAGAGTTGGTTAGCAAAGTGCACGGTAGCCAGAGGGTCCTGCTCACCTCTCATATATAAGTCCAAAAGGAAAAAAAGTGAAAAAAGTGAATGGCTCCAGCACTGTTTCTTTAAAAGTGAAAAAACCTTCATTAAGGTGACAAAATGAACAGACAGCAACGTTTCGGGTAACGCAGACCCTTAATCATGCTATGGATTGCTCTGCAGCACAGCTTTAAATAGGCCAGATGGCTTAATTACAAACATATTAACTCCATATTGGCTAAACTTTTTTTGACCATTGATAGGAATTACTACTGCCATCTATTGGGCCAATTCATGAATTACACATGTAGAAAAACAGAATTTTTTTTAAGTCTAAACAAAAATGTTAAATACATAGGTAAAGTTAAACACATGAGCAGTGATGCAAAGTTTAATCATGACATCCAAAATTAAAAATGCATATATATATGAAGAAAGATAAGATTTATAAAAACAAATGGAGATCATAATCTCTATTCAGACCTACTGGATGTAGAGTTTTTAGTTGTTGAATCCACCATACCTCTCTCTTTTTGAGTTCAAGTTCCCTATCCCTCCTCTCCTAAGTTTAGGGATATGATCTATTATTTGGTACCTGAGTTGGCTGACAGTGTGTCCCATTTCAAGAAAATGGGAAGAAACTGGAAGGGTTTTATCTTGGCATCTAATTGAAGATTTATGCCCACTAATCCTATCTCTAATGGGGCGTGTAGTTTCCCCTACATAGCCCCTCCCACACGGGCATTTTAATAGGTAGACTACAAAGTCTGTGTCACACGTATAGTACCCATTAATTCCCCGAATTTTTCGGTCATTGGTTTGTGCTATGTGTTTACCTTTTATCATAGCATTACATTGTGCACAATGAAGACAGGGGTATGAGCCCTTTTTGGGGGTAGTAAGATAGGTAATCCTACTGGTGTTTGTACTGCCAATGTCAGCCTTAACTAAGGTATCCCTAATATTTTTGACTCGTCTGTATGAGTTTATAGGGGGAGCTTGAAATTGACATTTTGTCCTACAAGTCATGTAAATGAATTTACTGTTGAAAAAGATTTATATAGATTTTTTCGCACTTTAAAATTAAAGGCACACTTTGGCAATGAAAATGATGGTATGGTTTGTGATACATCTATTGATAGTGATAATGCCATGTTTAATCTAAAGTCTTTAAAACTTAAGAATAAGTCTACCTTTGTCCCCAGTTCAACTAACCCAGGTGTTGAAACATTTATTAAGTTTGTTCAAAATGATGTGAAGAATTTACTATCACAGAAAAAGTTTAAACAAAAAGGTAATATTTCTTATGGAGAAAGGCAGGCATTAAAAAATCTTGCAAAAAAAATAAAAACATCACCATTAATAATGCAGATAAGGGTGGGGCGGTTGTTTTATTAGATACTGAGTTTTATGTTCAAGAAATTTTAGGTCAGTTATCTGATGGTGGCATCTACCAGATTTTAGAGGGAGACCCTTTATTGGATGTTAAGAAGGAAATTAAAACAACAGTAGACACAGCTCTAAAAAATAATATAATTTCAAAAGATCTTGCAAAATTCCTCATAAAAACTGATCCTATTACTCCTGAGTTCTATACACTACCTAAACTTCATAAAAATTACAATGGCCCCCCTGGCAGACCTATCGTCGCCAGTACAGATTCTGTATTTTCACATATCGCTATTTTTATAGATAAGATTCTCAATCCTATTGCATCCAAACAAACCTCTTTTCTTAAAGATACAGGTGATTTGTTGAAAAAACGTTCTAATATTTCGGATGTGGATAATGATATCCTTTTCTCATTAGATGTTGTGAGCCTTTACACATGTATCCCCCATGAAGCAGGCATTCAGGCTACCCTTGAATCTATTAAACAAGAAACTAACTTCTCTTTGCAACAAAGTAATTTTATTGAGGATTTACTCAATATATTGTTATATCTCAATTATTTTCTTTTTCAGGACACATTTTATTTACAAAAACGTGGAACCGCGATGGGTTCGAATATGGCCCCTTCATACGCCAACATCTTTGTTAGCCAATTTGAGTAGAAAAATGTTTATACCAATCAAGACTTTAAAACTAAATGTAGGCTATGGCTTCGCTATATAGATGATATCTTTGGCGTATGGAGGGGCCCTATTTCATCCTTAATAGACTTTGTTGATGAGCTTAATAAGTGCACTGATAGTTTGAGATTTACTTTAAATTTTTCTGTCACCTCTATAAATTACCTTGATACGATCATATACAAAAAAGATTCAGTTCTTAAAACAGATCTTTATGTTAAGCCAACTGATCGTAATACATTGCTACAATATAATAGTTACCACCCTAAGAGAGTTTTTTCTTCCATTCCTAAAAGTCAGTTTACAAGAACTATTAGAAATGTACAGGACAAGGATATGCAAGAAATTAGACTTGAGGAAATGGCTAACAAATTTAAAGAGAGAGGATATCCCCCATCTATGATCACTAGATGTAAAAATGAAGCTCTACATGAGAAAAGTGTTAAACCAAAGAAGAACAATAAACGTATATTTTTTCTTCAGAATTTAATACACATAGTGATCATATTGCTAATATCATTAAAAAACACTAGTATCTTTTGGGTAAGTTTAACCCTCATATATCTGAATTTCAAGCTCCAACTATACACTCATACAGACAAGTCAAAAATATTAGGGATACCTTAGTTAAGGCTGACATTGGCAGTACAAACACCAGTAGGATTACCTATCTTACTACCCCCAAAAAGGGCTCATACCCCTGTCTTCATTGTGCACAATGTAATGCTATGATAAAAGGTAAACACATAGCACAAACCAATGACCGAAAAATTCGGGAAATTAATGGGTACTATACCTGTGACACAGACTTTGTAGTTTACCTATTAAAATGCCAGTGTGGGAGGGGCTATGTAGGGGAAACTACACGCCCCATTAGAGATAGGATTAGTGGGCATAAATCTTCAATTAGATGCCAAGATAAAACCCTTCCAGTTTCTTCCAATTTTCTTGAAATGGGACACACTGCCAGCCAACTCAGGTACCAAATAATAGATCATATCCCTAAACTTAGGAGAGGAGGGAATAGGGAACTTGAACTCAAAAAGAGAGAGGTATGGTGGATTCAACAACTAAAAACTCTACATCCAGTAGGTCTGAATAGAGATTATGATCTCCATTTGTTTTTATAAATCTTATCTTTCTTCATATATATATGCATTTTTAATTTTGGATGTCATGATTAAACTTTGCATCACTGCTCATGTGTTTAACTTTACCTATGTATTTAACATTTTTGTTTAGACTTAAAAAAAATTCTGTTTTTCTACATGTGTAATTCATGAATTGGCCCAATAGATGGCAGTAGTAATTCCTATCAATGGTCAAAAAAAGTTTAGCCAATATGGAGTTAATATGTTTGTAATTAAGCCATCTGGCCTATTTAAAGCTGTGCTGCAGAGCAATCCATAGCATGATTAAGGGTCTGCGTTACCCGAAACGTTGCTGTCTGTTCATTTTGTCACCTTAACAAAGGTTTTTTCACTTTTAAAGAAACAGTGCTGGAGCCATTCACTTTTTTTCCTTTTGGATATATATATATATATATATATATATATATATATATATATATATATATATAGCAGAGTTTTTAGTGCCTAGGGCAGCACAAAATCTAAATACGCCCCTGGTGGATGGTAAATATTCATATTGGTATTGTTTGGGCACCAAATCGCAATATGTTTTACTGCCCACTTCCTGTTAATGTTGCCTTGTGGGTATCTAAAACCTTGCGTGAATTTCATACTTGAAGTAATATCTAGTTTCGTCATCTCTGTAAACTGTTATGCCGAAAAACTAACTGCGTTAGAACTATAGGCATCCGTATCTTACTTTGTCCAATGGCATGTATTTTTTCAAGTGTGATCAATACTTAGATGGATCCGTCAGCGCTATTGGATAAGTTTTGTTATTTTCCGACGTCATATCCGGTTTCGGTATGATGTCGGTATGATGTTGGACAATAACAAAACTTATCCGATAGCGCTGACGGATCCATCTAAGTATTGATCACACTTGAAAAAATACATGCGATTGGACAAAGTAAGATACGGATGCCTATAGTTCTAACGCAGTTAGTTTTTTGGCATAACAGTTTACAGAGGTGACGAAACTAGATATTACTTCAAGTATGAAATTCACTCAAGGTTTTAGATACCCACAAGGCAACATTAATTAACAGGAAGTGGGCTGCAACCTATGCGATTTTGCGCCCAAACAATACCAATATGATTATTTACCATCCCCTATTTAAGGCACCCAATCTAACACAGTTTCTAGTCTTGATAAAGGACTATCACAGGCTGAAACGAGTTGACATTAAA
Source organism: Bombina bombina (assembly GCF_027579735.1). Taxonomy (NCBI): domain Eukaryota; kingdom Metazoa; phylum Chordata; class Amphibia; order Anura; family Bombinatoridae; genus Bombina; species Bombina bombina. The sequence continues at coordinate 1,287,658,217 of NC_069500.1, forward strand.
CTGGTAAGCCTTTCTCTAATACCCTATCAAGGAATTATACCTGTTTTGCACTATTATTTTGATATTTTTCCAAAGGATCCCCTCAGGACCGTTAAGTTTTGACAACTGGGACACACAAGAGGATCATAAACTCATTGTAAGGGATATTTTCCATTTTTTCCATTTTTGCCCAAGCCTTCTAGCCCTAGGGTCTGATTTTTTTCCCGCAACTTTAGTTTTTTCTCCTTTTTGGCTTTATTCCACACTAAGGGCTCGATGATATATTGTTCGCCAGCTCAAACCTTTTTCTCGCTGACACTCGCAGGGCTGCCCCGGTGCAATGATCGTAAAAAAGGGGCAGTCCCTGCGAGTTGCGAGATGGCTCCTATTAAAAGTAATGGAGCTCGCTGGATAGGGAAACTTCGCTCCTTAGTGCGAAGTTAGCAGAGAGCAGGGGGAGCACTTTAAAATTAAAATCCTGCATCCAATATAAATCACATTACGCTGCTTTCTGCTTATAGCATCTTAAATTCGCCTATATGTTCGTATGCACTTGTTTTTCTATTGGGGTTATAAGTGTTCGTATTGTTTTGACAAAAGCTCGCCACCTTTTAGTTGGTGGGAAAAAACTGATATCTGCAGTGCGAAAATCTTTATAGAATTACGCTGGGATTAGTGAGACATTGTCATATACGCCCATGGAACGCCCATGTTCAGCCCATTTTACAAAAAAACAACAATTACGCTTTGCATTTTGTATTTATAAATTCAAATTTCTGTGTGATTTTTGCACAGTGTACTACAATTACAATTTACGCTGTGAATATTTAATTTGATTTATTCCTGTGTAAATTAGATACTAATTTTACGTTTTTATTAAAATACGATTTTTAGTGAAGAATTTTGTTACGATTTTTGATGCACCTTAACAATACAATTTTTCCCTGCTTATTTTTGTGTGAATGATTCAAATATTTGTTTTGTATAATGTTTAAAATACGAATTTTGTTGTGCACATTTCATATGAAAATGCAGAGACACCCTGTTTTCAGGGTAAAAAATGGCTTTAGATCATTCCACAAGAGCATTAGAAGGACTGGCGAGCATTCTTTAATAATCTCGCCAGCCCAGAGAGCTTTCAATCATCGAGCCCTAAGATTGCTTATTTTCACCCCATATACTAGATCCACAATTTTTATCTTTGGAATATATAGAAGTTTTTACCATTGATATTTTTTTTTTATTATGTATTTGTAATATGTACGAAGCCAATCAGTAATGAAAGCGGGTTATTTAAAGACAGTAAAGAGTTCCCTTGCATAAAAGTCTTAAAAGGCGAAACGCGTTGACGCACTATCAAGGGTTAATGAAGATAACTGTACTTTTTATTATGCTCTGCGCAGAGTTTTTATCAAAGAAGTTATAGAATTAATCCAACACTGATCTCCGATTCGACATATTAACATAGTGGAAGGAAATTAGAACCGGTAGCCCCAGGAATCAATCCGCCTACTTGAGTGACAGAAGCTGCACAGGTTTGAACAGAGAACTGAAAAACGAGAGGCCAGAGGAGGATTTAAAAGCGACCTTGGCCTGAAGCCAGACCACTGATGAAACAGTAAACCAACAATTCAGGGACCGGTAAAGTATACCCACTTTATATGTCGACACCATACTGAACAACCAACACTCAATGACAAACAGTGTTTATTTACATATAACCCTCTGCACATAGCACTGAACTTTTAATATATTGGCCAGCATTGTCTGTTTTCCGGCCAGCAGTGTTTGTTTCTTACCCGCTACATTAATTTGGATGTGAAACTTTGACTTTTAAATATCATCTTCCATATAACTAACATCAGTTTGAATGCAAGTACGAACATTATAAACTCTCAGTCGAATGTCATTTGTTGCAAATACTGGAGTTATTTATTGCACGAATACTGAAGTCTAACGCTGAATTGTTGCAAAAAAAATGGAGTTTAATGCTGTTCATGCTGATACACTATAACGAATAAGGTGGCATAAGGTGGTTTGATACAAATTACCGGAGTCTAAACATTCAGCGATCTAGGTGTTTTTATATAAGGTGTTTAATATAAATTCCAAAACTTTTTAATACTTTTTAAAGGTAGTGAGGAGGCGTCCTCTGTGTGTAATTCATTTTCTGTATATAGTAGAGATTGTTTTTATGTTTAGAACACTATAAAGTTTTGATAAATAAATACGCATTTATTTTTTACCAATTTATTTTTGTTTTTACCAATTTATTTTTATCATTATATTTATCTTAAACTTCTGATTAATTAATTTGGTACAAGAATATATATCAATTATTGGTTATATAAATCTATTAATGGCTTTATAAATTTACATAAATTAAGTTAGTTATTTTTATTGGTGCACCTCTCTAGCTATCCAGTACTCAGTACAGGTAAAGCGCTGTTTTAAACCCCCATTCTTCTTCCATACTTAAGGATAATTTGTGAGAATATCCTTTCCAAAACAGCTCACAGGGTGGTCAGTTTGGCGCTTTTCATTATCTTTTTTCAAAATTTGTAATATGTACGCCTACTTCATAGATCCATGATTTTATTTTATGGTATTTTATATATATATATATATATATATATATATATATATTTTAGTCTATTGTCTGTTGGATATTGTTATATCCGAATAAAACACTATCTGCCCCTTATATTTCATATCTCCTTCAGTCACCGTAGCCTTTCAGTTAGGCGCTCTCTACTATTTCTTCTCTTATTCATTTAGTACTAGGCCTATAGAAGAGAGCCATAGGTGTTTCTACTAGTGTTTGATCTATCCATCGATAGATATATACAGATATATAAAGGAATATCTATTAGAAATACATAGAACATATTCTGCTATGTGCAGAACATTGGAACGTGAAATATTTACAATAATACGCACTATAACACTTTATTAAATATGAATATTGCATAATAATGCTTTTATATGCTTTCAGCTACTTAATTGTAAACAGGGATAGGCATGGACCCAAGCTGTGGTGGACATTTTCCAAAGTACAGATCTGAGTGAAGGACACCAAGGTCTACATTTAGCTACCAATCAGCAAGCTCTATCCAGGTGCTCAACCAAAAATGGGCCGGCTACTAAGCCTGCTTTTTCAAATAAAGATATAAAGAGAATGAATAGACATTGATAATAGGTCTAAATTAGAAAGTTGCTTAAAATTGCATGCTCTAATATTGGATCAACAAAGTATTGAAGATCTCCCCTCTGGGACTAACTCTGACCCACATAGTCTTTCTTGGAGAACTTAACAAAAGATCTCCAGGTATATAATAAAATCATCCATATGACCATTCTAGCGGCAAGGTATCTAATCTTTAAGAATTGGAAGAAAAGTGCTCAAAAATTATTTGAAGAAACAGTGTATGTTGGAACAGATAGACACTAACCTTAACAAGGAACCAGATATCGGACGCTTTTTTAAAAAGGGGTCAATATTTATTAAAACGCTTCCTGTCATTGAGATAGAATATTTGATTTTTCCATTCAGAAATTCAGAACTAGTGTTATTAGGAGTGTGGTAATCTACCTTTTTTTTCTTTCTTTCTTCCCCCTTCCCCTGGGGTTTTGATTGGGGTTTGGGTGGCTGGTTGATTGGACTTGTCCCTAGGGTTCTTTTCTCTGGCGCCTAGTTCTCGATAAGAAGTGAGGTTAATATACTGTAGAGAATGAAATTCAAACCTCATAGGATTAGGGAAGGTTCGAAGAATGTTATTCATGATAACATTCCCCTTAAGGGTAATGTTTTTTTTTCTGTTGAATTTTTAAGACAAAATAGAAAATACCAGCACAGTGAAAGGAAGAATATAGACTTACTTTTCTCTGAATTAGCTTTACTGAGGATTTGTATTTGTGTTATACTTTGACTCTTTATTGCAAAACATTAATCCTATTATTAAGATACCTTGTATTTGGGTTATAGGAACATAATTGTATGTTTGATTTTCTTTGTTTTAGTTGCTTAAGGAGAAGGTCCATATAATTTATATGTATAAGGTATGTTGTTTTTTTGCAAGGTGTTATGTACATGTTTTTTGTTCTTCCTGTGCTGGAACATAAATAAAATTAAAAAAAAAAAAAATTCCATGCTCTATCTGAATCATGAAAGAAAAAAAAAATTGGGTTTAGTGTTCCTTTAATAGAAACAAAATTCCCATCAATCTAACTGGATCATATATTATATTGTGTGTGGTGCAAGAAAGGTTAAAAGAAAATATCACCATTTTGTTGGCTTTAGGTCATAAAGAATACAGTAATAAAAATGTCATAGAATGCTGGCCTCTTTGTGACCTGTTAGTTTGTGAAACCCCAAAAGTTTCTTAAATTTCATTATTATTAATGGTTAAAAATCAAATCTTTCAGAGAGAGAAAAATAAATAAATAAAAAAAACAGACAGACCTGTAACTTGTATGGGATAAAAACATGAAACGACATTTAAAAAAAAATGTATATTAGTTTTCCATGAGTTTTTTCCTACAAATCAGACTGATTTTCTTAGCTATTATCCTGCATTTATAAATATTATGCATTTTAAATTAAAATGTACATAACCAAAATGACGAAATAGTATTGAGTATTTATATATCATGACAGTCTGGGATATTAGAATAGCTATTGTCTTCAACTGAAGAAATTAAAATTGTAATACATTTATAACAACAGAGGTAAACTAGAGATGTGCAAAAGCAGGTCACAAGCTAAAATTATCACTATGGCTTCCTTATAATCAGCACTAGATCTCAGGTTGGTGCACTGCTTTTTTATGCTTTGCCCTTGCATATAAAGAAACACAGTGCGATAGCAGCTTGCTTCTTGAATCGTACCTCTCTCGTCTCACTCGGAGTCTATATATATATATATATATATATATATATATATACATACACATACAAACATATACAGTACATCTCTGGGTATGTGTATGTATATATCTCTATGCTTTACTAACACCTGAGAGTTCATATCTTTGAGCATTTATAACCTTTTTTGTAATATTTATTTTTAAATCATTTTTATTAGATGGTGTTATTATGAGTGTAACTGTACTTTGTAATATATTTTTGATGTGCTTTGTGCAACTTTTTAATTTTGCGAAACAGTTAACCAGAGCTCCGAGGATGCGATAACCCAACACGTCTTAACTTCAATTGATCGCGTTTACTTTCAACTTGTAATATGAGCGAAAAACACGATGAGCGCAAACACCCACGATAAACCCCTTATTGCTTGTGCGTAACTGTTAGCGCTCCACTTGTAATCTGGCCCAAAATGCTTTTTATCAGATAGTGTACATATGAGTGTGACACTTTATTTAAATATAATTATGTTGTGTTTGGTGTGTTTGTTTAATTCTTACTCTTTACACTAGATCTCCACTCTCACTAACCCAACACACGCAAATATTAATACGCATGCCAGTGAGAGCAGGTTCAACTTAGTGCGCCACATGATATCTAGCCTATAGTGTGGATGATGATCAGGTGTAGTCAACTGTGCTAAAAGGGTTAAGGAAAAAAAAAACCAAACAAATAAAAGTATTTTCTAAATGTTTGTATTTCCTTCTAAAATTGAAATAATTAAAGGAATGCTAAACCCAAATTCTTTTTCTTTCATGATTCAAATAGAGCAGATGATTTTAAGCGACTTTCTAATTGACTCCTATTATCAATTATTCTTCATTTTCTTGCTATCTTTATTTGAAAAAGCAGGAATATACACTAAGGAGCCAGGCTATTTTTAATTCAGCACCCTGGATAGCACTTACTGTTTGGTGGCTACATTTAGACACCAGACAGCAAACACAACCCAGGTGCTGAACCAAAAATTGAGCCGGATCCTCAGCTTAAATTCTTGCTTTTTAAATAAAGATAGCAAGAGAACGAAGAAAAAATGATAATAGAAGTAAATTAGAAAGTTGCTTAAAATTGCATGCTCTATCTGAATCATGAATGAATAAAAATTTAGTGTAGTATCCCTTTAACAAACAGTTTTATTTTGCCAGGACGGGTACTAATACTGTACATTATATTATATTATAGTATAACCAGTAGCCACATTCCATTGTAAATATACTTTAAGCATCTAAAATTAAATGTGTTATTTAAATGTTAGTTACAGAAGAAAAACAAACCATTTTGTGAAAGTATAGCGATCTTGGTATGGTGTTCCCTTAATTCTTGTAAACATGATTTAATATTTTCAGTAGCAAAATCGAATGTTTCTTTTACTTCTTCATCTCGGTCAATTTCACAAAGTTCATTATAGCACAATTTAAGTTTGTACATTTCAAAGTCCATTTCTAAAAATAAACAAATAAAAAAACATTCTTATAAATGCAAAAATATAGAAGCCAGTTTTGGAAATAAAAAAACAAATACAGATATATGGTTATTTTCACACACAATATAAAAAATTGTATTTGGGAAAAAAAACACATTGTAGTCATATAATTTATGTATATTTATTGGCCTAGTACTTACCAAAATTATCCCTGTATTTAAAGGGACACTGAACCCAAATTTTTTCTTTCATGATTCAGGTAGAGCATGAAATTTTAAGCAACTTTCTAATTAACTCCTAATATCACATTTTCTTTATTCTCTTGGTATCTTTATTTGAAATGCAAGAATGTAAGTTTAGATGCCGGCCCATTTTTTGTGAACAACCTGGGTTGTCCTTGCTGATTGGTGGATAAATTCATCCACCAATAAAAAAAATGCTGTCCAGAGTCCTGAACAACAAAAAAGCTTAGATGTATTTTTTCTCAAATAAAGATAGCAAGAGAACAAAGAAAAATTGATACTAGGAGTAAATTAGAAAGTTGCTTATAATTGCATGCTCTATCTGAATTATGAAAGAAAAAAGTTGGGTTCAGTGCCCCTTTAATGGTACCATATGACTAATAATTACTGCTCAATAAGTAGTTCTACGCTGTGAAAAGCATTACTGGGCTAAACATAAACTGCACCCAGGTGGTAAATAGCTATAGAACAAGCTAACAAGTTATTGAGCTGGTTGTCCGTTCCTAAGAGTGTGCTTCTATTATATCTTCACACAAGTAACATAGCCCCTATCAGTGAGTGGTCCTTTTTGTTGTGGGTTATTGGGAGTTAATAGAGTCTATGGGACCGATTTATCAAGGGCCGAATGGCGCTGGATGCCCCTTTTTCCCCGCGAGCCTTCATGCTTGCCCGAAAACAGCAGTTATAAAGCAGCGGTCTTAAGACTGCTGCTCCATAACTGGTCCGTCTGCTCTGAGGGCTGCAGACATCAAGCCGCTCGATCTCATATGATCAGGCTGATTGACACCACCTGCTAGTGGCCGCGAATCTGCAAGGTGCAGCATTGCACAAGCAGTTCACTAGATATTGACACCAAAAAAAGCCTAAAACCTAAGGGGGGGTCGGGGGCAGCAGAATTTTGAGTGCCTAGGGCAGCACAAAACCTAAATATGCCACTGGCGTATGCTCTTGGCATTCAGCGATGTCTGTCGGATATGCTACAGCGTATCATGTCCGCCAGACAATGATAATTTGGCCCCTATGCATGAGTGTCTTGCAATTGGATAGGGTGGTGTTTCTTTTTTTTATAAACTCATGTCTGATAGCTATACTTTGATATTGATATCTATATTGTTTCTACAGCTCTCAATATCTTAGATATTTTTCTTTTTTGCATTTAAGTAAATTTCATAAAGATTGATCCAGTTGTTGTTTTTTTTTTTTTTATTTATTTTTATTTGAGGTTCATTTAAAGGCATACAACATTGCATATATAGATTCTTACATCACATGAGATAAAATATCAGTTATACAAGGAGTACTAACATTAAAAAAAGGGATTACAAAAACCACAAGGTTAATAATATATGTACCATGTGAACATTATTTAAAAGAAATGCCTGTCGCCTAGGGACCTTCTAAATGATACAGTAGGCCTCTCTTGGACCCTCTGACATAAACGGAAATATATGGGTAAAAGAAGGTGGTTTCAAGCCTAGGAGACAACTTATGGATTGTAAGTGATAAACCTCATTTTTATAACGCTTTATATCAAGCATAACAGATAAACTTAAAACATTTTTCTTATAACTCAATAGGTCACTATTGGACCTAACTGAAATATTAACTCAAGGTAGGAAAGAAAAGTTATTGTGGCACGTTCAATTTGTGAGTAATGTTGAAAGTTATCATAAGGGTTGCGGCATAGGCAAGAAAAGCCACGTATTTAGTTCTCCTTAAAAAGGGGACACGTTATAGATTTGGGGGGGAGGTGAGTATATACATGTAGTGGGTTATATGAATTGAATAAGCAGGCTACAGCCAAGCGGGGCAATATAACATTATATAGTAGTACGGGGGTATATGAGACCCTAAGGAGATGTTAAACAGAAATGGGCGGCATATGAGGCCAACAGCTTGTCTAGCACAGTAGGACAATAGGACAATATGTGCCATGTTCCCAAACTGGTAGCAATACAAAACTACAGATATGAGGATTAGAGGTGAAATATTGCTCTGCTACCTACAATAACCACTACATCTAATTTGGTTATGATAAGATACATAGTTCCTACTCAAACTTAGGGAGAAATATTGTGCATTCATAGAAGAACATGGGAAACTATTGCCTGGAGGTTTAAACTAAGCATATTTCAACCGCCTGCCTATATGGTGAGTTTCGTGAGCAACTGAATGGCTATTAAATACAGGGATAGAGAGCGCTGATCTACACAAAAGGCCTATATTATATCTAGTAGAATAGGACCTAACCATCCAAACTTAAAGATTTGGTACAATTTCCTTAAGTTATTTGAGGTACAGCGAGAGAGGGGATAATACCTGGTATGAATAGTGCAGGGCCAGACTGCTTAATAAAGCCTTATGAGTATTTTGAGGTTTTTGCGATAATGTATAATTGCTCTTCAAAGCAAAATATTAGCTAACTAGGGGATGAGAAATGTCAAAGCTTCCATTAGGTTTACTAATGGACTCTGCATATCTCCTGATAAAGAAATACAAAAACTTTTAACTAGGCTAGTACATAACTATACAAATGAAATGGCAAAGACAACACTGCTATAAGGGGAATGACTGCCTCCCCAATTGTGAAATTACTGGATCAACAACACACTTGTCGAGAATCAAAGATATGAACAAATATTAACCCTTGCAGTAACCTCATCGCAAAGGAGTGGGGTAGGAAAAGTCTAACTGATGGTATAGTAGTAGAGTTAACTTATGGCCTGTGTGAATAGTGGTATAATGCCACATTTAACCCACTGCGTTCAGGCAGAAGTTCAGATTCCTAACCCTCACCCTTCTTCCATGTCTGTGGGGCAAATGCAAGTAACCTCTGGATGGTGGTGAGTCGGCTGAGAATCATCCTAAAACAGCCTGCTAGCCTGCGATTCTTTGGGAAGAGCAGTAGGGTTGATGATCCAAAAGGGGGAGAGAGCAGTGTTACCTGCGGTCCACTTCGCACCCCACTGACGGGAGTAGTAGCTAAGGCATCTCTCAGCATACAATCACAAAGCCGTGTCTTTTCTTCTAGATGTAAAGCTTTCAAGGCAGGCCCCATCTGTATACTAGGACACAGCACGTTTAGATGCTCTGGAACATTAGAGCTCATGGTGGGCTCCATGCTGTCTCCTCTATGCCCCTGTTGTCTGTCGGATACAGGCATGCCGGTCACAGTCGCCTGACGATGCAGCACCAAGCCAAAAGCAGTGCCCCTCAATGCATCCACAGGTATATTTAGCGCAGGCTCGGGTCTAGCTGATGTAGTCATGTCCCAATCAAGCGGTCTCTCATTAGGCTTCAGGCCTGGAGCGGTTACTTGTACCATCGGTAAAGTGCGCTGCACTTGGCAAGGTATGTACCCGCAGTGTTGTTCCACACCAGTATCGCGGTCTTCTCCAGTCTTGCAAAGTGATCACATAATAGGCTGCGTATTGCCTCCAAGAAGGTAAGGCTTGAAAGTTCCATTGCGGGCCTATGTTGTTTAGCCAGAGTCATTGCCGCCATTATGTGGGAACTCGCTACCTGCAAATGCCTTCCAGGCTCAAGGCCACCTAGCTGAGACCTTTAAATCTTTGGCCACCTTGTCTTCAATAGCTTGGGCTGGACTGAGCGGTCAATTGATTATTTATAAATAATAGCTGATCCAGTTGTTTTTGCTGTTGGTTAGATTTATTATTATTATAATAACTTTATTATAATACATTAAAATATTTTTTAAAACAATTAGTTTATTGTTAAATTATTATACAGTTTATAATATATATAGTAAATCTATAAATATGGTGAACAGCCAATAAGATTTCAGTTGCTCAAATCCTATTGGCTGTTCACCAGCCAATAAGATTTCAGTTGCTCGCATCCTATTGGCTGATGTGAAAATTTCAGCCAATAGAAATGCAAGGTACCCCATTAAATATGGGGTACCTTGCATTTAATCTTCAGTGTGTGGTAGACGATCACATGAAGAGGAGCCTCTACGCCGCTGAGGAGCGTTGCCGCTGAGGATCACCACATCTGGGAACACCCCTCCGCATCTCTCCTCCGCGCTGCCTTCCCTGTTGTTGAAGATAATGGACTCACATGGAAGAAGACCTTCTCCTCCGGACTTCAGAAACCATGAGTACCTTTTTGGGGCTTTAGTGTAAGGCGCTTTTTTTTTATAATTTTTTTTTTTACAATTAGGTTTTTTTTGGGCAATTTAAAAAAGAGCTGAATGCCCTTTTAAGAGCAGTGTAAAAAAGCTGAATGCCCATACAAATGCCCCTTTAAGGGCATTGGGTAGTTTAGATTTATTACTCTTAGGTTTTATTTTGGGGGTTTGGTGGGTGGGGGGTTTACTATTATAGGGGGGCTTAGTAATTTTGTTTGCAAAAAAGCTGTTAAACTTAGGGCAATGCCCTACAAAAAGCCATTTTAAGGGCTATTGGTAGTTTAGCATTAGAATAGAGTTTTATTTTGGGGTGTTTTTTTTAAAGAGGGTATTAGATTCAGAGTATTTTTATTTTTTATTTTGGATAATTTTGGTTTGTTTTTTTCTGTAATTTTAGCTTTTTTATTTTTTGTAATTTTAGGATTTGTTTAATTTTAGCAATTTACGGCAAGATTACGAGTTTTGCGTTATGAGCGGCTCGGTCATAACTTGCAAGTTATTTCCACTGCTCACCTTTAATAGCGTTGCTATTACAGGTTTGCAAAAACCCGGCATTAGCAGGCAATATGGCAGCGTTGAGCTCCATACCGCACACAAATACCAGCGCTGCTTTGAGCTGGTTTTACGTGCTCGTGCACAATTTCCCCATAGACATCAATGGGGAGAGCCGGCTAAAAAAAAGCCTAACACCTGCAATAAAGGAGCGTAAAGCTCCGTAACGCAGCCCCATTGATTCCTATGGGGAAAGAAAATGTATGTTTACACCTAACACCCTAACATAAACCGCCGAGTCTAAACACCCCTAATTTGCCGCCCCCGACATAGATGATACCTACATTCACTTATTAACCCCTAATCTACTGCCCCAATGTCGTTGCTACCTACATACATTAACCCCTAATTTGCTGCCCTCAATGTCGTCGCTATCTACCTACACTTATTAACCCCTAATCTGCCACCCCAACATCAACGTCGCCACTATACTAAAGTTATTAACCCCTAAACCTCTGGCCTTCCACATCACTAACACTAAATAAATATATTAACCCCTAAACCTAACCCTAAGTCTAACCCTAACACCCCTAACTTTAATATAATTAAAATAAATCTAAATAAAAATTACTATTATTACCTAACTAATTCCTATTTAAAACTAAATACTTATCTGTAAAATAAACCCTAAGATAGCTACAATATAACTAATAGTTCCATTGTAGCTATCTTAGGTTTTATTTTTATTTCACAGCTAAGTTTGTATTTATTTTAACTAGATAGACTAGTTACTAAATAGTTATTAACTAATTACTAACTACCTAGTTAAAATAAATACAAATGTATCTGTAAAATAAAACCTAACCTTTTCTTACACTAACACTTAACATTACTCTACAATTAAATAAATTACATTAATTAAATACAATTAACTAAATTACAAAAAAAACAAAACACTAAATTGGATTGGAACAGCCAATAGAATGCAAGTTCAATCCTATTGGCTGATTGGATCAGCCAATAGGATTGAAGCTCAATCCTATTGGCTGATTGCATCAGCCAATATGATTTTTTACCCTTTAATTCCGATTGGCTGATAGAATTCTATCAGCCAATAGGAATTCAAAGGGACGCCATCTTGGATGACGTCCCTTAAAGGAACCTTCATTCTTCAGTAGCCATCGACAGAAGAGGATGCTCCGCGCCGTGTCTTGAAGATGGAGCCGCTCCGCGTCGGAAGGATGAAGATAGAAGATGCCGTCTGGATGAAGTCTTCTACCTGTATGGAGGACCACTTCTTGCCACTTGGATGAAGACTTCTCCCAGATTCGTTGAGGACTTCTGCCCACTTGGATGAAGACTTCACCCGGCTTGATGGTGAGGATGTCCGGTCTTCAAAAACTGTAAGTGGATCTTCGGGGGTTAGTGTTAGGTTTTTTTAAAGGGTTTATTGGGTGGGTTTTATTTTGAGCTTAGGGTTTGGGCAATGGAAAACAGCTAAATGCCCTTTTCAGGGCAATGCCCATCCAAATGCCCTTTTCAGGGCAATGGGGAGCTTAGGTTTTTTAGATAGGTTTTTATTTGGGGGGTTTGGTTGTGTGGGTGGTGGGTTTTACTGTTGGGGGGGTTGTTTGTATTTTTTTTTACAGGTAAAGAGCTGATTTCTTTGGGGCAATGCCCCGCAAAAGGCCCTTTTAAGGGCCATTGGCAGTTTAGTTTAGGCTAGGGTTTTTTTTTATTTGGGGGGGGGCATTTTATTTTGATAGGGCTATTAGATTTGGTGTAATTAGTTTAAATATTTGATAATTTCTTTTTTATTTTGTGTAATTTAGTGTTTTTTTTGTAATAATTAATTGTATTTAATTAATGTAATTTATTTAATTGTAGTGTAATGTTAGGTGTTAGTGTGAGGCAGGCTAGGTTTTATTTTACAGGTAAATTTGTATTTATTTTAACTAAATAGTTAGTAAATAGTTAATAATAACTAGTCTACCTAGTTAAAATAAATACAAACTTAGCTGTGAAATAAAAAAAAAACATAAGATAGCTACAATGTAACTATTAGTTATATTGTAGCTAGCTCAGGGTTTATTTTATAGGTAAGTATTTAGTTTTAAATAGGAATAATTTAGTTAATGATAGTAATTTTTATTTAGATTTATTTTATTTATATTAAAGTTATGGGTGTTAGGGTTAGACTTAGTGTTAGGGTTAGGTTTAGGGATTAATAACTTTAGTATAGTGGCGGCGGTGATGTTGGGGGCGGCAGATTAGGGTTTTATAATATTTAACTAGTGTTTGCGATGCGGGAGTACAGCGGTTTAGGGGTTAATATGTTTTTTATAGTGGCGGCGATGTCCCGAGCGGCAGATTAGGAGTTAATAATTTTATTTTAGTGTTTGCGATGCAGGAGGGCCTCGGTTTAGGGGTTAATAGGTAGTTTATGGGTGTTAGTGTACTTTGTAACACTTTAGTTATGAGTTTTATGCTACAGCTTTGTAACGTAAAACCCATAACTACTGACTTTTAGTTTATGGTACGGATCTTGTAGTTATAGGCTGTACCGCTCACTTTTTAGCCTCCCAGGCAAACTCGTAATACCGGCGCTATGGGAGTCCCATTGAAAGAGGACTTTTTAAAAAGTGCGGTAGTTACGCTGCGTGACGGCCAAAAAAGTGTGCGGTACAGCTATACCTGCAAGACTTGTAATAGCAGCGGTAGTGAAAAATCGGCGTTATACTCATATCGCAAAATTTGTAATCTAGCCGTTAGATTTTTAAATAATTTAAAACTAGGTGATAAGCCTGCCCATAGGACAGTCTATTTACTTTTTAAGCTACAGATGTAGATTTTGTAAGTTTGCTTTTATATAAATATTTATATAAACTTAATAGGGTGTTGCTACATCTGTAGCTTAAACAATAAATAGACTGCCCTCTGGGCAGGTTTATCACCTAGTTAGGGAATAAAGATATTTTTAACAGCTGAGTTTCCATACATAGGTTTCTTCTGAAAGAGCTTGGAAGTAGCACTAAAATCACATATGCCATAATTCTTGAGCTAAGCCTAAATGAATTTAGTAGTATTGGGAGCATTACTGGGAAGCTCTCTCATTTCAAAATGCTACTATTTTGCAGAAGAGGGTAATCCAATCAGGGCCGGACTAACTGGGTATAATGGACCCAGGCAGCACTTGTCAAGGGGCAGAATTACAGTGACTGAGTCAGTCACTGTCAAACAAAGACTACTACTGTTCTCTGTCTCTGTGGGGGGAAGTCACAGGCTCCCAGCAGCATAACCTCATCATGGACAAAAAAACACAACGGGTCCGGGGCAACAATCAAGGGGGGACAAGTGCACCTCATTCCTTCCCACTTATTGCACAATTGTGGATAAGCATTGGTTGTGTACAGGTAGGCAGGCTTAGTAAGGCCAGTGGCTAGGCTAATAAGTTGATATGCTAATCAGTAATGTTACTACTGAGGGGGGCATCATTGTATTCTCTGACCCAGGCAGCACAATATCTTGAGCCGTTCTGAATCCAATATATTGTAACGCTATAAAAGTCAAGGGAAAGAGGGCTCATAGGTGCATCTTCTGAGCTACCTAATACAAATAAAAAAGTCTAAGGAGGGTTAAAGGAAGCAAAGTGACATCACTTCAATGGGCTGAACCATAGCTACCACACTATGCAAACATATGATTAGTAACTGTGTGCAAGGAGAGATGTGTTATTTATGTGAAGAGTAACTGTGTACAAGGATAGATGTGTTATGTCTGTGTTTAGTAACTGTGTGCAAGGAGAGATGTGTTATGTATGTGATTAGTAACTGTGTACAATGAGAGATGTGTTATGTATGTGATTAGTAACTGTGTACAATGAGAGATGTGTTATGTATCTGATTAGTAACTGTGTGCAAGGAGAGATGTGTTATGTATGTGATTACTAACTGTGTACAATGAGAGATGTGTTATGTATGTGATTCGTAACTGTGTGCAAGGAGAGATGTGTTATGTATGTGATTAGTAACTGTGTACACGGATTGATGTGTTATGTCTGTGTTTAGTAACTGTGTGCATGGAGAGATGTGTTATGTATGTGATTAGTAACTGTGTACAATGAGAGATGTGTTATTTATGTGACTAGTAACTGTGTACAAGGAGAGATGTGTTATGTATGTGATTAGTAACTGTGTACAATGAGAGATGTGTTATGTATGTGATTAGTAACTGTGTACAATGAGAGGTGTGTTATTTATGTGACTAGTAACTGTGTACAATGAGAAATATGTGTTATGTATGTGATTAGTAACTGTGTACAATGAGAAATATGTTATTTATTTGATTAGTAATTATGTACAAGGAGAGATGTGTTATGTATGTGATTAGTAACTGTGTGCAAGGAGAGATGTGTTATGTATTTGATTAGTAACTGTGTACAATGAGAGATATGTTATGTATGTGATTAGTAACTGTGTACAAGGAGAGATGTGTTATTTATGTGATTAGTAACTGTGTACAAGGAGAGATGTGTTATTTATGTGATAAGTAACTGTGTACAAGGAGATATGTGTTAGATATGTGTTATTTATGTGATTAGTAACTGTGTACAAGGATAGATGTGTTATGTGTGTTTAGTAACTGTGTACAAGGAGAGATGTGTTATTTATGTGATTAGTAACTGTGTACAAGGAGAGATGTGTTATTTATGTGACTAGTAACTGTGTACAAGGAGAGATGTGTTATGTATGTGATTAGTAACTGTGTACAAGGAGAGATATGTTATGTATGTGATTAGTAACTGTGTACAAGGAGAGATATGTTATTTATGTGATTAGTAACTGTGTACAAGGAGAGGTGTGTTATGTATGTGATTAGTAACTGTGTACAAGGAGAGATGTGTTATGTATGTGATTAGTAACTGTGTACAATGAGAGATATGTTATGTATGTGATTAGTAACTTTGTACAAGGAGAGATATGTTATTTATGTGATTAGTAACTGTGTACAATGAGAGATATGTTATGTATGTGATAAGTAACTGTGTACAAGGAGAGATGTGTTATTTATGTGATTAGTAACTGTGTACAAGGAGAGACGTGTTATGTCTGTGTTTAGTAACTGTGTACAAGGAGAGACGTGTTATGTCTGTGTTTAGTAACTGTATACAAGGAGAGACGTGTTATGTCTGTGTTTAGTAACTGTGTACAAGGAGAGATGTGTTATGTATGTGTTTAGTAACTGTGTACAATGAGAGATATGTATTATGTCTGTGGTTAGTAACTGTGTACAATGAGAGATATGTGTTATGTCTGTGGTTAGTAACTGTGTACAAGGAGAGATGTGTTATGTCTGTGTTTAGTAACTGTATACAAGGAGAGATGTGTTATGTCTGTGTTTAGTAACTGTGTACAAGGAGAGATGTGTTATGTATGTGTTTAGTAACTGTGTACAATGAGAGATATGTATTATGTCTGTGGTTAGTAACTGTGTACAATGAGAGATATGTGTTATGTCTGTGGTTAGTAACTGTGTACAAGGAGAGATATGTTATGTATGTGATTAGTAACTGTGTACAATGAGAGATATGTGTTATGTCTGTGGTTAGTAACTGTGTACAAGGAGAGATATGTGTTATGTCTGGTTAGTAACTGTGTACAAGGAGAGATGTGTTATTTATGTGATTAGTAACTGTGTACAAAGAGAGATGTGTTATATATGTGTTTAGTAACTGTGTACAAGAAGAGATGTGTTATTTCTGTGTTTAGTAACTGTGTACAAGGAGAGATGTGTTATTTCTGTGTTTAGAAACTGTACAAGGAGAGATGTGTTATTTCTGTGATTATTAACTGTGCACAAGGAGAGATGTGTTATATCTGTGATTAGTAACTGTGTACAAGGAGATATGTGTTATTTGTGTGCTTTGTTACTGGGTACAAGAAGAGATGTGTTGTTTCTGTGCTTTGTTACTGGGTACAAGGAGAGATGTGGTATTTATGTGGTTATTAACTGTGTACAAGAAGAGATGTGTTATTTCTGTTTATTTAAATTTATCAGGTAAGCATAAATTACGTTTTCTTTCTAATGACACAGTGAGTCCACGGATCATAATCAATTACTGTTGGGAACCAATACCCAAGCCAGAGGACACAGATGATAAGGGAGGGACAAGACAGGAACCTAAACATAAGGCACCACTGCTTGAAGAGAACAACCTTTCTCCCAAAAGAAGCCTCAGCCGAGGCAAAAGTATTGAATTTATAGAATTTGGAAAAAGTGTGCAAAGATGACCAAGTTGCAGCCTTGGAAATCTGTTCCACAGAAGCTTAATTTTTGAAGGCCAAGGAAGAAGAAACAGCCCTTGTTGAATGAGTTGTGATTTTCTCAGGAGGTTGCTGTCCAGCAGTTTCATATGCCAAGCGAATAACGCTCTTCAGCCAAAGGGAAAGTGAAGTAGCCGTAGCTTTCTGACCCTTGCGTTTCCCAGAAAAGCAAACAAACAATGCAGAAGACTGATGAAAGTCCTTAGTTGCTGCAAATAAAAGTTTAGCGCTCGCACAACATCCAGATTATGTAACAAGCATTCTTTGTGAGAAGAAGGATTAGGACACAAAGAAGGTACAACAATTTCCTGATTAATATTCTTGACCGAAACAACCTTGGGCAGGAAACCAAACTTAGTACGCAGAACCACCTTATCAGAATGAACTATAAGATAAGGGAATCACATTGTAATGCAGAGAGTTCAGAAACTCTCTGAGCAGAGGAAATAGCAACAAGAAACAAAACTTTCCAAGATAACATCTTAATATCTAAAGAATGCATAGGCTCAAACGGAGCCTGTTGTAAAACTTTAAGAACAAGGTTAAGACTCCATGGAGGAGTAACAGGTTTAAACACAGGTCGAATTTTAACCAAGGCCTGACACAACGATTGCACGTCTGGCACATCCACCAAGCCCTTATGTAACAAAATAGACAATGCTGAAATCTGACCCTTTAGAGTACTTGATGACAAACCCTTCTCCAGAGACCATCCTGGAGAAAGGACAGACCATCCTGGAGAAAGGACAAAATCCTAGGAATCCTTACTCTACTGCAAGAGTATCCTTTGGATTCACACCAATACAAGTATTTACGCCAGATCTTATGGTAAATCCTGTGAGTCACAGGCTTACGAGCCTGAATCAAGGTCTCAATGACCGACTCTGAAAATCCACGCTTGGATAAAACTAAGCGTTCAATCTCCAAGCAGTCAGCTTCAGAGAAACAAGATTTGGATGAAGGAAGGGAACCTGAAGTAGAAGGTCCTTTCTCAGAGGCAGTCTACAAGTTGGAAAGAATGACATTGCCACTAAGTCTGCATACCAAATCCTGTAAGCCTACGCCCGGGCTATGAGAATTACAGACACCCTCTCCTGCTTGATTCGAGCAATGACTCTTGGAAGGAGAGCGAACGGAGGAAACAGGTATGCTAGACTGAAGTTCCAAGGAACTGCCAGAGCAACGATCAGAAATGCCTGCGGATCTCTTGACCGTGAGCCGTATCTCGAAAGTTTTGCATTGTGACGAGAAGCCAAGAGATCCAACTCCAGCTGCCCCCACTTGAACGTCAAGCTGGAAAACACATCTGAATGAAGTTCCCACTCCCTGGGATGAAAAGTCTGTCTGCTAAGAAAATCCGCTTCCCAATTTTCCACTCCTGGGATATGGATCGCAGAAAGACAGCAGTTGTGGGTCTCCACCCACTGAATAATTCAGACCACCTCTGTCAAGGCCAGGAAACTTCGAGTTCCCCCCGGTGGTTGATGTAGGTCACCAAGGTTATGTTGTCCAACTGGAATCTGATAAACCGGGCTAAGGCTAACTGAGGCCAGGCCAGAAGAGCATTGAAGATTGCTCTCAGCTCCAAGATGTTTATGGGCAGGACTGACTCCTCTTGGGTCCATAAGCCCTGACCCTTCAACGAGCCCCATACTGCTCCCCAACCTAGAAGGCTGGCATCCGTGGTCCCAATCACCCAGGAGGGTCTGCGGAAGCATGTACCCTGGGAGAGATGATCTTGAGAAAGCCACCACAAAAGAAACTCTATTGATGCCTGATCTAGATCTACACGCAGAGACAGGTCCATATAGTCTCCGTTCTATTGTCTGAGCATGCATAACTGCAGAGGTCTGAGATGGAACCGAGCAAATGGAATGATGTCCATGGAAGCCACCATCAGACCGATTACCTCTATACATTGAGCAACTGACGGCCGTGGAGAGGACTGAAGGACAAAACAAGAGTCAAAGATTTTTCTTTTTATGACCTCCGTCAGAAAAATCTTCATTAACAGGGAGTCTATTATGGTCCCCAACAATACGACCCTTGTAGCTGGAACCAGAGAACTTTTTTCCTGATTCACCTTCCATCCGTGGGATAGAAGAAAAGACAACAAGCTCTCCATATGAGATTCTGCTTGTTGAAAAGATAGTGCCTGAACCAGAATGCCATCCAGATAAGGTACCACTGCAATGCCCCGAGAAATGAAAAAAATCTGGGAGCTGTGGCAAGGCCGAATAGAAGGGCCATGAACTGGAAATGATTGTCCAAAAGGCGAATCTCAGAAACTTGTGATGGTCCCTGTGAATGGGAACATGAATGTATGCATCCTTTAGGTCTATGGTTGTCATGAACATGACCCTCTTGTATCAACGGAAGAATGGAGCATATAGTCTCCATCTTGAAGGATGGCACTCTGAGAAACTTGTTTAAACATTTTAGATCTAGGATTGGTTGAAAAGTTCCCTCCTTTTTAGGAACTACTAACAGATTTGAGTAAGACCCCAGACTCCTTTCCTGAAAGGGAACTGGAATTATTACCCCCAGGGCGGCAAGGTCCTTGACACAATGTAAGAACACCTCTTTTTTTATCGGGCCTACAGATAATCTGGAGAGGAGAAACCTGCCTCTGGGAGGAAAAGATTTGAAGTTTATTTTGTATTTCTGGGAGACAATGTCCACCGCCCAGGGATCTGGTACATTTCTTATCCAAGCCTGGGAAAAAAGAGAGTCTGCCCCCTACAAGATCCGCTCCCAGATTGGGGGCCAACCCTTCATGCTGACTTGGAATCAGCTGAAGGCTTTTTAGATTGCTTTTCCTTATTCCAGGACAGGTTGGGCTTCCAGGAAGGCTTGGCTTGATCTTGCTTGGAAGAAGAGGAGGAAGACTTGCCTTTAAAGTTACGAAAGGAACAAAAATTACTCTGACGTCCCTTCTGCTTATTCTTTTTAACTTGAGGAAGAAAAGAACCCTTCCCTCCAGTAATATCTGAGATCATTTCCACTAAACCAGGTCCAAACAAGATCTTACCCTTGTAAGGAATATCCATGAGCTTAGATTTAGCTGAAACATCCGCAGACTAGGACTTAAACCCCAAGGCCCTGTGGGCTTGGACCGCAAAACCAGAAATTTTGTCTCCCAGTTTAATAACCTGTAAGGAAGCATCTGTAATGAAGGAATTGGCTAACTTGAGAGCCTTAATCCTGTCCTGGATCTCATCAAAAGGTGTATCCGTCTGAAGAGATTCAGACAATGCATCAAACCAGTAAGCCGCAGCGCTGGTAACAGTGGCAATACACAGGGCACTGTATGTGGAGACTGAAAGAGTTGGGACGCTTGAGGAGAAAGCTGTGGCATATCTGCAACCGGAGACACCTGAATAACATTTGCCTGGGATAATGGTGGCTCATGGTCAAATATTTTATCTCTATAACTTAAAGATCCATCTTATGTAATAAATAAGGATAACGTGTAAAAGTTATTTATTTGAAAATAGAAAATAAATGTGTACTGTGTCTTTAAATAGAAATGTGTGTTAGCACAACAAACCAAATAGACCTCAGGCTACCTATACACCTCAGTAGCTTTACTGAGGTGCCTACCTGTCCTGCAGCTCACAGAGTGACTTCCCTCACAGAAGAAACAATCCCCTTTTCAAATACAGAGCGGTTACAGATCCCTAACTGCCAAAAAAACGGCTTACAACAGTAATCTCCATGACCAAAAGTTAAAGTATAAAAACTACTATAACACACTGAGCCACCATAAATCACCTTACAGTCTCAATGACCAAACTGCCTAAAAGAAACCCCAAACATGAAGGTTTAATAAAGTCCCATATTAAATAAGACAGCTTTTAGCTGTAACAAGTTCCAGCAATCTCCTTGCAAAAGAAAATTAAAATGGCACTAACCTGAAAGTGCTGTCCGGCAGCAGGACAGCTCACCTGGTTTGAGAGGGTGCAGCACCTCACATGGGCCTGTGAAGAGAGAAAAACTGAGTAAACCTACTCAGATTTCTAGTTAGGGCAGCAGATTCTTGAGAAAACGCAGTGAGGATTGTACCACACAAGTTCTCAAGTGCTCAAAAGCCACCACTGCCCTACTGAAGAGACTGATGTGGACTAGGCTAGACCCCAGAAAGTAACAGAGTAAGCTTAGTCTAATAAAAAAAAAAAAATCTTGATTGAAGAAAACTTCTCATCAGACACCTAAACTTCACCTCCTCCTTGCACTACAGGCAAAGAGAATGACTGGGGGATTGTGGGTAGGGGAGTGATATTTAACAGTTTTGCTGTGGTGCTCTTTGCCTCCTCCTGCTGGCCAGGAGTGATATTCCCAACAGTAATTGATGATGATCCGTGGACTCACTGTGCCATTAGAAAAATTATTATTGATTTGTTCAAATCCAGAATTCTGCAGCTCTTACATTTATTCCTGTTTTTCATATGTTTGATGTTACAGTTCTATAAGGAAACAAAGCTCCTGCTTGCTAGAAGGGTCTTGCTTTGTCTAATGTTGTTTTATTCTGCCCTTGTTGTGTCTTGTAATTTTAATCCAATTTACTTTGTTCGCTTTGTATTCTTAGTTGAAAGCTAAACCTTAGGTAGGCTCATATGCTAATTTCTAAGCCCTTGAAGGCTGCCTTTTATCTGAATGCATTTGACAATTTTTCAATGCTAAAGGGCATTAGTTAATGTGTGCCATATAGATAACATTGTGCTCACGTCTGTGGAGTTACTTATAAGAGGTCACTGATTAGCTAAAATGCAATTCTTTCAAAAGAACTGGAATAAGGGGAAAGTCTGCAGAGGCGTAGATACAAGGTAATCAGAAAAGTAAAAAGTATATTAATATAACCATGTTGGTTATGTAATACTGGGGAATTGGTAATAAAAGGATTATCTATCTTTTTAAACATTACACATTCTGGAGTAGACTATCCCTTTAAGTTAGTTTTGTCTTTTCTGACACTAATAAGTTAGACTGTGATAGGCAACTTCTTTACACAGGTGAATATTTTATAAGCCTCAAAGGTATAGAAAGGTCAACATTGAAATGCTCATGGGTACATTTCAATTACAAATAGAATCTTTTTTTCATTATACTTCCATTAGCAAAAAAAGGTTCTAGGAACAATTATATGTGGCATATGCACATATGCTGTGTGGGCTCATGTATCAGTATTTAGGTGTGTATTGTGCCTGTTAAGACTTATTTTGTGTCAAACACGCCCCTACTGATTCTCTGTTGTGTTTGAACAAAGTATGTGTGTATACCACTGAAAAACAGTAATTACTTACTTGAAGCATTTTTGCTAATAGAAGTATAGTGTAAAAAATAGTCCATTCAAAATTGTAATGCACCAATGCACATTTTAATTTTGACCTATCTATCCTTTTAAGGGCCACATAAAAAAATGACGGCTTTTAAAAACACAAGTAACATATTGACCTAAAAAATATACTGTTTCATATAGGATAGCGATTAAAATTAGCACCCAGGGGGACTTCCGGGAGGTGGAGCTACAGAGCGGTCGCAAAGACAGAGAGCTCCGGGCAAGCGGTGGCTTTAAAACATCAAAAACCGCTCAATTAGCTCAAACGCACAAGCCTTACACGACCCTACAGTCCTTACACATCGGACAGGTCAGTGTCGGCCAAAGAAGCGTGAGGGGGAATTTCACCGCCCCGTCACCCAGACAGTCAGTATACCAGTGGCGCGAAAGCGCCGATATCATCTCACCGGCAAGGTAAAAGGAAGCAGTAGAGAAACAGAGGCGGCAAATCCGGAGGGGAGCAAAAGGGTACAGAAGTTAGTGAAGGGAATCGCCAAGTACCCCAAGTAACAGTGAGTACTAGAGAGACCATCTCTCTCACAGACACGGACCCACGTGGCAGGGGAGACATTACATAGCGGTGCATACGGAACTGCAATTAAAAAAAAAACAAAAAAAAACAAACAGACACAAAACGAGCACGCTACAGATAAAAGACTAACACCTATAAGAACCGGAAGGGGCATTTGTTAGAGGGGCCAACACAGGGCCCATACACATTGGTACAAACGACCTCTGAGGGAAAATCGCCCCACAGGTCACACAGTGCACGGAATCTACAGGCCCTCACATAGCCACCACGTGGGGGGAGAAGACATAACAACCAGTAAACTGGGATTAAAGGCTATAAACCCTCAAATCCAACCCTTATTGTATACCACAGTTGAGACACAAAGCTAAGCGAAGTACAGCACAGGGGTTGGGTCTTGGCAGAACACAAGAAGATTATTGCAAGGGGGAAAATCGATTCACACTCAGCAGTGAGGATGCAATATGAGGAGTAGTACCCCATGACCTGACTCCCCCCCCATGGCCCCAATACACCCTCGCCTAGCTAACTGAAGTGACATTTCCATCACGGTGAAGACCGAGACCCTGTTGGGGGATTAACATTGACTATCAGGATTACAGATAATCCCATAGGGCCATAACTCCAGCCAATATACAAAAGGTGCAGCTGAACAAAGGGGTATACACATATCTCTGGGACTCATCACTAACCCGATTCCTGATTTTAAAAAAAGAGCTCAACCCTCAATCTACTGTATGCACAAATATTATCATAGCTTCAAAAAAAGAACAGAAACAATGGCTTCTAAGAACAAGAATGCAGAACGCAAAACAAGACATCTGGCAGAGATACATGCAGATTCCAACAATGAGGACACAATACAAGACTCTCAGCTAAAAGACACCCACCCTATAGTCTCTCAGCTATCTGCGTTGTTCCTCCCAAAGATTGAACAGCTCTAAAATGGGATGGACTCACTATCATCGGAGTTTAAACACTTCTCAACAAGACTGACACAGGTCGAACAAAGAATCTCAGATACGGAGATTAGACAACGTGATACCAACACGAACGTTACACAACTACAGAGACAAAATTCGTTAATACTAGCAAGAGTGGACGACCTGGAAAACAGGTCGCGGAGGAACAACTTGAGGGTTGTGGGGTTGCCAGAGTCAGTCCCAGGCACTGAATTGATACACTTTGCAGAAGTTACCTTACCACAAATACTACAACTCACAGAGGCCGAAATTCCATGTATAGTAGAAAGGGCTCATAGAGTCGGTAGGACGAGAGAAATGGACAACAGAGATGCACCACCCCGTCAAGTTATGATAAAATATTTAAATTTTAAAGACAAAGTTCAACTGTTGAGAGCATACAGACAAGTTGGACCTATCCAGTATGAGGGCAAAAAACTACACATCTTTCAAGACTACTCGGCGGATGTAACCAGGAAGAGAAGAGAGTTTTCTCCATACTGCAGACAGCTGATAGAAAAAGGAATCTCAGTGGCACTATTGTACCCAGCAAAACTCAGGATTCAAACACCTCAGGGTCCAAGACTCTTTGAATCGACGGGTCAAATACAGAAGTACCTGAGACAGGTGGCAGGAGGTGGAAACCAGCAGGAAGAGGAGGAACAACATCCAATGGCAGAGCAGTGAAACCTGAACCACAACTCCTATAGGGAGGGACTTCACACAAGTAGGACAAGACCTGATATAGGACTGGTAGCAAGAATAAAGAACAACGGTTTTCATCCAAGGACTATAAAAAGGCACAGAAATGAACAGTACTAAATAAGTATCACAGTTCAAGTTATTGGGGGGGGGGGCGGGTTGGTTACTCTCTAAAAAAGAAAAAAGGAAAAAGGGGGGGGGGGAGAGAGAGTTTTGTTTTAGCCACCACTGTTTTTTGAATAGATTAAGAAAGTTGTGAGTTGGGGAAATACGGCACCTGAATTAATTTATTGTTTAAACTGTTTTTCTCTTGTTTTCTACAAGCAGGGTGGACTCAGTTCAAGACCTCCCCTGGGACTCAGCTACAATACTAAGAAAAGGTGAACAAGCAGGCCATAGACATCTCTAAACACCTGTTGTGAACACAGCACGGGTAAGCACATATCTGAACAAAACACACACTACATAAAACTGCACAGAAGGCACACAACATTCACAGAAAAATGTCACTAGACCAGATTAAGATAGTAGCGTGGAATGTGGGCGGCGTCACGTCACCCATAAAGGGAAAGGCAATTCTTAAATATCTTAAAAAACAAAGAGCTGACATTGCAGTGCTGGAGGAGACACATCTATCCCAAGAGGAACACAGGAAACTCCAACAAGATTGGGTTGGAGAAGTCACTTTCACACCATATGAAGCTAAAAGAGCAAGGGGGGTAGCCATTCTCTTCAGGAAACAATTACCATACAAGATAACACACAGGGAAATAGACAATGAGGGTAGATATATCATCCTAAATATAGAAGTGGAACAAGCAGCATTTACTCTCTGTGGACTATATGGCTCCTTACACAAGAAGGCTGAGTTCTGGCAGACAATACAAGGGAAACTATTAACGCACACGGAGACACAGCTAGTGGGAGACTTTAATATAGCACCTCAGGTACCGGCGGACAGATTCCTCAACCCGGACAATCCAGGGATTAAAAATCACCCAGCCGCATACTGCAAGAGAGAAACCAGGATACTGAATAAACTTAAAAGGGCATTGAACTTGAAAGACATCTGGAGGGAGAGACATCCAGACAGTAGAGACTTTACATGCATATCCCCATCCAAACAGACACTATCAAGGATAGACTTCTTTCTTATATCATCCACCCTGAGCACACAGATTTTAGACACTAAAATCGATACGGTCACACTGTCAGACCACGCACCAATCTCACTGACTATGACGGTGGGCCCCAGACGACACAAAAGGGAAGGATGGAAATTCCCATACTACTTGTACATGAATGCTAGTCTCCTAAACCACCTCAAGGGGGAATGGTTACACTATGCAGAAGCCAACAAAGCACACATGTCAACACCGGCCTTATTCTGGGACACAGCAAAGGCGGTTTTAAGAGGAGTTATTATGACATACGCATCAGGGGTTAACAAGAAATACAAACAAAGAGAAGACATATTACTAAGACAAGTCACGAACGCATATAATAAATACCTTAGAGCCCCTAACGCAGAGAACAGGCAAAAGTATACCGGAGTCAAATTACAGAGGGACACATTTTTACTACAAAACTCTAAGGGAACCATTACTAGAGCCAGGGCATGTTTTTACAGATATGGTAACAGGATAAGTAGTACTCTAGCTAATATCACTAGGTTAGTAAGAAAACCCAACGTAATACAGACACTGAAGATTCAGGGTAGGTCCTTAACCACGGAAGCTGAAAAACATCAAGCATTCAGTGAATACAACTCAGAATTATATACACCACATCCAGTAGACAGAAGACACAGGGAACAGTTTTGGAAGGGAATTAAATTACCCCAAATCACGGAGGAGAACCTCCAACTCTTAAATGCACCGATCTCAGTACAGGAAATACATAAGACAATAGGGCACCTCCCCCTAAATAAGACGGCAGGACCTGATGGCTTGCCCAACGAATTCTACAAATTGATGAGAGAAGAGGTATCAAACACCCTGGCCAAACTATTTGTTAAGATACCAGGAGGGGAGGAACTGAGCGAACGTTTCACAGAGGCACATATCTGTGTCCTTCCGAAACCAGGAAGAGAACCCACAATCAGAGAATCATATAGACCCATATCACTATTAAATAGTGACTATAAAATCTTTACCAAAATTCTGGCCAATAGATTAGCGATCATAATGCCATCCCTGATCCACAGCGACCAAACAGGGTTCGTCAAAGGTAGATCCTCAGTCCTCAACATCAGGAAAGTACAATTAGTATTACAACACTACTGGAACAACCGGGAAGGGGGAAAAGTAGACACGCCAACACAAAGAGCGTGCGTGCTGGCGATCGATGCGGAGAAGGCTTTTGACAAGGTATTGTGGGAGCATTTATTCCACACGTTGACCAGATATGGAATTGGGGGTTCCTTCTTCGGGTCGATCGCCAGCATTTACAGGTCAGCTCAGGCAGCGGTAATTATCAATGGAACACTCTCTCCAAGATTCCGACTGGGGAGGGGAACGAGGCAGGGTTGCCCTCTGTCCCCTCTCCTTTTTGACTTGGCCATGGAGCCGCTGGCATACAGAATCAGGACTGAAACGCAAGGAATGAGGGTGGGGCGGGCGACATTGCACCTATCCTTATACGCAGACGATATGGTGTTATTTATATCAGACCCAGAAAGAGAAACACTACGGTTGATGTCTATTATTTAGGACTTAGCAAGATCTCGGGGTACCAAATTAATAAAGATAAAAGCGAAATCCTGTGGCTATCCCCATTTGGTCATAAAGAAGCCCTAGGATTCAAATTTAAAATACTAGAGGATACTATTAAATATTTGGGGATAAGCTTATCAAAAGACCCCTCCAGATGGTATGCACTTAACTACAAACCAATCATTAGCAAAATCATAGAGGATCTCAGAAATTGGAAGGCATTACCGGTATCAGTGTCAGGCAGAATATGCTTGATAAAAATGATCTTGTTTCCTAGGCTAATGTACACTTTCCAAATGATTCCCATGCTATTGCATAAGAAAGATCTGAAACATTTAAACACACAATTTGCAAATTTCATATGGTCAGGGAAAAAACACAGGCTTAGCTTGGAGAAGCTCACGTGTTCGGTTCACGCGGGGGGCTTTGGACTGCCGAACTTGCAACTATACAATTGGGCCACGTCCAGCAAATACGTTCTAGACTGGCTAAGTAACACAAACCATTTCACACAAAGAAATAGAGAGCAGTTTGGTTCAGCCATGGGCTTTAGCAATGTTACCACATATGGAGCATCATAAAATACGTACAATGACCAAGGACTCCCCACTCTTTGCGGAATCAATTAGGGCCTGGGCAAAAATGTGTAAGTGGATGGGGGTATCGCATACACACACAAAATTCATACCCATGGGAGGGAACCCGGACTTCCCAGCAGGACTGACGACGAAACCATTTCAACAATGGAAAGATAAAGGCTTACACTCAGTTAAACAGTTGGTGTCAGAATCTACTGGGCTAATTCACACATTCCAAGACTTACAGAAAGATTATTCACTACCTAGACAACACCACTTTGCATACTTGCAAATCAAACACTACGTAACACAGTTGCAGAAACATATAAACTTCACAGACCATACTGACCCGATATCAAAACTGGTTTCCTTGACATCCCAAGGCAGTCACTCAGTCTCCCCCATATACAAAATGCTGATAGACATACCAAACCAAAAAAACAGGACAAGTCTGAGCAACAAATGGTCGGATATACTGCAGACTCAGATTTCAGAGGAACAAATCACAAAGAGTGTGGAGAACATCAGGAAAGCCACCATAGGAGCTGACATAAGGGAGATGCACACAAAAACAATTCATAGGGCACATATCACTCCTAGGATATACAGTAAGTGGGTGAAGGATGCAGACAATGTTTGTGTCAAATGTAGGCAGCCCGACCCTGAATATGTACATTTACTTGAGACTTGCCCAAGACTGATAAAATCTTGGGCCATGACGGAAAGATGGATGAACAAGACATGCTCTACTCAGATCAAACTGGATGGGAGGGCCATAGTACTTCTAGATATCCCAAATAAACTAGGCACACAGAAACGACTTATATATAACATAATCCTCACAGCGAGGAGATTGATTCTCAGGGAGTGGAGGAAAAGGGACCCACCAACACTAGGGCAGCTCAAAAGATCACTGCTGCAACAGATGACAATAGAACAGTTTGATACTATGGGAGATGTAAAGGAAAGGGTCAAAGTTTTCATGAGGAAATGGGAAAAGCTGATCCTACAACAGCCAGCCCAGATACAAAAACAGATAATTCACCCATTCCGCAATTCAGAATACATATTAACAGCACAACTGAGAGGGGAATGGAAAATACTGTAAATCTCACAAACAGGGAAAGCGAGTCCCAGGGGATGGAGGAGTCCACCGCTGCGCATCAAATGGGAAGGTATTTAAATGCAGAGCACTACTAGAATACGAATGCTAACTGGTAAGAATCTTTAACAGTTTGAAAGAACTTAAACGTTGCAGATATAGGAACTGTGAGGGTAGTTACAAAGGTGAGATGGTTGAGGTTAAAATAGGGGAGGGGGGGAGATAAAAAGAAAAGAGGGGGGAGGACAGTTTGATGGCAAAAACTGAACATAAATTTTGCTTTTGGAAGTATAACATGTTTATCAAGTTTATTGTTACCACCTGACAAAAGTCTGTAAATGTTATTGAACTGTCACCCAATAAAAAACTTATTTAAAAAAAAAAAAAATTAGCACCCAGGTATAAAAAACAAATAAGCACAGACACATTGTTACAGAGAGAGATAGATTTACTGTCATAAAAGATATCCCTAGAAGGCGCAAAGTGCTTGCTCAAGAAAATAGCACAGATGATTAGGAAAATACAGGGGGAACCCACATTAGCATAAACCATTCAGAAGTCATCCTCCAAGGACCTATCCCAAGACGTTTATCTGAGTGACAGTGTTCTTATGATGTGCAGTGGAGTAGACAATAGATAGAATGCTGCACACTATTCAAGTGTATTTATTGTTTCTAGAATCTATCCCCTCTAAACTAAATGTAAATTTTTAATATCTCATTGGGTAAATGAAGAAATGTCTGAGCTCTGACCCCCCCCCCCAAAAAAAAAAAAAAAATCACCAAAAAAAACATTACAGATATCAGAAATATATTCAGAGGAGGAAGCTGAAACACATGACACAGAACTGTCCTTGCTGCAATACATTTATTAATGTCAAGGAAATGCAATGGTTCTCTTTTGCTGTACTATGGAGAAGAAATCAAAAAGGAAAGGCACTTAACTATAAAAAGTGATAATTTTGCTCATCTAGGCTTATAAAACCGGAAGCTTCCTGAACTAATCAAAAGAAAGACAAACACTGGCCAATAAAGGAAATACTTATATTTGACCATTTACACAAACTCACCCCTACTGATAAAAATATACAAGATAACCACGCAAGATGCTAACTGAATGAATTACTGTGTATCAAAGTTCAAAAATACTTAAATATCTACACTAAGCAGCACAACTAAACAACAGACAAGAGTAAAAATAGCCTGATGTAAACTCTAAGTGGAGCTGTATGGGGCACTGTTTACCTAATATTACACAGCCTATAATATATTAAGGTGTTATTCAAAAATAAACAATAAGGTATCAGAGTTCTAAACCAAAAAAGAAAAAAATATATGAACAGTGCAAATAATGTTATTACTGGAATCACTACAAATGTGTAAATAGAATATTATCACCGAGATGGGTGAGTCCCAGATGTCCCAATAAATTTGTTTCCCAGTATGTCCAAATGTATGGATATTAGGTCCACATAAATATTGAACACTCTCTTGCAGGTATTTCTTCGAATCCTTTCCGGTGCAGCTAATCGTAAGATCTTGATTGTAGTTAGATCTTCCCAAACTGAACTAGAACAGAAAAAAGAGACAAGCACAACCGCGATTCACTGTACCGGTTTATTATAGTCAGATCCCTGACTGCATAAAATTTCACACTTACAAGATATAAATTAAAAAAGAGCCCATAAGGGGCGGAGTCCGGAGCCCATGAGAGCAGTCGCACAACCTTGATGCTCTGGTCCCTACTCTGCAAAAATATACCTTTTCATATCACAATACATAGCTTTGCATCCTGAAAACCTTGCTCAACATTCCTTGGACCTTTATTTAATAGAAGGTGCAAACCAAATTTACTTTTAGGAGCTACTTTCTCAACCTGGACCGGAGCTCCGTTTTGAATCTACATTGACGGCGGCCATCTTCCCACCCTCGTGGCTACAGACTTTTCTAAGTCTCCCCGGACTCACAAGAGACAGTGAGGACTTTTACCATCATCTCAACCCCCCCCGGCGGGTGATTCCTATTGACCTGTCGTTACAGAGCAGTGTTACCTCACTAACCACTGCAAAAGTGCTCGCAGCCTTCTTCAATATGCCCGCCTTACATCTTACAGAGAAGATAGATATGGAGGGTGCTACCATATTTCTACAGCAGCTAGACTACTTGCTCAAGGAGTATAGGGAGAACTTTGACAAGTCCTTGCTTATGGCTCCCCACCCTGGAACCACACACAATCTTTGCCTAGACCCTCAGCAGGAACACACTACTGCGGCAGGTGAGTGTTGCGGTGCTTTGGGGCCCCGGCACGTAGCGCGTACTCTGCGCGCGGTACACACAGATTTGGACACTGATATCTTGACCCTCAAGAGTAGTGGTGGTCCAGGCGGGGTGCGAAAACTTCAAACAGCTACTGTGAATGTCGCTACCTTACAGGCAATTAGTGGCCATACCATTACTGCGCCCGGCTGCAGCATTGCAATGGCGGTTGTGGCTAAGAGGTATAATTGCAGGAGATCCCTTCTGTTACAACTATCTCCAGCATCCTATCAAGGGTTCACCCGCCATTCTGACCTTTTACAACACTTGGGAATGCTCAGTACCTGTTTTGTCAAATATGGGACTAGTGACACTAGGATTAAAACTGGAGTGGGTTAAGAGAACATTTTACTTCATACTATCCCTGAGCTCGCAGTGGCTCGGATATATTGCCTGATTGAGGACTCTATGAAAGTTTCTGCTACAGTTTCTGTTTATATTTGTTTATCCCCTTGTTCATATGGTTCCCTGTCCCTTCAAAATTACAGCTACGTGTTTGAGACATAGGAAAAATTCTGCATCCACTTTGTGAGATGGACTGTAATTGTCCCCTACATTGTCATGGCTCTTATTCATTATCAGGGTTAACAAAATATGACACAACACTGTTATGTATTGCTCCACTATGTGCCACCTAGCATATCTCTGTTTCTCACTAGATGGGCTGGCTTTCTGCGGCCGAGGAGGCGAGCCCTTTATTCCTACTCCTGGAGATTAGTACCATCTGCTCAGGTGGTTGTTATTGCTATGATCGCTATTGCAATGTGTTGGGTTTTTTTTATATTTCAGGTTTTGAGGTTTGCACTAAAGTTAAGGGGAGAAGCAACCCCCAACATGAACTTGGACTCATCTCAATCGCAGACTAGCGTCCTTTGCTCAAATCCCATAAAATGTTCCCATTATACTTCATTGACCCTCAGCTATTTTAACCATCTGCATGCCCCCATCCCACCCATATTGTACCTTCCATTCGCATAATATTCCTGCCACAAATGTAGGGCGGGCGCCAGAGTTAATATCGTTTACACAGCTATTCTTTATCCCCCCCATGTTTTTTTATGTACCCTAGCATGTTTTATAGCTCTATAAATACTATAGAACCTGTATTTATTTAAGTATGCTGTATCCTTTATCTCTCCCATGATATCTATTTACTTAAGCATGTTTCATAGCTTTACAAATATCATAAAGCCTGTATTTACTTAAGCACGTTTTACAGTTCTAAAAACATAAAATCTGAGGTTCAGTGGAGACCCATAAGAGGTCTCATTAGTATCATTGTACCTTCTATTGTTTTATTTTGCATGTTTTGGGGTCCAAAAGTGACCTCTGTTGTGGAGGAGAAGGTCTATAACTTTGCTGGCATTTCCTTATATGTTATGTACTCAAATCTATTTCTGTATACCTTGCATGTATGTCATTTCATAAAACCTCAATAAAAATATTTAAAAAAAAAAAAAAAAAAGAGCCCATAACATCTACTCAGCCGCCCTGTAATTCCGGTCCGGCTTCCAGTTCTCCACCAGTCCATATAGATGGTACTGCTAGGAATATTTCCCCTTCAATGTACAGAGCCGCCAGGTAGGCGGTGAGTTTATGCTCTGGCAATGATACACAGTCTTTCACAACGTAACCTGAACGCGTTTCGTTTACTCATGCGTAAACTTTATCAACAGGATAAACTCTCCTGCAGTACCATCTATACGAACTGGTGGAGAACTGGAGGCCGGACCTGAATTACAGGGCAGCTGAGTAGATGTCATGGGCTCTTTTTTAACTTATATCTTGTAAGTGTGAAATTGTATGCAGTCAGGGATCTGACTATAATAAACCGGTACAGAGAATCGCGGTTGCGCTTGTTTTTTTTTTCCTGTTAAAGTTCAAAAATAGGTTTTTACTTTATTTTAAAACTGATTTTGTTGCTGAAGGCCTGCAAGCTCTTGGCCAGAGCTCTAATCCCAAACAGACATTTACATACATACGTCATCTCACAGCTCCACACCTCATACATCAGTCAATAACATAGCTGATATGTTTAGAGCCTACTATACAAATCTTTGTAATCTATTCCCAGATAGAGATAAAACAATTTATGATATATAAAGATGACTGTCCATTTCATTTATAGGCTTTCAACAACAGTGATAACTCTTACCCATTGTAATATAAATATATAATAGAAAACACTTGAAAAGATTCACTGACATCCTCTTTGGGGTTCCCCAGTCTTCTCCTAATACATAGGTTATGTCATTGAGTCCATTAGCCAACAATGGGAAAATATAACTGAGCATCCCATGCCATCTCAAGGATAACAATACTCACTCTGCCCCCAGCCACACATTTCTCGGGTGACGGAAAGAAATGCAGTAAGTTATGCAAACCACAAAGCTTTATAAAAAGTAATTAGTGTATTTTCATAACATAAATAACTAACTTTTTATAATAGCTTATTGTAAACCATCTGTATTCTGCTTTTACACTATTTTATTTAATCATTCCTGTGTCATGTTTTTATAAAATCTGTTGTTCTAATCTATGCAATTTAAATAGAAAAAAAAATATGAACAAACTATACTCTTGTAAGATTTGAATGCAATAAAAATGACGTTCTTACCTGATAATAAAGGTTGTGGAATAATTCCTTTTGTATCTTTAACTTCATCCATTAAAATGGTTTTAACTTTCGATCGACTTCTTAAAGTTGATATGAATGTCTTTATGTATTGGCTTACTTTGTTTTCATTGATGAGCTGGTAAGATTTACACTGAACAAAAATATTACCATCTAATTTACAAGCTGGACTTAATGACTTAAACTCTATTGTCCGTGCTTTTATACCAGTCTGTTTCCCAACTTCATATAAGATATTTGTGAAGAGTTTGTCCTGAAGTTTGTAAAGGACCCGGATAGAATTTTCTGCTTTAATAATAGGGCAAATACAGTTTCCATCTGTACAAACAAATTCATCACCCAGACGAAACAGTAGTTTAGCTTCACAATCTTCTGTTTTAGCTATTTTCCTAGGTGGCTCCATAGTCCAACTGATAATCTTAACGTTGTCTTCAGATGTGATAGTTTCTTTTCTTTTCTTTCCTTTTCTTTTCTTTTTTGTTGTCTGAGGAAAGATGTGGCTGCGAATATTGCTTTATCTAAAACTGCTCACCACAGAGTGAGTGTAACACTTCATTGTAAAAATGCATTACGTGCTAGTAAGGCGTGGCAAAAGAGTTTACTTGAAGTGAAAATGGTATTTACAAAATCCAGAAGCACCTGCAACAGAAACAAAACCAAAACACCACACAGCATAAATAATGCTCATACAGTTTTAACAAGGAAGTCCTCTTTCTTAGATTTCTGATTCGCTGTTTCCCTGTCAGTTTTTCAGAATTACTACATGTAGCCAATGTAGGTAGAAAACTGTTGTGTCTTATGTAGCTACTAGTTAATTTTTGATTACCTCTGTCAGAAAATCTAAACGCAAAATGCAAAACTTCAAAGGATTGAAGAGCTTCTCTTAAGGTAGAGATCTGGAAACATTTAT
Source organism: Bombina bombina (assembly GCF_027579735.1). Classification (NCBI taxonomy): domain Eukaryota; kingdom Metazoa; phylum Chordata; class Amphibia; order Anura; family Bombinatoridae; genus Bombina; species Bombina bombina. The sequence continues at coordinate 1,287,693,531 of NC_069500.1, forward strand.
GTGTGCACATGTACTTTATCTGTGCTTCTGTTTATATATACAAACACCTGCTGTATCTCTCCAGAGGATCAAATTATCCATACTCATATCTATTGTATAACAACTATAATGAGTGATATTTTGCAGGTTAAACTCCATTCTCTACTTCAAGATACAAATAATGCCTTAAAGAAGGAAGTATCTCCTGTAACTTAAAGGGATACTGAACCCATTTTTTTTTTCTTTCATGATTCAGATAGAGCATGCAATTTTAAGCAACTTTCTAATTTACTTCTATTATCATTTTTTCTTCATTCTCTTGCTATCTTTATTTAAAAAAGAAGGCATCTAAGCTTAGGAGCCAGCAAATTTTTGGTTCAGCACCATGGACAGCACTTGTTTATTGGTGCTGTCCAATCAGCAAGGACAATCCAGGTTGTTCACCAAAATGGGCTGGCATCTAAACTTACGTTCTTGCTTTTCAAATAAACATACCAAGAGAATGAAGAAAATTTGATAATAGAAGTAAATTAGAAAGTTGCTTAAAATTGCATGTTCTATCTGAATCACAAAAGAAAAAATTTGGGTTCAGTGTCCTTTTAATGCAATCAAGTCTTATATGAGTGTTTATAATTTGATCCTCTAGAGAGATACAGCAGTAGTTTTTGTTAATTACAATATTCAACACCTGAACAGTTCACCGTTATTTTAATGTAATGCAACCAGTTATGCAGTGAGGTCAGTGGCTGGTGAGGCACTGTCTAGTATCAGAGCCACATAAACACACATATAAACCAGATACAGGTTAAATTGTTGGATATCTAAAAGTCTGCAGAAACACTCAGGCACACACAAACAAAAACATTTGAAGGCAAATACACACTCCTATACACACAGAAACATTAAAAAGGCACATAGAAAGACTCAGATACCCACACTTACATACACACAAAGAAACACAAACTGATAAACAAAAATAAAAAATAGATATATAGATGCACAATAATATGCAAAAAATTAAATCATATTTTGTTAGTGTTTATTATTTTCTTCTACAAATCTAGGAAGTGCCTGCGTATCATACATCTGTACTATGCTTTATTGCTTCTCTATACTGCTTTTACAGTCTGTTGGGAGTGCTGGATCATTTTGGAATATTTTATCACATGCTTATAATGCTGCTGTTAAGCTTCTTTAAAACATATTTTTACCATTAAGCAACACTGCTCCTTATGGTTTACAACACACAGCTGCCTAGGGATTCTGGGGAGATGAAAAATCTGGCTTTTTTTCATTTATTTTTTAACTTCAGTGGAAAGTCTGATTCTGGCTAGGAAATGTGATGTTCCAATATAAGTGATTTGGATGTCAGTTAGACAAATGCATGTCCCTCCTTAGCACCTTCACATGAGAGCTATCACAGCAGCAGTGAGAGCTAGGAGCAGCATATCCCAGTAATGCACTGCAGATCTGCCTAATGGAGGGAGGAAGTAAAAGGTTGACAGCTATGCCCTCTTAAACCCCTTGCTGCTTTTTTCTGCTTGCAAAAGATTGTAAAAAAGCACAGTCAGGGATCCAACAGCCAAAATAGAGCAAGGACTGCTGCTGCGCTGCACACTACAACAGCCATCTACATGGGAAACTGCACAAGTGAAACCCAGCCCCACCCACACAGGACAACTTTTTTTTTAAGTGGAAAGGCAGTTGTAGCAGTATATTTCTGCCACCCAGATTTCCCCTTCTATTAGTTCCCGACCACAGCACAGATCTTCAGTGCTTCTCCTTACACTAACACTGTCTTGTCCCCCCAGAGGCATTTATGAGATCTGCCTGGGGCATTTTCCTGATTGGCATAATAATGAATTGTGACTCCTGACCTGACATACAGTGGGTGGGATCTCCATACAGCACTGTCTTTGTTGTGCAATTGAGGGAGACTGAGCTGGTCACTGCCTCTCTCCATGTATTTGCAGCTAAAGTCAGAAAAATTGGTATTATTTTAATTTTTTTTATTTTACTTTAACATTATTTTTTCTTTTCATGGCAAGGGCCCTGCCTCCCCTGACAGCATGTCCCTGAATGCAACTTATAGCAATCTAGTTATACAGACGTACACACAAATGTTGATTTACACAATGGCAGGGATGTGTTCACAGGTGTCAATTTGTGATGATCATGTTTAAAACCAAAACATCACCTTTGTTAACCTTTGTGCATGAGCGAAAAATGATGCACATATGTCATATAAATCCTTCTGCTGATGCCGAGCTTACAGTCTTGCTTTTCAAATAAAGATAGCAAGAGAACAAAGAAAAATTGATAATAGAAGTAAATTAGAAAGCTGTTTAAAATCGCATGCTCTATATAAATCATGAAAGAAAAAATGTGGGTTTCATATCCCTTTAACACACCAAAAGGCCTTTTTGGGAACTTTTCTGTGGAGAAGGGCTCTACCAGGAACGAACAACAGCTCATCAGCTAGTTCTATGGTGATTTACCACCCAGGAGCAGCCTCTTTTAGACCAGTGTGCGTTTCACAGAAGAAAACTTTCCTGAAGTATATCAGTCTGATCCCGCCAAGTAAGGTCAATCCATCCCCAAAATACCAGGCAATCTCCAGACGATCATTTCGGCCTCCTATGGGCCTCATCAGTGAGGTGCAGCCACATTCCTCTAAGCACACTGGGCAAGGAGTCCATGTCTGGTTTCCCCCATCACCCTTAGGGAGACCTCCTCAGGGTCATATTAATTACTAACAGTGAATTTAAATAACACCTCTACACCTCAGCTAATAGCTGAGGCACCTACCTGCCCCCTCTGCATAACGGAACAGAATTGCGACTTGTCTCCTCCAAGGAACACAAACAGCTCCGGACTCCTTACGGTCTGCCTATGCAGAGAAAGTCACATGAGAGGCTCCACGATGCACCACAATGTGAAAACACTCACTCTATCCGCAACTGCCGCCTTAGAAAGATCCACCCCCTAACTCTGACATGGGCGGTCCCAACAGCCGAAAGAGAAAAGTTTGTCCGTATAAAATTTAACCCCCAACTCACCAGGGATATGTTCCAAACACACACAAAGATATACCGGTACTAAATTAAAACCTATTGAGCCACCAATTCCTATGAATCTCTCCTGTACAGTCACAGCCCATAGTGCCTGTTCACTGCCTAGAAATCCTGAACTCAGGACGTAACCTTAGTATAAATGCAGTTAAAAATCTTTATCAGTGCCAATGTTAAGTCTCTACCTAATCAGAAGACAAAAAATGTCACTTACCTGCACCACAAGCTGTCTAGCAGGAAGACAGCTCACCCGGCATGAAAGGAAGCCTCTCCTTACAGAGACCTGTGAAAAAAAGTGCAGACTAAACCAACTCTAGCTTTCTATACCGAAGGCAGCAAATATGTTAGAAAAAAGCAGCAAGGCCCACCTTACAAGTTCCTAACTCCTTTAAAGCCACCACTGCTCTACTAAAGAGACTAACGTGGAGTACAGCTAGACCCCATCTTGAGAGGAAAGATCAGAGCAAACCTACTATGGCTTTCAAAAAAATAAAATCTTGATTGAAGTGAAAATCTTCTTCAGACACCAAAACTTCACCTCCTCCTTGCACTGAAGGCAAAGAGAATGACTGGGGGTTGTGGGAAGGGAAGTGATACTTTACAGTTTGACTGTGGTGCTCTTTGCCTCCTCCTGCTGGCCAGGAGTGATATTCCAACTATTAATTAATGATACCGTAAACTCACCATATCTTAGGAAAGAAAATAGGATTTTACTTACAGTAACCAGCGTCTTCAGCAGCAGGGGCAAACTCGACTCCTCCGTCCAGGTTCTTGTCGCTGGTGGTCCAGGTCCTTGCACGGTCTCTGACCCTCTTCTTCTTCACACTGCCTCACTCCTGTTCTGACTGTTCATCCCACAGTTGCTTCCCTCCTAGGCACAGCTGCTCTGCCTCTTAGTGACTCAGTGAGTGCAACAGTTACGTGACGTGACTGACAACTCCGGTCACGTTCTTTTGGTGCTGTCAATCACCAGGGGATGTGACCGGTGCCGATTGGCTCGGCTCCCCCTCAAAGCGGCTTCTATGAGAGCAACCTCAATTGGGGGTGTATGGGCTACGCTGAGCTTTCAACCACCATTGGGTGGTGCTGGCTCTTGCGGTTCATAGCCAAATCAAGCATGCCTCACCTGCCTCCACTGACTGCACAAAATTTGTTAGAATATAAAGTTCTAGTCAGCTTTCAGGGAACAATGGCAGGAGGAAGCAGAATGCTTTACAGCAGCAGACCTGGCCACACATACCACATTCTAAGGCATAAGACACCACAAATTATTGTTACACTTACACCATAAAGAATGCAAACCAGTTGGATTGTTTTAAAAAAAAAAACTGTTTTAAAAAAACGCTGTCATCTATATCAAAACATTTATCACAGCACAGAAAGTTTTTTTGTAACAAAGAATGTCCCAGATAACCCAACGTAAAACATAAGCATTGGATTTATTAAAATTAAAGTAATTCAAATGGTCATTTATTTATTTAAACTAAAGTTTGGCTGATGATTTATAGGACTAGTTTATAAACACTAAGGGCTAGGGAGCGCTTGTGTTCGCATTGCTAGGAAACATTGCGCTCACAAGAGTGTGCTTCCATAGATTCCTATGGAAGTCTCGTTCTGATGCCGTCAGAGACGGTATCAGAACTTTGTACAGCGAAAGGGGGTAAGTAGCACAGCGATGGGCAGCATTTTAAAATATATATGTATATAAATGTATACATATATATTTATGTGTTAATATGTGCCTCTACATAGTTCCCATAGACCGCAATGTAAAGCCACTTTTCAGTGCCATTTTTTTTCTTACACCTCACTCCAACCAACTCTAGACCCCAAAAACCGCCTAGTGCAGTTGTTTTTAATTTAACATTTTTTTTTACTTTTTTTAAATTAAAAACTATAATGCCCTCTATTTTGGGGACATTTGGGGCACTTTTAAAAAAATAATCAGAGATTATTTTTTGAGCACTAATTGCTACCGCTAGCTTGCGTTAGCAATAACCAGCCACTTGTAATGGCTGGTTAATTATTTACCCGTTTGCGGGAACGCAATAATTTAGCGCTCCACTTGTAATCTAGCCCAAAGTACAATCAAATTAATCATTCAAACTGGTGGATCTAAAATGGACGTCCTTGTGTGAAAATAATTAAAGTAACTGCCACCAGCTGTTTTAGGAGCCACAGCAACCATCAAAATTAATTAAAGTCAGTAAATGAACTTTGAGCTCATAGCAACAAGAGCTTTTTTTTACCCTTATAATATTAATACACTTACATAAAAGCAGATGATAGGTGTGTATTTCACCACAAAATGTGTCAGAGGGTGGGGCTGAGCAGCACTAATGTGTAATTTTATTTATCTGTGTGAGTCTCTTCATGTACCAAACATAACTAATAGGGAATCGACAACCCTGAAATTGTCAGCAAAGAGGCTGCCTTTAAAGAGACACTGAACCAAATTTTTTCATTTTGTGATTCAGATAGAGCATGCAGTTTTAAGCAACTTTCTAATTTACTCCTATTATCAAATTTTCTTCATTCTCTTGGTATCTTTATTTGAAAAGGAAGAATGTAAGTTTAGATGCCGGCCCATTTTAGGTGAACAACCTGGGTTGTTCTTGCTGATTGGTGAATAAATTCACCCACCAATAAACAAGTGCGGTCCAGAGTTCTGAACCAAAAATGGTCTGGCTCCTTAGCTTAGATGCCTTCTTTTTCAAATAAAGATAGCAATAGAACAAAGAAAAATTGATAATAGGAGTCAATTAGAAATTTGCTTAAAATTGCATGCTCTATCTGAATCATGAAAGAAAAAAATTGGGTTTAGTGTCCCTTTAAGTACAAAAGGTGAGCAAGTTTGGCATATACAAAACACCTTCTCTAAAGAACTTGCTTTGTTTAAAGGGACAGTAAATACCTTGCAATTAGAAGAGAATTCTGTTGTGTTGACATAGAATAACATATCAACCAAGTCTAAATATTTTTTTAAATAAATTAACATAATTAATTAATAATATTAATTTAAAATCATTTTTATCAATATTTTCTGAGGAAAATGTGTTATATGATTTTCTTTACTCTTTTTTCTATCCATTGTTTATCATATATGAAAAGAATCAAAGGCTGAATTTTAAGTGCAACATTTAGATACTCATCTGTCTACCTTTTTTCTTTGATGTAATTATTTTGTGTTTTTAGATCTATTTAAAGGTCAATGTTGTCAGTATATTTATGAAAATCTTAGCAGTATTCTCTAAACAATGTGTAAGTATATGGCAGGGAATATATTTAACAATCTTCCTTTAAACTAAACCTGCAATCAAACATACATTTGCTAAGACAATAAAATTAATCTAAATATCTGAATTCTTTATTATTAGTAAATAACTATGAACATGTTGATACGTAAATATTTGTAATAATTAGAATATGAGTCAATATTATATGCGTTAAAACAAAAACTATTTAAAATATGCTATGCAAAGCTCATGCCAATTTACTTTAAAACCAATCTTTCATTCAGAGCTGCATTTAAAATATTACAATGAGACCTAAAATAGCAGTTACAAACATTCAGCAATATGATTTACAGTGCTAATTTAAGCAATAGTACAATATACACTTCTATTAAAAACATCAGAAATTGTATGTATTATTTACGTAAAGACCCAATTCTGAGTTATAACTCTACAGTTGTATAGATAAAACAATTTAGCATCAAGGATATGTATTCAACAATATACAGACTGAATATAAACTACAGCTATTATGCATATATCTGTGTTAAAATATTAATTGCAACCCTCTTTCTTTTTATATATATATATATATACACGTTACCAAAATAGATAGTTCAGTTACCAAGGATTCCTTGTTTCATCTCAGAAAATATTTAAGTAAATTTTTGCAATCACTGAGAAAAAGGTAGATCGCTTGTTTAGAATGAATGTATTTTGGACGCCCAGCAGTGTATCATTCAAGTCAGCAAAATCCGTAATTTCTTCTTCATGCATTCACTTAAATAACTTTTTCATTCATTTATGAAACCATGGGAGTGGCCCTACAAGATCTGACCATCCCATTGGTTAGGTGGGATGTCTATTTGGATTGGCCCTTGGTCATCATGGAAACGCATCCTTTAAGCAGTTAAATCTCAACTGCTATACCGGTATCGGCCCTTCGGTGGTAGCAGATAGCATAAAACAAATTCATCCTTAACACTTCTAAAACATTTTTAGACAGTGAAATATTTCTTTAAACTATGTAATAGCTGCCATAATTTCTTGTATTAACCTTTCTCAGCATCAATCATAGATGGAGCAGCGTCTGATTAATTTCCTGATCGTTTTGATATGAAACATCAAATACATCTAGCATTATATTAAAATAATTTATATTTCATTTAGCCTAACAGAAAATTTATATTTCATAGTCATATCACATCAAAGTAACTTCCATATCTTCATCTCACTATATTTTAAAAGATGTATTTAAAACTTTATAAACATTTGTTTCACATTTATATGATATGACATTTCATTTCATTCAGGTATTCCATCTCTTTCTAAGTGCATAGATTGATGCTCATGATCAATGGTTGTCTGCAATAAAAATAGAAATAATTATTAGAGATGATCCAAGCATTCATATGTCTATGGTCCATAAGTATTTATTTATATTCTTAAAAACACAGAGGCTAAGTAAGATCTTTTGTGTTTTCAAAACATATATATCATTTCTATGTATATCTGAATTTATTTCCTATATCAATATCCCCTGCAGCAATTATCTATTTAATACAATTTATTATCATATAAAAGACTGTCACATATCCATTAAAAATATATATATTTTCTTATAATGCTGAAATGTAACAACAGTTGTTTTCAAATCATAATGTAAGCCATGTGTCTTTACTGTGTGCTGTATGTTCAGAGTAACACCTTAGCATTTGTCTGTGTTTTCTCTGTGTATTCTGGTGTTATCAGCCACATAGCCTGAGTCACTAAAAACAAATTTGTGTTAATTATCAGTTCCCCTTGAAAAATGTTTGCAGTTCTCACATTTCTTCAGACGGATCGGCATTTCTCTTGGAGGAAATCCATATATATGGGCCTGTGTCCTGTTCTATGTATCAAAATGCTGCCTTTTACACAGCAGGAGGGGGCTTCAAAGGTTATGCTCAAGCCTTTGGAGACATCCTGTCTGCATACTAAATGGGGGAAGAGCTGAACATGATTGAAGTCAGTTTGTCTGAGAGGAATGAATCATTTTTTCTTTTTCTGATCAGTGAAATGTCTGATCAAAAATACAGATTTATTAATCTGGAGATATATGATTAAAATATATATATTTATTAACCTCACATATACCATGACATAATCCCCCTTCCAATTTTAAATACATGTAGGACACATGTATTTAAATTGGTCTAAAGTCAATGGTATTTGATGAGGATCAACCGTATACCTCATAGACAGTCTCTTATGAAGAAAGTTTGTTATTTTGAGCTTTCATGTTTATCAGTTAGGCATCTTTAAACTACAGTATGTCTTTAGTTCATTTGGGGATATGATACTTCATTCTCCCTCTATGACTTGTAGTTGGAATCTGGGATGACATGCCCGCAATTGATTGATATGGACCCATTTATCTATGAAACTTTCATTTTTGGGGATCCTTATTTTATAGGCCACTGGAGATATTTTGTCAGTAATGACGAAAGGACCTTTCCATGAGGGAAGAAATTTCTTCTCCCTAACCTGATCTCTTCCAAAGTTATAAAGATAAACTTTATCATTTATTTCATATTCCTTTTTGGACGTTTTGAGATCATAATAGGTTTTAGTGGCAGTTGCGGCTCTTTCTAAATTCCTTTGAGCAAATGCAAAGGCATATTGCAGATGTTTTCTTAAGTTCTCCACATATTGATGTGTATTGGCAGCGTTTATCAAGTTTTGGTCTGATGTACGGTACAGCAGATGCTGGGGTAGAACCATTCTTCTACCAGTCATCAGCTCAAAAGGTGACATTTTGGTAGCACTACTTGGAGTTGCCCTTAATGCCATTAAGACTAGAGGTAGTTTTACATCCCAGTCTTTACCTGTTTCACTCACAAACTTTTTGAGGATTTTAACAATGGACTGGTTGTACCGCTCTACACCACCACTTGAGGCAGCTCTATAAGCAATATGGAGCTTTCTTTTTACCCCTAGTATTTTCCACATTTTGGTCATCACTTCGCTAGTGAAGTGGGTTCCCCGATCTGATTCGATTCTTTGGGGCAAACCAAATCTGGAAAATACATGGTTGATGAGCATTGCTGCACATGTTTCAGCACTATTGTTAGGTGCACTAATGCACTCTACCCATTTAGTGAACAGGCATGTTACGGTTAACATGTATTTGTTACCTCTTGATGATCTTGTTACCGGGCCAATAAAATCAATTTGTATATCTGACCATGGCATTACCATCCCCCTTTTCTGCAATGGCGCTCTATGCGTTGGTGCAGTGGGTTGGAACCGTGGACAGATTAAACACCCTTGACAGTAGGTTTGAACATCTTTCAACATATGTGGCCAAAAAGCATAATCACGCAATATTTCGTACGTGAGTTTGGCACCACGATGTCCAGATGTGGGAGCATCATGGGCATGTTGAAGCATTAGACCTCTGAACTTGGTGGGTACTACCTACTGTTGGATGCCAGTTTTGGAGGTTCTAATTAACAAACCATCCTGTAACTTGAATTGTGATCTAGATTTTATTAAGATTCTAAGATCTTCTTTGCCAATACAATCATCTTTTGAGATGGGGTTGCTTTCAGGATTTTCTATGTGTTTATAGAAGATGCCTACAATGGGGTCTTCTTTTTGACTAGTGATCAGGTCCTCACTAGGAGAATCCTGACTCCATTGTACCAAGTTAGGTTCACTCTGTTGTTTTGCCTGGTTTCTGGTAATGGCTTCTACCTGAATTACACCCATTAAGTGGTCAATATTAAGGAGTTCTCCAGTTATGGCTCCTTGTTTGGCTAATGAATCCGCAAGGTCATTGCCTTTCTTATCAGGACCTAGAACTCTGGAATGACCCTTGGTCTTTTTCCAGTGTATGGTTAAATCATTGGATACCACCAGATTATCAATCTCACAGAACAACTTGCCATGCTTGACTGGTTTGTTATTGCTTTTCTGCATGCCATTTCTTTTCCAAGTTGGCAGGTATTCAACAAAACTGTCACGCACATAATTTGAGTCAGTTATTATCACAAATTCATGAATACCATGTTCAATAGCCATTTCAATGGTTTTGAAAACAGCAGTTAGTTCTGCGACCTGACTGGATCTTGGTCCAATGTTGAAACCTATAGATATATTTGGGAATCCATTTGCCCCAGTTATACCAATGCCAGCGACTAATCTGCGCTCATTATCAATAGTGGCATGGTAAGAACAACCATCAACATATACCCAAGGTAATGTTTGACAATGGTCCTCATTGTACATTTTATATGGGGAAAGCAATTGTTCCTCCAGAAAATCATCTTCTGATAATTCTTCCCCATGATCTCTAGCAGTACAGTCGCGGAGCTCAGCAAGCCCTTGTGCGACTGGATTCTTTTTATTCTGCTTGTAGCGAATTTCTAATGGCCAGCCTTGCAAGGAAAGAGTCCACGCTGTTATGCGGCTATTAGACAAATTCACATCTCTTATTCTCTCACTTTGCAAATATAGCAAAGGCTGGTGGGCCGTTTCTACAATAATTTTCTCGCCCTGTATATAGCTGCGGAAATTTTGTAGAGCCCATACGGTAGATAAGAGGGCTTTTTCGCAATCGTTAAACTTTATTTCTACTGGGGATAGATTTTTGCTCGCATAAGCAATGGCTTTGTTCAAATTATCATGCTTTTGGTATAAAACAGCACTCATGCTTACATCTGTGTAACCGGTTTCTAAGAAGAAAGGTTTACCACCTTCAGGGTACGCTAAGCAAGGTGCTTGAGTGAGTTTTCTCTTCAGCTCTCTGATGGCTGCCTCTTGAGACTCACTCCAGTGCCATTTCACATCTTTCTTTAGAAGAAATAGTAGTGGTTTAGCTAATTCCGCATAATTATCAATGAATTTGCGAGAATAATTCGTCATACCCAGGAATGATCTCAATTCCTTTAAGTTAGTTGGGTTTTTAGAATTCACTATAGCTTCCACCTTTTTCTTCTGGGGATTTAATCCGTCAGAGGTAACTTCATGTCCCAAGAAGTTTACATGAGTGCGGCACCATTGAGCTTTTTGCAGGGATAATTTGACACCTGCCCTTTTAAGTTGGCTGAGGACGTGTTTAAGCTCTGCGATGTGTTTTTCAAAGTCCGTGCTTTTGATTAAAACATCATCAACATAAGATAAGGTCCCCCTTTCCAGTGCATCAGGCATAGCCTTATGCATGAATACAGCAAATTCATGTCCAGAATTTATGTATCCAAATGGAAGTCTCTGGAATGCATACTGAACCTTTTGGAAGGAGAATGCTAGCTTATATTGTTCCTCTTCATGTACCTTTATGGTCCAATATCCCTGTGCACAATCAATGGCAGTGAATATTTTGGATCCCTGCATTTGTGCTATTCACTGGTCAATGTATGGTACAGGCCAGCCAGACATGTATACTCGTTTGTTTAGCTGTCTTAAGTCAGCACACAAACGCCATTGTCCATTGGGCTTAAGGACACCTAGAATAGGATTATTATAAGAGCTGTGCACCTGTCTGATAATACCTCTTTCTTCCAAATTCCTTATGATCTCTGCAAGAGAATCATATGAGGCTAAGGGAAGTCTGTATTGTTTGACAAATACAGGTGGCGCGTTAGGATCTGTTTGTATCCTTGCAATGTGCAAGTCTGTAGTACCACAGTCATAAGAATCCTTAGCGAAAATATCCTTGTACTCCATTAGGAGTTCTCGCAGCTGTTGGCGTTCATCATCGCTGGAACAGCCATTAGCTAAGGATATTTGCTCTTCGACTATTTGCTGAAATCCTGGAAAGATTTCAGGCTGTCCTATTTCATAGGCTTCTTCCAACCTAGAGGTGAGATCCCCTTGATTATAGTTTACATTGCTCCCATGACTCTGGGTATTGGGGTAATCTTGCTGTTTGATTGGCTGATCAAACACTAGAGAGGCTTCTTCAATTTTACAGATGCCTTCCTCTGAGCTAAAGGGATAAATAGACTGAATATTAAATAGACCCTCTGGCATAGATGCAAAGGATTGTTCTATTAATTGTTCTTCAGTTAAGTATCCTTCAGGTATTAGCCCAATTACATTATTCTGGAATCCAAAAGTGTAATAACTTGATTCCAGTGCATATCCTATGGTAGTTCCCTTGGATAATGTTATATCCTGTGGGGTCATGTTATGCACAACAATATGTATTGGAACAGTTCCAATATTCACCATAGGAGTGTAGGTTACTGTGACACCCAGATTTTGTATTCTATGGGAGAGGCAAATTAGTGTTTCAGAAGTTTTTAATTTCTGACCTCTCTTTACCTGTAAGGGTAAAAGAAATTTATCAGCCCCAGCAGAAATTATAGCATCGCTAGATACCTGCATATTCACGGCATATGGCAATTTCTGGTTTGATTTCAGGGCTGCATTTTCATCCTGAAATACTTCAGGATCCCCCTTTAACCTGCTCCAGAGGCAAGAATTAATCAAATCTATTTGTATGGCATATCTATGTAAGATATCATTGCCAATGTATATTTGATTATGGGGAGTATTTAAAACTAAAAACAGGTGTTTCACTGACTTATTACCAATAGAGATAGATAATAAGCACTTAGCTGTGATGTTATAGCTTTCAGACCTGTCATCCAGGCCGTTGACACAGTGGTCTTGGGGAGAAAGATATTTAATCACTTTAGGTTCAGCTATCTGCGCTAATAAACCTTCGCTTATATAGCTAGCTTCCTGTTTTAAGTTTATTTTAGCATACTTGGTTTTACCAAGGTCATGAACTTGTATAGGGATAAATAGATCCTCTTTAATTCTCTCAATCCCTGTGAGGTATTGAGCATGGTCTCCCCCTTTAGGGATTTTAAGATCCCCCTTGTGGAGTGATATGGTTAATATATCGCCATCTAGGGAGATATTCGCTATCTTTCCGGGCGAAATTTTAAAAGTATTACCATCAGAGCCACTAAAAGGAGTCTGATCATCTATTTGTAGAATAGTGATTTCAGGTACAGAGTTATTCCTGAAATGAATCTCCACAGCATCTGGTTTCTCTTCCACCACGTGACAGCTATGTCGGGCGTGAGATATACCAGATTTTTCATAATTGATAGGCCGTTTAACTTGTGACCAAATTACATTATTTATGCAATCAATTATGGTGCTTAATCGTTTCAGGAGATCACTACCAATAATTAAACGATCAGTAGGCAGATCCACTATAATGACAGGGTGTCTTATGACCCTGTTCCCCAATTTAAATTTTAACCAGGCCTTACCGTAGGCTTTTAGAGAATCTCCCCCAACTCCTATTAGAGAACCGTCAAATTCTTTTATTTTAGGTTTGTGGGGTGTTAGTTCATTTAGCTGTGTGTAGTACCTGTGGGATAAAATAGTTGCCTGAGATCCAGTGTCGACTAATCCCATGATAGGGTTGGAGACTGAATCTTGCAGCTCAACTAATACATAATATCTTCCTGCATTTTCTACCATTTCACACATAAAATTGGCATTCTCATACATCTGTGGGCTTCGCCACGTGTTACCTGAATTCGCCACGTTTTCCTGTGTAGAGGAAGCTTCATACCTACCTGTTTCCTCTATGACAGGGTCGGCTGGATTCTTTTGTACTGCATCTGTGGAAATAAGGTTAAGAGAGTGCTGCAAAGGAAGAGATTCGTTAGTTTTTCCCGGATGAGGTTGCCTGTCATCACAGCTAAATTGTCCGTTTTTGGTCTGTGGGGAGAGAACATGATTAGTATCATTGATATTTATTATTACATTTTGTATATCTCTCCCCTCCCCTTTAGGTGATACTGCAGTATTTATGACTGTGCCTGTGGTCCACTGCTGACCACTGGCTGTACCCCTAAAAAAGTATTGTTCGGTTGCTGAGCCGTAGATTTTTGACTCATATTAGCGATTTGTTCGCTCAACCGATTTAACTGGGAAAACAGCATATCTACCTGATTGTACAAGTTACCTCTACCCCTGGGCCTATCTCCTGGTGCCCCATTGTAATGATTCTTGGACCATTGGGTACCCTCAGAATCAGGGCCGCTATTTCTATTCTGGCGTGGTTGCCCCTGGGGTTCAGCTTGCTCAGTATTAGTACCTTGGGGAGCATTATATACCTGGGGTGTCTGGTTATCCTGAGAATACCTTCGCCGTCTATTGTATCTACCTTTGCGGGGGTACCCATTATTCTGTGGGTATTCTCTTTGGGCGTAATTATTCACCTGAGTATGTCCCCCGCTTTGGCTATAGTCTCTCAGCGTCTCATCCCGTGTTGGGGGAGGGGTAGAGTTAAACCTCTGTGGAGATGGCCCGTTTTCTCTGGCCACTTCCGCATAGGTTTTCTTTTTAGATTTCAAATTTAGGGGTTCAGGTGACACCCTAGTTTCGGCCACTATTTTAGGATTGGTCTTTTTCTCCCTTTTATCCCCCTGTTCACTGGACTGCTGAATAGATTATAACTTTGTACTCTCTTTGATCAGCCATTCCAATGAACAGTTCTCCTCAAAATCTCTAGCTAAGTTGATTTTGATGGGTGTGGGGAGCGCTTCAAAAAATATATTCACAAACTCTGAACCTTCAAATATGGGATCATCTTCAGCCATGCTGTACGCATTCTTCAATACAGAAAGGAACTCGATTGGACTTTGATTCGCACTACATTTTAAACCATATACAGCTATTCTCGCTGCCGTTTTAGTGCGATGTTGTCCGAATTCTTTTCTGCATTGTCGTTTTGTTTCACTCCAGGAACGAATATTCATATCCTTTAGTGAAGCAAAGAATTTGTGATGCTTACTTTCAAATACCCAGGGTAGAAATTCAATTTTTAATTGCTCACTTGTAACGCTCATTATAGATAATGCGTTTTCAAAGGCCTCTAAGTGGTCAATTATGGAAGTGGCCCCCCCTTTAGAAAATGGGCGTACTGTATTCTTTAGGAATTTAATTATTGTGGGGGTGTCATACACTTTATTTGGTATATCACTAGACCTTACTGGGGACTTATTGTTTGAGCTAGAGTGCCTTTCATCTGAAACGTAAATTTTTTCTGGTCCCCCAGAGTTATGTAGTTGCCTAGGGGAAAAAGTTATCTCTGGGCCTGAATTAGGGCTATAGTTTGGGTATCTTTGTCTATCCTCCGGCCTGGGGTCTTGACTATCATTTCTGTCCCAGTCCTTATAGCTGCTAATTTGTCTCTGTAATTTATTTATTGCATGCTCGTATGCTTTTTCAGCCTCATGATATCTAGCTCTTAAAGTTTTATTTTCATCTTGGCACTTTTGATATTCTTCTTCGAAAGTTTTCAAATCAGCCATTAGTTCCTGATTATATTTATCTAAATCAGAAGCCTTTTGGCTAATATGGAAAACCTCTGTCTTTGTCTGAATAAAGGCATCTTGAAATTCTCGTAATGAATTATTTTCATCCCTTAGCCGCCCTAATTGTCTGTTCTGTCCTGCCATTTGGTTAGACATTTCACAGCTCAAATACATTAGGATCGGCCAAGTTTCGAAAATTAATTCATCACACCCCCTAAGTTCCGTGCATCTATTAAGTTGCAGTAACATTTGGTATAATTCCCCATCTTCAAACCACATATCTTTAACTAAATCTTTGGCCTTATCTTTACACTCATTAATATACCTGGAGACATCGTCCCCAATATCAAGTCTAGTCATGATGTGATTCATGGCGTCTAATTTGAGCGTTTTTTTCTGAATCACTTCATTGACGGAGGACATTGGGGAGGACACAATTTCATCTTGCACAGAAACGCTAGCATTACTTTTTGCTGAAGACATCGTTATTTTAGTGTTTGTACTTAATAAGATAAAACGCTAATACAATTTTGACCAATAAGAGAGAGAGATAAAAAAAATTATATCTTCAAAATATCAATATCAACTTTGAAATATGACAAAATTAATATTTTTATTAATCTTGAAATATGAAAAATTAATATTTCTGATTAATTTTGAAATATGAAAAATTAAAATTTTTATGAATTTTGAAATATGAAAAATTTATATTTTTATGAATCTGGAAATATGAAAAATTAATATTTTTATGAATTTTGAAATATGAAAAATTTATATTTTTATGAATTTTGAAATATGAAAAATTAATATTTTTATGAATTTTGAAATATGAAAAATTTATATTTTTTTTTATCAATTTTTTTTAATATGAAAAATTAATATTTTTATCAATTTTTCAAAAATTAATTTTTAATAATATTTCAAAATATTAATATTAATCTTGAACACAAAAATCAATATTTCAATTTTCAAAAAAAAAACTATATTTTCAAAATATCAATTCGAAATATGAAATTTTTTCTCTCTTCTATAATATTTTCTATTTACCACAAATATATCACATCAATATAATAATTATTTACAATATCTTACGCAAGTGCCTCCATACAATATGTCAGTATATTTATGAAAATCTTTGCAGTATTCTCTAAACAATGTGTAACTATATGGCAGGGAATATATTTAACAATCTTCCTTTAAACTAAACCTGCAATCAAACATACATTTGCTAAGACAATAAAATTAATCTAAATATCTGAATTCTTTATTATTAGTAAATAACTATGAACATGTTGATACGTAAATATTTGTAATGATTAGAATATGAGTCAATATTATATGCGTTAAAACAAAAACTATTTAAAATATGCTATGCAAAGCTTATGCCAATTTACTTTAAAACCAATCTTTCATTCAGAGCTGCATTTAAAATATTACAATGAGACCTAAAATAGCAGTTACAAACATTCAGCAATATGATTTACAGTGCTAATTTAAGCAATAGTACAATATACACTTCTATTAAAAACATCAGAAATTGTATGTATTATTTACGTAAGACCCAATTCTGAGTTATAACTCTACAGTTGTATAGATAAAACAATTTAGCATCAAGGATATGTATTCAACAATATACAGACTGAATATAAACTACAGCTATTATGCATATATCTGTGTTAGAATATTAATTGCAACCCTCTTTCTTTTTATATATATATATATATATATATATATATATATACCAAAATAGATAGTTCAGTTACCAAGGATTCCTTGTTTCATCTCAGAAAATATTTAAGTACATTTTTGCAATCACTGAGAAAAAGGTAGATCGCTTGTTTAGAATGAATGTATTTTGGACGCCCAGCAGTGTATCATTCAAGTCAGCAAAATCCGTAATTTCTTCTTCATGCATTCACTTAAATAACTTTTTCATTCATTGATGAAACCATGGGAGTGGCCCTACGAGATCTGACCATCCCATTGGTTAGGTGGGATGTCTATTTGGATTGGCCCTTGGTCACCATGGAAACGCATCCTTTAAGCAGTTAAATCGCAACTGCTATACCGGTATCGGCCCTTCGGTGGTAGCAGATAGCATAAAACAAATTCATCCTTAACATTTCTAAAACATTTTTAGACAGTGAAATATTTCTTTAAACTATGTAATAGCTGCCATAATTTCTTGTATTAACCTTTCTCAGCATCAATCATAGATGGAGCAGCGTCTGATTAATTTCCTGATCGTTTTGATATGAAACATCAAATACATCTAGCATTATATTAAAATAATTTATATTTCATTTAGCCTAACAGAAAATGTATATCTCATAGTCATATCACATCAAAGTAACTTCCATATCTTCATCTCACTATATTTTAAAAGATGTATTTAAAACTTTATAAACATTTGTTTCACATTTATATGATATGACATTTCATTTCATTCAGGCATTCCATCTCTTTCTAAGTGCATAGATTGATGCTCATGATCAATGGTTGTCTGCAATAAAAATAGAAATAATTATTAGAGATGATCCAAGCATTCATATGTCTATGGTCCATAAGTATTTATTTATATTCTTAAAAACACAGAGGCTAAGTAAGATCTTTTGTGTTTTCAAAACATATATATCATTTCTATGTATATCTGAATTTATTTCCTATATCAATATCCCCTGCAGCAATTATCTATTTAATACAATGTGTTTATATTTATTATCATATAAAAGACTGTCACATATCCATTAAAAATATATATATTTTCTTATAATGCTGAAATGTAACTACAGTTGTTTTCAAATCATAATGTAAGCCATGTGTCTTTACTGTGTGCTGTATGTTCAGAGTAACACCTTAGCATTTGTCTGTGTTTTCTCTGTGTATTCTGGTGTTATCAGCCACATAGCCTGAGTCACTCAAAACAAATTTGTGTTAATTATCAGTTCCCCTTGAAAAATGTTTGCAGTTCTCACATTTCTTCAGACGGATCGGCATTTCTCTTGGAGGAAATCCATATATATGGGCCTGTGTCCTGTTCTATGTATCAAAATGCTGCCTTTTACACAGCAGGAGGGGGCTTCAAAGGTTATGCTCAAGCCTTTGCAGACATCCTGTCTGCATACTAAATGGGGGAAGAGCTGAACATGATTGAAGTCAGTTTGTCTGAGAGGAATGAATCATTTTTTCTTTTTCTGATCAGTGAAATGTCTGATCAAAAATACAGATTTATTAATCTGGAGATATATGATTAAAATATATATATTTATTAACCTCACATATACCATGACAATGTACTGTAAAATTGGTTTCCTCTTAATGTTTTTCCAATTACTTGTTGCCGCTGCAGAGTTTCAAATGTAAGGAAAATGTTATTTTATGTTTATTTTTGTATATTAAAAAAAAATGTTTTTGCTCTGTGAAGCCACATCCCATTAAATTGGGCTGAGCCTGTGGGGAGATCAAACCTCCTCATCGTTTTCTTCACATAGAAATCCTTCCTTATTTTATCTCTGTTTGTATACTATGTACTTTTACATTTTAATGAAGTAACCACATAAGCAGAAGTTTAATGTAGTTGGGATTACCAGACACAGTGGGCTAGATGAAGCTGGAGTGGAGGGGTATTTAGCTAATTCCACTAGAAGTAAGCTTGTTGAATGCGTGGGTTAGCACTCGTATTACAAGTTGAAAGTAAAAAAGTTATCACTCAGGCTTTAACCCAATGCATGCAAAAAAAAAAAAATGAACTTCAATTATCGGGATCACTTAAACTTATCCCCCCATAGGAGTTAATGGAGCGCGGAAAGTGGAAAATAAAACTAACATCCTACTCGCACGCAGACCCCATCATGTTTTCTCAAGTGCGCTAACCCAATATGAAAATATGAATATTTCTCATTCCAATGTTTTTTACATAGAAGAATATGTTCTAATTATTCATAAATACATATTTCTACATATATCTGATGGTATTTTTGTACAATATATATCTATACCTATATATATAAAATTATATATAAGGGTAGATATATACAGATATTTATAGTAATATCTATCTAGAAATACTTCAAACATATTCCCCTATGTGAAGAACATTGGAATGTGAAATATTTACACAATATTGCATAAATATGTTTTTTCATGTTGTCATCTACTGGACTGTAAAGGGCTCCCATGCACTTATATCAATATATGTCTTTATATGTATACATATGTATTTATTTGTTTATATGTTTATATGTGTTTACAGACATATATAAACATATAAATACAGCTGTATACACACACACATATATATATACTTACATATACAAACATGCATATATATATATATATATATATATATATATATATATACATATACATATTTAGACATGTGTATGTATGTATTTCTATGATAAAGTCCTCGTATATTTAAGCCCTTATAACGTTTTTATGCAACATTTTTAAAAAAAATATTTTTTATTATATAGTGTTATTATGAGTGTAATTGTGCTTTAAATGCATTTTTAATGTGTTTTGTGCAACCTTTTATTAGAGCGTAACAATTAACCAGATCTCTGCGGTCATGCTATCCTGTTAAATTGCGCTCAAGAAATACCAGACACTGAATTAACAAAGAATTATTAAATATCAGAAGTGTAGAACTTCAAAACAGTCCAAATATAGTTTTTGTTATAATCTATATCAGATATCTAAAGTAGGGGTGCTTTTTTTAAAAGCCCTAAAACTATTGTAGTCTATGGGGCTGATTTATTAAAGAGCGGATGGAAATGATACGATGTAGCATATCATGTCTGCCACACATCGATAACTGCTGACAGCATACGCTGTCGGCATTTATCATTGCACAAGCAGTTCTTGTGAACTGGTTGTGCAATGCCGCCCCCTGCAGTTTTGTAGCCAATCGGCCGCTAGCAGGGGGTGTCAATCAGCCCGATCGTATAGGATTGGGTGGATTGATGTCCGCAGCCTCAGAGCAGGCAGACAAGTAATGAAGCAGGGGTCTTAAAGGGACAGTCTACCATAAAATTGTTATTGTTTTAAAAGATAGATAATCCCTTTATTACCCATTCCCCAGTTTTGCATAACCAACACAGTTATATTAATATACTTTTTACCTCTGTGATTACCTTGTATCTAGGAACCTTCTTCCAGCCCCCTGATCACATGACTGTGACTGTTTATTATCTATTGTCTTAAATGTAGCATTGTTTTGTGCTAGATCTTACATAACCCCCTGTGCATGAACACAGTGTTATCTATATGGCCCACGTGTACTTTCTGTCTCTGTGTTGAAAAGAGATTTAAAAAGCATGAGATAAGAGGCAGCCCTCAAAGGCTTAGACATTAGCATACGAGCCTACCTTTGTTTAGTTTAAACTAAGAATACCAAGAGAAAAAAGCAAATTTGATGATAAAAGTAAATGTGAAAGTTGATTAAAATTAAAAGTTCTGTCTGAATAATGAAAGTTTAATTTATACTAGACTGTCCCTTTAAGACTGCTTCATAACTGCTGTTTCCCGCGAGCCTGATAATTCGGGCCCTATGAGTGAATATCTGTGTATGTGTATCAGTAATGGCTCTGACTTAGTGATTATACTTATTTATAAGGAAGTTCTCATGCATCTGGGAACAAAGGAAGCAATACATTGCATGATTTGCATGCTTCTTATATATTTATTTGTTCATGTTTTGATAATTATCAAAGTAGAATGATTGTATTAGCATTTACATGAATATGATCCAAAAGAAAAACACAGAAATATACAATTCTTAATGGATAAAAATCTATATGTTGTTGCATGGTTGAAACCTAAATTAATAGCAGTCTACACCTTTAAGGGGAAGAGCTTAGATTGCTTTCAGTTTCTATAGACTGCACAGACGTACCCAGAGCTGGTTTTGAAATTCTTCTTCAGCAAATCACTGTGTAGACTAAGCCGACTGCAAAAAAAGAACAGGAAACAAACTGAAAGACAAAGGACAGTTAATGCATAGGATATACTAGAACAGAACACAGAGAACATATACTTATATATTGTGTGTTATTATAACACAATGGCATCAGTCCTAAAAAAGGCAAGAAAAAATGAAGCTTTTACTGTTCTCATTCGAATGTGTGACTCTTTTGTTAGAACTCCAGAAAATATTATCTGCCCTTTAATGAAAGCTAAGGAATCTCTGCGTATTTTGTACAAACTTCAGGAACACTTGTTAAGAAATATTGTTAGTGAATCAGGAGACAAATTTGGACTGTTATTATCCAGCATTAATTGGATTCCCCTCAGTGACAAGAAAACAGATACAGAAGGCAACATTTTCATACGTTATACATCCTCAAAGCCTTTGGAAGAGAACCAGTTCAGATGTTACAGGGAGCAAGTGAAATTAAGATTACAACAACTGGGTATACAACATATCTTAATCCATCAACTGGAAAATCAGTTAACAGTTTCACAGCCACTAATTTCAGGTAATTATTTTAAAGTGCAACATTATTTTAAAGGAGACATAATGCAATTGAGTCAATATTGCTGCCTTTTTAAAAGTTGACTGGGCTGCATTATGAGGGGGGTTTATCTCCAGAGATGTGGAAATGCTATGTGGGCCCCCCTTATGCCAAACTTTTTATGGGTTGGTGGGAGCTGTCCCACATCTTTGAAGATTTGAACCCCTTCAAGCATTAGATATATATTTTTTTTTTATAAGTTATTGATGATTTGTTGCTAGTATGGTGTGGTTATAACTAAGGAACTCCACCATTAACACATGGGATTAATACAAATGATGTTGGATTGAGATTTACATTTGAAGATAGTCATCTATTAATATTTTGTATTTGACCCTGACAGATCAGAAAGATGTAAGAGTTACAACCAATTTCTATAGGAAACCAATAGCTTTCAATTCCTTACTACACCTGAAAAGCTGTCATCCTTGGCATGTCCTTTATGCAGTGGCTAAGGGTCAGTTTGTTAGAATGAATTGAAATTGTACAGAATTTAACACCTACACTGTTCAAGTGTAAGAGCTGATCCGAAAGAAGTGATAGAGAGAGCAGAGAATGAGGTTAACTCAATGGATAGATACATTGCTCCAAGACAATTAGGGTGTAACTTTTGTAACTGATTATATTGCTTAATATTCTAACATTTGTCTTATAATCAGGAAGCATTTCAATGCATTTTAATATGTTGGCAGCTGATGAAAAATTGATTAAATGTGTAAGCAAGGGAGATGCTCATGTAGAAAATGTAAATCCCTGGGTTACCGCCTCTCTCCTTACCAATTACCTAGAATCAAGGGGGACTTGAGCTCATGGATGAGGTGTCTGATACGATCGGAGGTTACTAATGAGTTATTGTTCAGTCTTGTTTAAATTGTACATCATATTATTTATTATTTATGTCATCACTTGCACAGTTTACAAGGTAAAGTTTGTGGGGTTAACCACTAGAGATGTACAATCCAGAATTCGGGATAATTTGTCCACAATTAATGTGGGCACCGCTACAACGCCATTAGCACAGCATTTTGTTAGAATCACAATAAGCTGTTCATGACCTTTAGATGGCAAATGGGCGGGTGATAAAATCAGACTATTAAATAAAAGAGAAATATATCCTTTTGGTTTAAACTCTATGATATGTTGAGTTATTGGGAATAATCTATACACCAGGTCTCTATTATTTATTTGTTTATAGTCATTTGTTTTTTCTTTATTGTCATCATTATTTTTCATATTACATATTTATTTATTTTTTAAGTTTGTTTGTTCTCAGTTCTAATGTATAATCTCAGGAATTTGTGAGATTTGTCTATCATTTGTTCTGGCAAATATTATATAACTGGATTTTCATAACATATGCATAAATTGAGATTATGTTCTATAATACCCATTTGGGTTTAAATGAACATGTGTATAAAAAAATATTACATAGTATAGGACTAATGAATGCAGAAATTGTTGTACCAAACAGTCATTGGAATTAGAGTATGTTACATTAAGGAAGGCCAACCCCTTTTTTGTTTTAACCAAAAGGCAGACATATAGATCCCTTTGTGAATTAGTTATGATTGCGACATAATGCTGAAAAGAGTAAGCATACCCAGATGTTGTATACCCAGATGTTGCATACCCAGATGTTGCGTACCCAGATGTTGCGTACCCAGATGTTGCGTACCCAGATGTTGCGTACCCAGATGTTGCATACCCAGATGTTGCGTACCCAGATGTTGCATACCCAGATGTTGCTAGTCCCTTTTACTTTTTGTATTTTCTGTTAGTCTCTCCTGGACATTTTAATTATATTATCAAAATATTTTTTTTTTGCTTAGATCTCTACCACTGCCTTTTCTATATTGTCTGCATGGTAAAAAAGTGGGGAGAATAGCGCTTAGGAAAAGCCTTTGTCGCTCTAATACACAGGTGTACTAGCCCACCTTAAAGGAAAATGAATATAAGAAAAATGTGCGCCAAAGAGGTTATGGGGATCACATCTAAGATACGTTAAAATAATATAAACCAAAAAGCATAGATCTATGCATACATAGTAAAATACATACAATTGAATAATCAAATAATGTGTGGATGATAACTGCCTAGCAGAAAATAACTCAGTCTTAGATATACAAGGTGCACCTTATAGGAAAAGTCACAAATCTGAGCTCAGTGAAAAGGTCCTCAAAAAGATGTGTGGAAATATGTACAATAACCGAAACTTGAATGTCAAACTTGAATATTCAAAAAATTATGATAACCAACCAAAATCAGATGTGTTGTATCCAAAGGAAAAAAAACTATTTGTATATATATTCCAAAAAATAGTATACAAAAAATAGTGAACTAGAATCCAAAACTTGTGAACTAAAATAAAAAAAAAAAAATTATAATGGAAAATAATGGAAAATAAAATATCAAAAATAAAAATGGTGAATGTTATCCGTGAAGTGTGATCCCTCTGTGGAATAGTGGGTTCCTCCTAGATGTAGTATCGTAGTTTTCCAGCTATCAGCCTGTAGAAAATAGAATAGAATAGTGCAATACAGCTAAAACTTTGAATAACAAATTAAATAAAGCTTACCAATAACTGTCAGCACGTTTCTGTCCTCAGTGATGGGCTTTTATCAAGACTAAAGAACTGGTAGTGCCTGGTAGCCTTATATATTGTCTGCATTCAGAGATGTCATGTGCATATGAAAAGCAGAAAATCACAGAAGGCATAGTTTGGTAAAAGGGAGGGTCTACTTGAAAATGCTTATTGTTTAAAAAGATAGATTACCCCTTTATTACCCATTCCCCAGTTTTGCACAGCAAACACTGTTATAGTAATACACTTTTTACCTTGTATCTAAGCCTCTGCAGACTGCCCCCATATTTTAGTTCTTTTGACAGGCATTTTAGCCAATCAGTGCTGTCAAAATGCACTGAGATAAGAGGCAGCCATCAGGGCTTAGAAATAAGCATATGAGTCTACCTAGGTTTATTTTTCAACAAAGAATACCAAGCAGGGTCGGCTCCAAGGGGGGGCAATGCCCACCCAAATGGAATGTTGTGCCCCCTCAAAAAATATTAATATGATCATACGCTTTAAAAAATAATAAATAAAATAATGAATTGCTATGTAATGCTGCATGCTGGGGCAGAGTTAGCTGCCGAACTGTGAGGTCGCATCACGCATCTGCAAGGAGCTCCGTGTCTTAACCTCTTATTTGTAATTGGAAGTTAATTAGAGACTTTTTGGACTTGTCTATAACCCTATTAATTTTACCTAACTATCGTAAGTTACTCATTTTCTTAAACAATAGACCATGATAAGAATATGATTGTATCATATAAATATGTCTATAAAATGGCTACCGGCTTCTATCGAAGCCTCAAATGTGCACTTTGATCTTAGGCCGGGCCTAAGATCACAGTGTACTTTTGATGCATCGATAGAAGCCTGTAGCCATTTATAGACATATTTATATGATGCAATCATATTCTTATAGGTACACAGTACATAGGTTGTATTAAGTAGCCTGATATCCGTTAGTTATTGTGAAACAGGTATAGCTAAATCTAATCTACAAAATTACCAGTACCTGAAAACCTAGTATCCTCCCTGCTATTGCAAACAAATGGGGTAATTGCATTGGGGGTTTTGGGTGCATGACTGTTTAGGGCAGTGATTTGCAACATTTCTTTTGCCGTGGCACACTTTTTTACATTAAAAAATCCTGCGGCACACCACCATCCCAAAATTTTACAAAATGACACATTGTAGCCTAATACAGGATATATATACAGTATATATATATATATATATATACACATACTGTATATACACACACACACTGTACTGTGCTGTCATGCCATGCCTCCTACAAACTATACATGACATATTGACATTCATAATGATTGTCTGTGAATGAATGTCAATGTCATGGTTGTAAATGATGTCTCATGAGCCTGTCACATACCTCCCAATATTTCAAAATTTGAAAGAGGGACACCCCTGCACTGTTGTCAGTCTGCTGCGGCACACCTGAGGATCTCTCACGGCACACTAGTGTGCCACGGCACACTGGCTGAAAAACACTGGTTTAGGGGACATGATTGAGATTTGAAAATGAGTTTAAGGGTTTTGGATCATTGTGATTAAGGGGGTGAATTGTTTTTAAGGAGCTATTGCACTGGGGGTCTCAAGTTTAATGGCTCTGTTTTAGTGCACTGCATAGGATTTAGACTTCATTCTTTTACCTAGTGATTTAGCACATATTCTCCAAATGTTAATAGTCGGGGATAAGCCAGCCAGAAGCTACACTTTCCTGCAGAATATGTAGGTCTGCTCTTGTTTTGACTCTCATTCATGCTTTGTAAATGTGTGCCCCCTCATGAAAAAAAAAATGCCCCCCCATTTCATTAGTTCTGGAGCCGACCCTGATACCAAGAGAACAAATCAAATTTGATGATAAAACTAAATTGAAAAGTTGTTTAAAATTGCATGCCCTATTGGAAACATGAAAGTTTAATTTTGTCTACACTGTCCCTTTAAAAGCAATAAACATTCATTTTTTATATTTCTTATAAGAAAATATGTCCCTTTAAAAACTAAGACCTAGATTACGAGTGGAGCACAATATTGCTCTTTTGCGTTTGCATTACCTGGAAGCCTTGCGCTCACAAGAGCGCTCTTCCCTAGGCTACAATGGGAGCCTAGTTCTCATGCTGTGAGACACGGCAAAGCACCTAGCACATCGCAGGGGGCAATTCGCTCAGCAACATTTAAATATTTATGTATATGAATGTATACATATATATTCATGTGTTTTAAATGTGTATATACACATATTAACAAATAAATATATATGTATATAATATAAGCATATACATACTGTATATATTAACAGTAAAAACACAGTCCCAATTTACCTCAAAGTAAAGGCACTTTCAGTGTCGCTTTTTTTTTCTTCAAACACCCCACATCCCCTCACTTTAACCCCTTATAACTGCTTCATGCATTTTTAAAAAAAAAATAATTAAATAAAGATGCTTATTTTTTTATCATAGATTTAAAAACTTACCTCTTTATTAGAGGGGCAATTGGGGAACATTTTGTTCTTTAATCAGGTTAATTGCACTAAGTGCAAAGTGATGCCGCAAGCTCACGGGAGCATTAACCAGCCACTTGTAATGGCTGGTTATTTAACATGCGCCCTTAAACAGGCACATTTTTCCCCTTTACGGGCGCACGTTAAAATAGCGCTCCACTCATAATCTAGCCCTAAATGCTCCAGTTCAGATATCCTCAAAATGTGGCCTGTTAGTGAGGTCTAAGGACAGGTCTGAAAAGCAGTGATGTAAAGTAAACTACCATCAAAAATACATTATTATATTTAGGTGATTTTTTTCCATTTGAGTTAAAGGGACATAAAACCTGTATGCTAAATCACTGAAAGTGGTACACATCCTAAGCCCCTGTAAACTCCACAGTCCTGAACACTGACAGACAGCTTCACAGTTCCCAGCAGCCCAGGCAGTTAACCCCTGAGCAGCCTGGATGACAGGACTGTGTTTGTATTTACATAGGGGAGATTACAAAAGCCTGTGTCACCCTGGGAGGTTTCCAGTTAATTTGTTTGAGAGTACACATTGTGTGGGTGCTGGTTTAGGGTCCCAGGAAGGGGGGAGACCTTGTAACTGACTTCCCCCAGTTTTGCTTTTACACATTACTGTGAATCTGCTGGTGAGTGCCAGGTGTTCTGTGTGTTGTGTTGATATATATATATAAATATATATATATATAATTGATTTCATATTGAATTTGAGGCCGTGAGAAGCCATGCCTTGAGACACACCCTCTCCACCCCCATTTAAAAAGTGTCCAGGAATCTTCTGGGCAAAAGGTGGCAACCCTAGTAGTAAAGGCATTGAGGCCTATTTATCAAGCCATCAACTATGCTGCATTTGCCGGCACCAATACGCTCAACTAACAGCGCCTAACACCACGGTCGCATACCTGAATACGATCTCCTTATTTATTAAAAAAGCTGTCAAAAAGCCACGCACCAAGTACGGGGCGATGAGCAGCGGACTGTTGTTAACTAGCAGTCATTGGTCTCTCTGCTATTCGTTTTTTTCCCAACTTTATTTATACCCTGTCACTAATCACCGCCACTATACTAAAATGTTTAACTCCTATCCCGCCGCTCCTGGACCCCGCCGCAACTAAATAAAAGTATTAACCCCTATCCCGCCACTCCTGGAGCCCACCGTAACTCTAAAAAAGTTATTCACCCCTATCCCGCCGCTCCTGGACCCCCCCACAACTTTAATAAAGTTATTAACCCCTATCCCGCCGCTCCCGGACCCCCCCACAACTTTAATAAAGGTATTAACCCCTATCCCACCACTCCTGGAGCCCACCGCAACTCTAATAAAGTTATTAACCCCTATCCCGCCGCTCCCGGACCCCTCCGCAACTTTAATAAAGGTATTAACCCCTATCCTGCCGCTCCCAGACCCCTCCGCAACTTTAATAAAGGTATTAACCCCTATCCTGCTGCTCCCGGAGCCCACCGCAACTAAATAAATGTATTAACCCCTAAACCCCTGGCCTCCTACATCACTACTAAACCTATTAACCCCTAAACCGCCAGCCCCCCACATCGCCATAAACTAAATTAAGCTATTAACCCCTAAACCTAACAACCCACTAACTTTACATTAAATATTAACTCATCCCTATCTTATAATAAATTTAAACTTACCTTTAGAATGAAAATAAACTATATTAAACTACTAATTAACCTACGCTATTATACTAAAAACACATTAAACTATATTAACCTATTAAATAACCTACCCTAACTATTATACTAAAATTACATTAAACTATTCATTTACCTACCCTATTATACTAAAATGACATTAAACTAAAAATTAAATTAACTGTATTACATATTTAAACACCTAACCCTACTCAAGTTATTTAAATCTACTATTAAAAATTACTAAGTTACAAAAAAATAACAACTAAGTTACACAAAATAAAAAATAAATTATCAAATATTTAAACTAATTACACCTAATCTAATAGCCCTATGAAAATAAAAAAGCCCCCCAAAATAAAAAAAATCCCTAGCCTACACTAAACTTCCAATGGTCCTTAAAAGGGCCTTTTGCGGGGCATTGCCCCAAAGAAATCAGCTCTTTTACCTGTAAATAAAAATACAAATACCAATAGGAATTAAGGTGGAAAAAATCCTATTGGCATTTGCAATCAGCCAATAGGATTGAGCTGTCATCCTATTGGCTGATCCAATCAGCCAATAGGATTGAGCTCAAATTCTATTGGCTGATTGGAATAGCCAATAGAATGCGAGCTCAATCCTATTAGCTGATTGAATCAGCCAATAGGATGAAAGCTCAATCCTATTGGCTGATTGCAACAGCCAATAGGATTTTTTCCACCATAATTCCTATTGGCTGTTAGAATTCTATCAGCCAATCGGAATGTAAGGGACGCCATCTTGGATGACGTCATTTAAAGGGAAACTTCATTCTTCAGAAGACGTCGTAAGAAGAGGATGCTCCGCGCCGGATGTCTTGAAGATGGAGCCGCTCCATGCCGGATGGATGAAGATAGAAGATGCCGTCTGGATGAAGACTTCTGCCGGCTTAGATGAAGACTTCGGCCCGCTTAGATGAAGACTTCTGCCGGCTTCGCAGATGACTTCTGCCGCTTCGTTGAGGATGGATGTCCGGTCTTCAAAAACTGTAAGTGGATCTTCGGGGGTTAGTGTTAGTTTTTTTTAAGGGTTTATTGGGTGGGTTTTAATTTTAGATTAGGGGTTTGGGCTGAAAAAGAGCTAAATGCCCTTTTAAGGGCAATGCCAATCCAAATGCCCTTTTCAGGGCAATGGGGAGCTTAGGTTTTTTAGATAGGTTTATATTTGTGGGGTTGGTTGTGTGGGTGGTGGGTTTTACTGTTGGGGGTATTTGTATTTTTATTTACAGGTGAAAGAGCTGATATCTTTGAGGCAATGTCCCACAAAAGGCCCTTTTAAGGGCCATTGGTAGTTCATTGTAGGCTAGGTTTTTTTTATTTTGGGGGGCTTTTTTATTTTGATAGGGCTATTATATTAGGTGTAATTAGTTTAAATATTTGATAATTTATTTTTATTTTGTGTAACTTAGTGTTTTTTATTTTGTGTAACTTAGTGTTTTTTATTTTGTGTAACTTAGTTGTTATTTTTTTGTAACTTAGTAATTTTTAATAGTAGATTTAAATAACTTGAGTAGGGTTAGGTGTTTAAATATGTAATATAGTTATTTTAATTTGTAGTTTGATGTACTTTTAGTATAATAGGGTAGGTTAATGAACAGTTTAATAAAGTTTAATGTAATTTAATGTAATTTTAGTATAATAGTTAGGGTAGATTAATGAATAGTTTAATGTATTTTTAGTATAATAGTTAGGGTAGGTTAATTAGTAGTTTAATATAGTTTATTTTAATTCTAAAGGTAAGTTTAAATTTATTATAAGATAGGGAGGAGTTAATATTTAATGTAAAGTTAGCGGGTTGTTAGGTTTAGGGGTTAATAGCTTAATTTAGTTTATGGAGATTTTTTAGTTTATGGCGGTTTAGGGGTTAATAGGTTTAGTAAGTGGTAGTGATGTGGGAGGCTAGAGGTTTAGGGGTTGATACATTTATTAAGTTGCGGCGAGGTCCGGGAGCAGCGGTATAGGGGTTAATAACTTTATTTAGTTGCGGTGGGCTCGGGTAACGGCGGGATAGGGGTTAATATATTTATTTAGTTGTGGCGGTGTCAAGGAGCGGCGGGATAGGGGTTAATATATTTATTTAGTTGCGGTGGGGTCCGGGAGCGGCGAGATAGGGGTTAATAACATTATGTAGGTGGCGGCGATGTCGGGGCGGCAGATTAGGGGTGTTTAGACTCGGGGTACATGTTAGGGTGTTAGGTGTAAACATAATTTTTATTCTACCATATAAATTAATGGGATATCTGGCAGCATTGAACATAAGCTTTCGCTGCTTTCAGACTCCCATTGATTCCTATGGCATCCGCGGCCCCCAGGGTGGCGGATTGAAAACCAGGTACGCTGGGCCAGAATAGCCGCGAGCGTACCTGTTAGAAATTTGATAAATGGCAAAAGGTGTCAAATAGTGCCAAATTTGTATTCGGAACATCTGTAATGACGTAAGCATCGATCTGTGTTGGATTGAGACCGGCGGATCGTATTTTACGTCACAGATTTCAACTTTTGCCGGTCTGTAGGCTTTGATAAATAGGTCTAATCAAGCTCGCCACAATTACGCTGTGGAATTCCAGCGTATTTGCGGTTGACGGCTTGATAAATAGGCCTCATTATCTTTATTTTTAAACAATAACAATTTTAGTGTAGACTGTCCCTATAATATATAATGAATGGATTCAAAGCACAACCACAATAACTTGCTTAACGGGTTAAACAGTTCTCCTTTAGTAAAATAAATATGTTAAACCAAAGTAAACAAAAAGAGATTGTGTTAAAAATCTGGAACTTATTTTTTTTTTTCTTTTAAAATGAGCCCTTAGAAATTGTCAGTGTAGCCACTGCCTGCAGCTAGGAAAGGGAGCTACCATTATACAATTTAAAGGGAAAGGAAAATTCAAATTTTTCTTTCCTGATTTGGATAGAACATATAATTTCAAACAACTTTCCAATTAACTTCTATGATCAAATCACAAGAGACAAGTTTGTGCAAGCACCAATCAGCACCAAGCTCCAACTAGTGTAGGATATTATTTTTCAAGAAGGGATACCAAGAGAACAAAGCACATTTGAAAATAGAAGTGAATTTAAAAGGGTCGTAAAATTGCATGCTCTATCTGAATCAAGCAAGTTTAATTTTAACTTTTGTCAGTATATAGCAGAGTTATAATATAATTTATTTGTTATTATTCTTTAAAACAAACCCCCAATTAAAAATGTATATACGAAACAATTTAAATTAATATTTATTCCTTAAGTCTTTAGATTAGTTAATATTTATATACACATTGAAATATATTAAGTAGAGACTAGCTTTGAATCAACTATGCACGCTTATTATCAGCTGGATTGATAAACGTGTTGCATTGTTTTAATATAGCTTGCTATGGTTTTAATATTCAAATATTTGTTTTAATAAACTGAACTTGTCTTATGCAAGCCTTGGTTTATTACCTTCTATAGCAGCTTTCTATACTGCTTCTGACCATCCATTAGCAATCACTATGACAGGATTCCCCTGCACCATCCACTCTGCACCTGGAGAGGTTTAGCTGGTACACCTGAAGATATCAGCCAGTTCCTACTAGTACATAAGTGTACTTGGGCCGATTGTGAGTACCCATTTGGCTTTCTGTTTTGCTTTTATATATAGATATACTGATGTACACATGAGGCGCCCCTCTTGTTCCTTATTTTCTATACAGCCCTGGATTTATCTATGAGGAGGAGAGCAGCCTGATCCACTTTACCTTTGTGGGATTACCTTGTTACACTGTCAAGGGTTAGCTGGCACACCTTAGTTCCCAGCCAGCACCTACTAGTACATAAGTGTACTCAAGCTGAATGTGAGTACCCACTTGGCTTACTATTCAATATTCAACCATATAGCATACTGATATGCACATAAGGCGCCCCTCTTGTCTTCTCTATCCCTCATTTGATAAATAGGCCACATAACCTTTAAAATATTTATTAAATATACTTTCATTTTCAGTATTAATAAACTTATCTGGTCAGCATATATATACCATTTTATATAATTGAAAATGTACAATTTGAGATCAAACACGAGTATATTATCAATTCTATGTTAAAATATGCTTATTGGAGTCTCATTCCGTTTCAATATAAATATAGCCCACATCTTTGTACATCTCTTGATAGTGTTATTTTGAGTGCATGAAAAACACAATTTATATATAATGTATGGGACAATTTACTGTTTTCTCCTTGGTATAAAATGAAAGAAACAATGTTGTTATTCTGAGACTCCATAACACATTTAAAATTCACCAATGCAGCCCTTCAATACAGCAGACATCTATCCAATACAGTAAGTTTCAGATATATACATATATATATATATATATATATATATATATATATATACATACATACATACATACATACATGTTGTTAATATAACCTTATATGAAGATTAAGTCACAGCATTCCCATATGTCTGTATGTAACTTGAATTCAGATTCTTATCTGTGTATCTGAGGTTCAGGGGCAATTAACAGGCTTGTGCTAATTACTATATTCTCAGAATTTCTGTTTAGCTGGTACACCTGAAGATATCAGCCAGTTCCTACTAGTACATAAGTGTACTTGGGCCGATTGTGAGTACCCATTTGGCTTTCTGTTTTGCTTTTATATATAGATATACTGATGTACACATGAGGCGCCCCTCTTGTTCCTTATTTTCTATACAGCCCTGGATTTATCTATGAGGAGGAGAGCAGCCTGATCCACTTTACCTTTGTGGGATTACCTTGTTACACTGTCAAGGGTTAGCTGGCACACCTTAGTTCCCAGCCAGCACCTACTAGTACATAAGTGTACTCAAGCTGAATGTGAGTACCCACTTGGCTTACTATTCAATATTCAACCATATAGCATACTGATATGCACATAAGGCGCCCCTCTTGTCTTCTCTATCCCTCATTTGATAAATAGGCCACATAACCTTTAAAATATTTATTAAATATACTTTCATTTTCAGTATTAATAAACTTATCTGGTCAGCATATATATACCATTTTATATAATTGAAAATGTACAATTTGAGATCAAACACGAGTATATTATCAATTCTATGTTAAAATATGCTTATTGGAGTCTCATTCCGTTTCAATATAAATATAGCCCACATCTTTGTACATCTCTTGATAGTGTTATTTTGAGTGCATGAAAAACACAATTTATATATAATGTATGGGACAATTTACTGTTTTCTCCTTGGTATAAAATGAAAGAAACAATGTTGTTATTCTGAGACTCCATAACACATTTAAAATTCACCAATGCAGCCCTTCAATACAGCAGACATCTATCCAATACAGTAAGTTTCAGATATATACATATATATATATATATATATATATATATATATATATATATATATATATATATACATACATACATACATACATACATGTTGTTAATATAACCTTATATGAAGATTAAGTCACAGCATTCCCATATGTCTGTATGTAACTTGAGTTCAGATTCTTATCTGTGTATCTGAGGTTCAGGGGCAATTAACAGGCTTGTGCTAATTACTATATTCTCAGAATTTCTGTTTACTTATCTGACTTATGTACAGAATCTTGTTTCCCACACCCCAGGATGCTCCAAGGCTCGGGTAATTATCAAGCCCAATGTTTATCCTTCATGTGGAGCTATGAGCTTCAAAGGCTAAATGTTTTATTTTCTATCTTCACTAATTGAACCAAATGTTTTCCTTTTGTCTTCATTTGTCTAAAACAGAAGTGAGGGGGGCAGGGGTTGTAGTGAGATCCATTTATATCAAATTAGATATTAGCTTAAATGTAATATTACATTCTGGGATACATCTGTAGTTTATTCAATGTTATTTCACAGGTACCCTGACACTTTCTTATCCCTTTAAGTTCTACTGGCACCACAATTCCTAAGTATTTGGAAGGCTGGACCTTTGTTTTTAATTGTTGAAGTATAATTTTATTTGTTTGGCGTGATATGTGTGTCTTTGTTTAGTGTGATATGTATGTGTGTGTGTGTTGTATGTGTGTGTGGTGTATGTGTATGTGTGTGTGTGGTGTATGTGTGTGGTGTATGTGTGTGTGGTGTGTGTGTGTGTGTGTGTGTGTGTGTGTGTGGTGTATGTGTGTGGTGTATGTGGTGTATGTGTGTGTGGTGTATGTGTGTGTGTGTGGTGTATGTGTGTGTATGTGCAGAGATAGGCACAAACCAAGGCTGTTGCAGACATTTTCCAAAGTACAGACCTTAGTGAAGGAAACCAATGTACAATTCAAATTAAAAACGTTAAAAAAACACTCTCTTTACCGAGAGGGTAGTGGATGTATGGTGGAATAGCCATCCAGCAGAAGTGGTAGAGAAGGGCAGTATATGAAAAGTTCTGCCCTGTATTGTGCTTCATTACAGACACCAACTAACTAGTCAGGGCAGTTTCTTTATAATCCCTCCCTCACTTGATATCCCCAACTGCAGCATACCAATGCTCCATACAGCATGGGCAGCATTTTTCATGTACTGCCCATCAGCATGAGAAATAAAATATGTATCTGTGGTGAAGCAGGACTTAATTTCATCTGTGTACAAGCAGGGCAGAATTGTTACCAGCTCTCCTAGATCTATTCCCTACAGAAAGCCTTTTTTTAACCCTTCACTTTCCCCTGGGTGGTCTCAGCATGCAGACCCCCTTGCTGCTAACACATTCACTGTGGTCCCAGTACAAACAGAACAGCATCTTCTTTAAACTGGCAGCTCTGACTTCCATCATTCCGCAAAACAGACAGTGGACACTGCAAGGGCCAGTCATGGACACCAGTGTCCGTGTACGGACACCTTACCTATCCCTGTGTATGTGTGGTGTGTGTGTATGTGTGTGTGTTGTATGTGTGTGTGGTATATGTGTGTTGTATGTGTGGTGTATGTGTGGTGTATGTGTGTGGTGTGTGTGCACTATAATTAGGGTTGCCACCTGTCCCTTAAAATACAGAACACTTATAAGTTACACATGCTGCAGGGTGTGCAGGGAAGAATATGAATAGTGCTGTCCAGAAACACAATACATGTTCCTCCCTGCACACCCTGCAGCATGTGTAACTCATAAGTGTCCAGGAAAACATGGCTGAGGTGGCAACCCTAACTATAATCGATGTTTCATGTGACAGATGTAGTATACATGGACATATTATGTGATTATTCTTGTGTTTGTGGGTGCAGCAGCAGTTAATCACAATATTTAATAGTAGTCTAGCAGGTATTAGGTTCAGCAAGGGTGGGGGTGGCAAACATTAGGATTGTAGATATTTGAAGTAGGATTCTGTGGTGTATTGGAAGTGGATACAGTTATATAGGCTGAGAAAAGTGCTGTGGTGGTTGGGTTTGGGGAAAGAGTAGTTGAAATGTTGGATAGTGGGGGTTGGGCTGAATGTATGATAACATAAGGGTGTCTTCCAGGGCAGGTTTAGATTTGATATTGGGTTGGATTTGTATGAATGCCTTAGCATTCCCAGATACTGCAGATGTTTCTACAACCCACGTGGGAGCTGCATGCATGTAAACCTAGAGTTAAATGGGCATTAAATACAAATTGTAAGATGCATGGCTATGTCCCTTTAGGTTTGCAATGAATAATGAAGCTTCATTTGTCAGGTGAGTATTTTGTTTACACTGACTTCGCTGTCCCCAGAGTAAAAGGATACTTGCTAACAAATCACAAACTAATACATATACAGTATATAGGATATCAACTTGAATTGTTGATTGAACATGTACAGTTAACAAAAGATTTGGGCACTCTTTCCTTAAAGTGGTTTAGCACTGATTCACCTTAGGTAGCTAATAAGAATTTATTAAACAGGTATTTAAGTAACCAGGTACACACATGTGCACGTGCACACACAATATTATCCACACCTAAAATACCCAGTATGCCCACTGCTATTGGAAATATCCTATCATGATGATGTAAAATCTGACAATAATTAAAGAGAAAAGGTGAGGTAAGGGGAAGCACTAGTATAACACAGTTAAAGGGATATGACATTCAAAACGTTCCTTTCATGATTCAGATAGAGCATGTGATTTTAAACAACTTTCTAATTTACTTCTATTATAATTTTTTTCTTTGTCCTCTTGGTAGCCGGCCATTTCTGGAGCACTATATGGCAGCAGTTTTGCAAGAATGTTATCCATTTGCAAGCACTATTTTCTGCCATGTAGTTTTCCAGATGCCTACCTAGGTATCTCATCAACACAGAAAACCATGTAGACTAAGCAAATTTTATAATAGAAATAAATAGGAAACATTTTTTTTTTTTTAAATGGATGCTCTGTCTGAATGACAAAAGAAAATGTTTGGGTTTCATATACCTTTAAAGGGACAGTCAACACCAGAATTTTTGTTGTTTAAAAAGAAAGATCATCCCTTTATTACCCATTCCCCAGTTTTGCATAATCAACACAGTTATATTAATACACGTTTTACCTCTGTTATTACCTTGTATCTAAGCTTCTGCTGACTGTCCCCTTATTTCAGTTCTTTTGACAGGCCTGCATTTTAGCCAATCAGTGCTCACTCCTAGGTCACTTAACGTGCGTGAGCTCAATGTTATCTATATGAAACACATGAACTAATGCCCTCTAGTGGTCAAAATGCATTCAGATTAGAGGCAGTCTTCAAGGACTAAGAAATTAGCATATGAACCTCCTAATTTTAGCTTTCAACTAAGAATACCAAGAGAACAAAGAAAAATTGGTGATACAAATAAATTGTTGTAAATTACATGTCCCATTTAAATCATGAAAGATTTTTTTGGACTTGACTGTTCCTTTAACTCAAGCCTCCCTGTGAGAATGTGGAACAAGCACAATGTTTAGATGTATTATACTGCAGAAGAAAGCAATGTAACTAATTAATGTATAATGCAATGACAAACAAATTTGGTGAGCTAATAACAAGAGGCATATATATGCAGCCACCTATCAGCAGCTAGCTCCCAGTAGGATTTTGCTGCTCTTGAGAATACCTAGGTATGCTTTTCAACAAACAATACCCAGAGATAAAAGAAAATCTGATAGTAGAATTACATTGGAAAGTTGTTTAAATTGTATGCTCTGAGGCCCATCCGTATGGAGCTTGAAGGGCCGTGTTTCTGGCGAGTCTTCAGACTTGCCAGAAACAGCAGTTATGAAGCAGCGGTCTAAAGACCGCTGCTCCATAACCCTGTCCGCCTGCTCTGATGAGGCGGACAGGATCGCCACAATTCAACCCGAGTCAGCAGGGGGCGGCGTTGCACCAGCAGCTCTTGTGAGCTGCTGGTGCAATGCTGAATACGGAGAGCGTATTGCTCTCTGCATTTGGCGAGGTCTTGCGGACCTGATCCGCACTGTTGGATCAGGTCGCAAGACCTTTCATAATTCGGCCTCTCTATCTGAATCATGAAAGGTTAATTTTGACTTTAATAATACTTTAATTGTATCTTCCTTAAAGTGAATGTAAACGTTCACGAATGAGTGCACGGTTTTTAAAAATCCTACGGTTTTGTTAAAATACTTACCTTTCATTCTTGCAAGCTGGACCAGAGAGATTCCCCCCGCCCACTGCTTGTCTCTTCTCACGTCAGCAATGACAAATCCGGCTTCCTCCAATCATGGCTTCCCCCCAGAGCAAACATTGCCTGAGGCCACGCTGTGATTGGAGGAAGCTGGATTCTTAATTGCTGACATATTAAGAGACATGCGGCGAGTGGGGGGTATCTCTACTCCGGCTTGCAAGAAGAAAAGGTAAGTATTTTAACAAAACCGGTGAAATGTAAACTTTCATGAATGAAAGTGCCCCTGTTTTTAATAGGATTTTTAAAAAACGGGCACTCATTCATGAAAGTTTACATTCACTTTAATCTAAAGTGACACAAAGCTCAAAACTGAACTTTCAAGAATCAGATGAAAAATGCAAAACCTAGGTATGCTCAGGAGCAGCAATGCATTACTGGGAACTATATAAGAAAGACTTATCTAATCATTATTAAAGCCTATGAAGATTTTTGTTGATAAATAATTGGATAAATTCAAAAGGATTAAGGTCGACCTCATAGTTATATTACAATTCTTTTTGTATGTTTATGTCCCTTTAACATTATTTTTTTATTTCTTTCAGAAATTGACTTCAAGATCCACAAGCTGAACTTACTGTATAAAATTCTTCAGGAAAAAGCAGAATCATTTCCCATTGAACTGCAGAGCATAGGAACACAACTATCTGAGTTACAGGAAAGCAGAATTAGGATTGCCATTTTATCACACAACGGTTTGTGTTTCTTCTGAACAACAATTTAAATTAACATGAATCCAAAGATATTAAGCTGTTAGTGATATTATGCATATGTAGCATGTGTTACCCTGGAGGTGCTTAAAGGGGCAGTCTACACCTTAGTCATCTTAAAGGGACATTAAACCCACATTTTTTTCTTTCATTATTCAGATAGAGAATACAATTTTGAACAACATTCCAATTTACTTCTATTATCTAATTTCCTTCATTCTTTAGATATGGGTGAGCCAATCACACAAGGCATCTATGTGCAGCCACCAATCAGCAGCTCCTAAGCCTATCTAGATAGGCTTTTCAGCAAAGAATATCAAGAGAAAGAAGCAAATTAGATAATAAAAGTAAATTAGAAAGTTGTTTAAAATTGCATGTCCTTTCTAAACCATGAAAGAAAAAAATTGGGTTTAATGTCCCTTTAACCCCTTAGTGACCAGACCACTTTTCAATTTGTTGACCATCTGGGACCAAGGCTATTTTTGCATTTCTGCGATGTTTGTATTTAACTGTAATTTTCCTCTTACTCATTTACTGTACCCACACATATTATATACTGTTTTTCTCGCCATTAAATGGACTTTCTAAAGATACCATTTTTTTCATCATATCTTATAATTTACTATAAAAAAAATATAAAATATGAGGAAAAAATGAAAAAAAATGCACTTTTTCTAACTTTGAGCCCCAAAATCTCTTACACATCTACAACCACCATAAAATACCAATGCTAAACAGTTTCTAAATTTTGTCCTGAGTTTATAAATACCCAATGTTTACATGTTCTTTGCTTTTTTTGCAAGTTATAGGGCAATAAGTACAAGTAGCACTTTGCTATTTCAAAACCATGTTTTTTCAAAATTGGCGATAGTTACATTGTAACACCAATATCTGTCATGAATCCCTGAATAACCCTTCAAATGTATATATTTTTTAAAAGAAGACAACCTAAGGTATTAAACTTGGGGTATTTTGACTTTTTTCATGCAACCATTTTACCACCAATCTATGCCAAAGTTTGGGGGGGAAAAAAAAATAATTAGATTTTTTGACAAAATAGCAATTTAAGAATACATTTACTGATAATATTAAGGGTTACTGCCAAATAACACCCTCATATGTCTTCAGCAGCATCTCCTGGGTACAGTGATACCACCCATGTATAGGTGTGTCGGGTTCTCGGGGGGCTAAAAGCTCTTATTTTTAGGGAGCGCATTCCAGTTTTTCAACTTGGAATTTTCACATCGGTCATCATGCACCCATGTCCTATTTGGGACATTTCTGAAGCTGGTCAATGGAATTTACCCCCATCAAACCATATATTTTTGAAAAGTAGACACCCTAGGGTATTTCAAATGCTTGTATTTTAACACTTTCCATGCACTAATTCAACCACCAGTCTTTGTCAAACTTTTGGGTAGTCATTATTTTGTGTTATTTTTCACACACATTGTACTTTAGGCATGGATTCTCAGTTCCTGTTATGTGTTACTGCCAAAAAAAACCTCAATATGTGTTCAACAACATCTCCTGAGTACAGTGATACCACCCATGTATAGGTGTGTCGGGTTCTCTGGGGGCTAAAAGGCCTTAATTTTAGGAAGCGCATTCCAGTTTTTCAACTTGGAATTTTCACATCGGTCATCATGCACCCATGTCCTATTTGGGACATTTCTGAAGCTGGCCAATGGAATTTACCCCCATCAAACCATATATTTTTGAAAAGTAGACACCCTAGGGTATTTCAAATGCTGGTATTTTAACACTTTCCATGCACTAATTCAACCACCAGTCTTTGTCAAACTTTTGGGTAGTCATTTTTTTTGTGTTATTTTTCACACACATTGTATTTTAGGCATGGATTCTCAGTTCCTGTTATGTGTTACTGCCAAAAAGCACCTCAATATGTGTTCAACAACATCTCCTGAGTACAGCGATACCACCTATGTATAGGTGTGTTGGGTTCTCTGGGGGCTAGAAGGCCTTATTTTTAGGAAGCGCATTCCAGTTTTTCAACTTGGAATTTTCACATCGGTCATCATGCACCCATGTCCTATTTGGGACATTTCTGAAGCTGGTCAATGGAATTTACCCCCATCAAACCATATATTTTTGAAAAGTAGACACCCTAGGGTATTTCAAATGCTTGTATTTTAACACTTTCCATGCACTAATTCAACCACCAGTCTTTGTCAAACTTTTGGGTAGTCATTATTTTGTGTTATTTTTCACACACATTGTACTTTAGGCATGGATTCTCAGTTCCTGTTATGTGTTACTGCCAAAAAAACCCTCAATATGTGTTCAACAACATCTCCTGAGTACAGTGATACCACCCATGTATAGGTGTGTCGGGTTCTCTGGGGGCTAAAAGGCCTTAATTTTAGGAAGCGCATTCCAGTTTTTCAACTTGGAATTTTCACATCGGTCATCATGCACACATGTCCTATTTGGGACATTTCTGAAGCTGGTCAATGGAATTTACCCCCATCAAACCATATATTTTTGAAAAGTAGACACCCTAGGGTATTTCAAATGCTTGTATTTTAACACTTTCCATGCACTAATTCAACCACCAGTCTTTGTCAAACTTTTGGGTAGTCATTATTTTGTGTTATTTTTCACACACATTGTACTTTAGGCATGGATTCTCAGTTCCTGTTATGTGTTACTGCCAAAAAAAACCTCAATATGTGTTCAACAACATCTCCTGAGTACAGTGATACCACCCATGTATAGGTGTGTCGGGTTCTCTGGGGGCTAAAAGGCCTTAATTTTAGGAAGCGCATTCCAGTTTTTCAACTTGGAATTTTCACATCGGTCATCATGCACCCATGTCCTATTTGGGACATTTCTGAAGCTGGTCAATGGAATTTACCCCCATCAAACCATATATTTTTGAAAAGTAGACACCCTAGGGTATTTCAAATGCTTGTATTTTAACACTTTCCATGCACTAATTCAACCACCAGTCTTTGTCAAACTTTTGGGTAGTCATTATTTTGTGTTATTTTTCACACACATTGTACTTTAGGCATGGATTCTCAGTTCCTGTTATGTGTTACTGCCAAAAAAAACCTCAATATGTGTTCAACAACATCTCCTGAGTACAGTGATACCACCCATGTATAGGTGTGTCGGGTTCTCTGGGGGCTAAAAGGCCTTAATTTT
Source organism: Bombina bombina (assembly GCF_027579735.1). Lineage (NCBI taxonomy): Eukaryota > Metazoa > Chordata > Amphibia > Anura > Bombinatoridae > Bombina > Bombina bombina. The sequence goes on from NC_069500.1 coordinate 1,287,735,925, forward strand.
AGGAAGCGCATTCCAGTTTTTCAACTTGGAATTTTCACATCGGTCATCATGCACCCATGTCCTATTTGGGACATTTCTGAAGCTGGTCAATGGAATTTACCCCCATCAAACCATATATTTTTGAAAAGTAGACACCCTAGGGTATTTCAAATGCTTGTATTTTAACACTTTCCATGCACTAATTCAACCACCAGTCTTTGTCAAACTTTTGGGTAGTCATTATTTTGTGTTATTTTTCACACACATTGTACTTTAGGCATGGATTCTCAGTTCCTGTTATGTGTTACTGCCAAAAAAAACCTCAATATGTGTTCAACAACATCTCCTGAGTACAGTGATACCACCCATGTATAGGTGTGTCGGGTTCTCTGGGGGCTAAAAGGCCTTAATTTTAGGAAGCGCATTCCAGTTTTTCAACTTGGAATTTTCACATCGGTCATCATGCACCCATGTCCTATTTGGGACATTTCTGAAGCTGGTCAATGGAATTTACCCCCATCAAACCATATATTTTTGAAAAGTAGACACCCTAGGGTATTTCAAATGCTTGTATTTTAACACTTTCCATGCACTAATTCAACCACCAGTCTTTGTCAAACTTTTGGGTAGTCATTATTTTGTGTTATTTTTCACACACATTGTATTTTAGGCATGGATTCTCAGTTCCTGTTATGTGTTACTGCCAAAAAAAACCTCAATATGTGTTCAACAACATCTCCTGAGTACAGTGATACCACCCATGTATAGGTGTGTCGGGTTCTCTGGGGGCTAAAAGGCCTTAATTTTAGGAAGCGCATTCCAGTTTTTCAACTTGGAATTTTCACATCGGTCATCATGCACCCATGTCCTATTTGGGACATTTCTGAAGCTGGTCAATGGAATTTACCCCCATCAAACCATATATTTTTGAAAAGTAGACACCCTAGGGTATTTCAAATGCTTGTATTTTAACACTTTCCATGCACTAATTCAACCACCAGTCTTTGTCAAACTTTTGGGTAGTCATTATTTTGTGTTATTTTTCACACACATTGTACTTTAGGCATGGATTCTCAGTTCCTGTTATGTGTTACTGCCAAAAAAAACCTCAATATGTGTTCAACAACATCTCCTGAGTACAGTGATACCACCCATGTATAGGTGTGTCGGGTTCTCTGGGGGCTAAAAGGCCTTAATTTTAGGAAGCGCATTCCAGTTTTTCAACTTGGAATTTTCACATCGGTCATCATGCACCCATGTCCTATTTGGGACATTTCTGAAGCTGGTCAATGGAATTTACCCCCATCAAACCATATATTTTTGAAAAGTAGACACCCTAGGGTATTTCAAATGCTTGTATTTTAACACTTTCCATGCACTAATTCAACCACCAGTCTTTGTCAAACTTTTGGGTAGTCATTATTTTGTGTTATTTTTCACACACATTGTATTTTAGGCATGGATTCTCAGTTCCTGTTATGTGTTACTGCCAAAAAAAACCTCAATATGTGTTCAACAACATCTCCTGAGTACAGTGATACCACCCATGTATAGGTGTGTCGGGTTCTCTGGGGGCTAAAAGGCCTTAATTTTAGGAAGCGCATTCCAGTTTTTCAACTTGGAATTTTCACATCGGTCATCATGCACCCATGTCCTATTTGGGACATTTCTGAAGCTGGTCAATGGAATTTACCCCCATCAAACCATATATTTTTGAAAAGTAGACACCCTAGGGTATTTCAAATGCTTGTATTTTAACACTTTCCATGCACTAATTCAACCACCAGTCTTTGTCAAACTTTTGGGTAGTCATTATTTTGTGTTATTTTTCACACACATTGTACTTTAGGCATGGATTCTCAGTTCCTGTTATGTGTTACTGCCAAAAAAAACCTCAATATGTGTTCAACAACATCTCCTGAGTACAGTGATACCACCCATGTATAGGTGTGTCGGGTTCTCTGGGGGCTAAAAGGCCTTAATTTTAGGAAGCGCATTCCAGTTTTTCAACTTGGAATTTTCACATCGGTCATCATGCACCCATGTCCTATTTGGGACATTTCTGAAGCTGGTCAATGGAATTTACCCCCATCAAACCATATATTTTTGAAAAGTAGACACCCTAGGGTATTTCAAATGCTTGTATTTTAACACTTTCCATGCACTAATTCAACCACCAGTCTTTGTCAAACTTTTGGGTAGTCATTATTTTGTGTTATTTTTCACACACATTGTACTTTAGGCATGGATTCTCAGTTCCTGTTATGTGTTACTGCCAAAAAAAACCTCAATATGTGTTCAACAACATCTCCTGAGTACAGTGATACCACCCATGTATAGGTGTGTCGGGTTCTCTGGGGGCTAAAAGGCCTTAATTTTAGGAAGCGCATTCCAGTTTTTCAACTTGGAATTTTCACATCGGTCATCATGCACCCATGTCCTATTTGGGACATTTCTGAAGCTGGTCAATGGAATTTACCCCCATCAAACCATATATTTTTGAAAAGTAGACACCCTAGGGTATTTCAAATGCTTGTATTTTAACACTTTCCATGCACTAATTCAACCACCAGTCTTTGTCAAACTTTTGGGTAGTCATTATTTTGTGTTATTTTTCACACACATTGTACTTTAGGCATGGATTCTCAGTTCCTGTTATGTGTTACTGCCAAAAAAAACCTCAATATGTGTTCAACAACATCTCCTGAGTATAGTGATACCACCCATGTATAGGTGTGTCGGGTTCTCTGGGGGCTAAAAGGCCTTAATTTTAGGAAGCGCATTCCAGTTTTTCAACTTGGAATTTTCACATCGGTCATCATGCACCCATGTCCTATTTGGGACATTTCTGAAGCTGGTCAATGGAATTTACCCCCATCAAACCATATATTTTTGAAAAGTAGACACCCTAGGGTATTTCAAATGCTTGTATTTTAACACTTTCCATGCACTAATTCAACCACCAGTCTTTGTCAAACTTTTGGGTAGTCATTATTTTGTGTTATTTTTCACACACATTGTATTTTAGGCATGGATTCTCAGTTCCTGTTATGTGTTACTGCCAAAAAAAACCTCAATATGTGTTCAACAACATCTCCTGAGTACAGTGATACCACCCATGTATAGGTGTGTCGGGTTCTCTGGGGGCTAAAAGGCCTTAATTTTAGGAAGCGCATTCCAGTTTTTCAACTTGGAATTTTCACATCGGTCATCATGCACCCATGTCCTATTTGGGACATTTCTGAAGCTGGTCAATGGAATTTACCCCCATCAAACCATATATTTTTGAAAAGTAGACACCCTAGGGTATTTCAAATGCTTGTATTTTAACACTTTCCATGCACTAATTCAACCACCAGTCTTTGTCAAACTTTTGGGTAGTCATTATTTTGTGTTATTTTTCACACACATTGTACTTTAGGCATGGATTCTCAGTTCCTGTTATGTGTTACTGCCAAAAAAAACCTCAATATGTGTTCAACAACATCTCCTGAGTACAGTGATACCACCCATGTATAGGTGTGTTGGGTTCTCTGGGGGCTAGAAGGCCTTATTTTTAGGAAGCGCATTCCAGTTTTTCAACTTGGAATTTTCACATCGGTCATCATGCACCCATGTCCTATTTGGGACATTTCTGAAGCCGGTCAATGAAATTTACCCCCATAAAACCATATATTTTTGAGAAGTAGACACCCTAGGGTATTTGAAATGCTGGTATTTTCACACTTTCCATGAACTTATTTAACCACCAGTCTTTGTCAAACTTTTGGGTAGTCATTTTTTTGTGTTATTTTTCACACACATTGTACTTTAGGCATGGATTCTCAGTTCCTGTTATGTGTTTACTGCCAAAAAACACCTCAATATGTGTTCAACAACATCTCCTGAGTACAGTGATACCACCCATGTATAGGTGTGTTGGGTTCTCTGGGGGCTAGAAGGCCTTATTTTTAGGAAGCGCATTCCAGTTTTTCAACTTGGAATTTTCACATCGGTCATCATGCACCCATGTCCTATTTGGGACATTTCTGAAGCCGGTCAATGAAATTTACCCCCATAAAACCATATATTTTTGAGAAGTAGACACCCTAGGGTATTTGAAATGCTGGTATTTTCACACTTTCCATGAACTTATTTAACCACCAGTCTTTGTCAAACTTTTGGGTAGTCATTTTTTTGTGTTATTTTTCACACACATTGTACTTTAGGCATGGATTCTCAGTTCCTGTTATGTGTTTACTGCCAAAAAACACCTCAATATGTGTTCAACAACATCTCCTGAGTACAGTGATACCACCCATGTATAGGTGTGTTGGGTTCTCTGGGGGCTAGAAGGCCTTATTTTTAGGAAGCGCATTCCATTTTTTACACTTCCCATTTTCACATCCCATGCACCCATGTTCTATTTAAGACATTTCTGAAGCCGGCCAATGTAATTTACCCCCATAAAACCATATATTTTTGAAAAGTAGACATCCTAGGGTATTTCAAATGCAGGTGTTTTAACACTTTCCATACACTAATTCAACCACTAGTCTTTGTCAAACTATTGGGCATTCATTTCTTTGTGTTATTTTTCACATACATTGTACTTTAGACATGGATTCACAGCTCCTGTTATGTGTTACTACCAAAGAAGACACCAATATGTGGTCACCAACATCTCCTGAGTTCAGTGATACCACCTATGCATAGGTTTGGTGGCTTGTTTGGGCGGTGCAATGCCAAATGTCTGACATGTGTTTGTGATTTTTTTTCACATTTAACATATTTTCTTTGCCTATCGTCTTTTTTTGGGGGTCTTTTAACATACCCCAATTTATTTGTTTTCCATAAATGTGATTATATTTAAAAAGTTGACCCCCCAAGGTATTATACATGGAGTGGTTTGATGACTTTGATGCAACCGTTTTAGCCCAAAAAATTGGAGAAAGTATATGGTGGTAATTTTTCAATTTTCATTGTTACAGACACATTGCTTTTTTACTATGATTTAGGAGAGACTGTTGTAAGTTATTGCAAAAGAATACTTTAGGTTGTTTTCTGCAAGGCACCCTGAGTACACCTATGCCCCCCATGCATAGGTTTGCCAGGATTTTGGGAAGGTTATGTTACATGATTTTAGTTATTAAAAATGAGAGTATTTCTTCTGATAGGCCTATCTTTAGTTTGGGGCCTATCACATACCCCACTTTTATTTATTGCATTCAAAGTGTATATTTTTTAAATGTTGACACCCCAAGGTATTGTATATGGTGTGCTTTGATGCCTTTGAAGCAACCGTTTTAGCCCAAAAAATTGGAGAAAGTATATGGTGGTAATTTTTCAATTTTCATTTTTACAGACACATTGCTTTTTGACTATGATTTAGGAGAGATTGTTGTAAGTTATTGCAAAAGAATACTTCAGGTTGTTTTCTGCAAGGCACCCTGAGTACACCTATGCCCCCCATGCATAGGTTTGCCAGGATTTTGGGAAGGTTATGTTACAATTTTATGACTTGTGATTTTAGTTATTAAAAATGAGAGTATTTCTTCTGATAGGCCTATCTTTAGTTTGGGGCCTATCACATACCCCACTTTTATTTATTACATTCAAAGTGTATATTTTTTAAATGTTGACACCCCAAGGTATTGTATATGGTGTGCTTTGATGCCTTTGAAGCAACCGTTTTAGCCCAAAAAATTGGAGAAAGTATATGGTGGTAATTTTTCAATTTTCATTTTTACAGACACATTGCTTTTTGACTATGATTTAGGAGAGATTGTTGTAAGTTATTGCAAAATAATACTTCAGGTTGTTTTCTGCAAGGCACCCTGAGTACACCTATGACCCCCATGCATAGGTTTGCCAGGATTTTGGGAAGGTTATGTTACAATTTTATGACTTGTGATTTTAGTTATTAAAAATGAGAGTATTTCTTCTGATAGGCCTATCTTTAGTTTGGGGCCTATCGCATACCCCACTTTTATTTATTGCATTCAAAGTGTATATTTTTTAAATGTTGACACCCCAAGGTATTGTATATGGTGTGCTTTGATGCCTTTGAAGCAACCGTTTTAGCCCAAAAAATTGGAGAAAGTGTATGGTGGTAATTTTTCAATTTTCATTTTTACAGACACATTGCTTTTTGACTATAATTTAGGAGAGACTGTTGTAAGTTATTACAAAAACATACTTCAGGTTGTTTTCTGCAAGGCACCCTGAGAACACCTATGTCCCCCATGCATAGGTTTGACAGGGGTTTTGGTTAAAAAAAAAACAGGCCCAATTTTAGAAAAAAATAGAGTAGTGAAATGTAAAAATCTGGCACAGTAAAAGTAAAAAAAACAAAAAAACATCTAACTATAAACATAACCAAAAAAAATATATATATATGTAACAGCAAATGTATTTATTTTTTTTAAAAATTGACCATTGTATGGTACCGCTTGAAGCAGTCCCCAATGCAGAGTGCAGGCTGTCCAGGGCAATCAGGACAGTAATATATGGTGTCCCTTCTCTTCCCCCTCTTGGTACAGACTCTGCATTTTTTTTTTGGTTTCTGCTTTGTGGCATTAGGGGGGATTTTAAAAATAAAATGGGTAGCCCCAACTCTGCTCTCTCCCATCACCGCCCGGGGAGCAGGTGCATCATGGTACAAAATCCCCGTAATAATCTGGAGCTGAAACTGTAAAAAAGTCTTTTTAACTCTGGGGTTTGCTTTTTTGAACAACAAAAAAGCGTTGTGGGTTGCAATCTGCATTAGGTAAATTGCAACCTTTTTGTACCAGGCCCTTGTCTTCCGCATAATTAGATAGGGCTGCAGCAGCTGATCAGCCAGATCAACCCCACCCATATGCCGGTTATAAGACTTGATGCACACTGGCTTCCTTATGATCTCAGCTCTGCCACGTACAGAAACCGCCACCGTCCTCTCTGTGTGGATGGTGGTAAGAAGGTATACATCCTTCTTGTCTCTGTACTTCAGTGCCAACAGCTCCTCTTGGCGCAGAGCTGAGGTCTCCCCCCTTCGTAGCCGGGTGCGTACAAGCTGTCCTGGGAAACCTGCGCGGTTCTTTTTAATTGTACCGCAAGCTACTGTATCAAAGCAATACAGTAGCTTGAACAAAAGGACACTTGTATAAAAATTGTCTAAGTACAAGTGAAACCCTTTGTTCATTAGGGGTAATATCAGGTCCCAGACAATCTTGCCAGTGGTTCCCATATGTTCTGGGCAACCTGGAGGGTCAAGGTGGCTATCCTTTCCCTCATACACCCGGAAGGCCTGAGTATACCCAGTCTCGCTGTCACAGAGCTTATACACCTTTACCCCATATCTGGAGCGTTTGGAAGGAATATACTGCTTGAATCCCAGCCTTCCCTTATACTTCATTAGGGATTCATCAACGCATATATTCCTTCCAGGTGTATAAGCCTCTGCAAACCTGGCAGAAAAGTGGGTTATCAGGGGGCGGATTTTATACAGCCTGTCAAATTGGGGATGCTCCCTAGGGGGGCACAGGCTGTTGTCGCTGAAGTGCATGAAATGCAGAATCATTTCATACCTCTTCCTCGACATAGTCTGGGAGAAAATGGGGGTAGAGCAGATGGGGCTAGTACTCCAGTAGGAGCGAATGGAGGGTTTCTTTATGATGCCCATCAGCATAGTCAATGCCCAGAATTTTTTGAATTCTGGCACATTGATGGGGGCCCATTGCTGCTTTGCCAAATATGTTCCAGGCTTTGCAGCACGGAACTGATGGGCATATAAATTAGTTTGGGCGACAATGTTCCCCAATATATCATCGCCCAGAAACACTTCCAGAAACTGCTGGGGGCTAAAACCTGCCACATCTATATTTATGCCAGCATTTGCTGTGAAGGGTGGGATATCTGGCCTCTGGAGATGAGGCGTTACCCACTCTTCAGCAGCAATGGCAGCAACACGCCTCCTTCTGGCAGGGGGGCTAGCAGGGGGGCTGGCAGGGGGGCTGGCAGGGGGGCTAGCAGCCACAGATACATCACTATCAGTTGAGACTGCATCTAGTGATGTATCTGAGCACATGGCAGGGTCAAAATTGGGGTCTGAGTCAGAAATAGAGGCATCTGACTCTGACGCAAGGATGGCATACGCCTCCTCAGCACTATATCTTTTCTGTGACATTTTTGTATCACAGAAAACAATTACTAAAAAAAATTAAATTAACTAAATTAATTAACTAAATTAACTAGCAAAAAAGTACAGCTATGCTACTGCCAGTGATTTATAGCGATCACTGGCAAGCTAGAGGTTAATGGCTCTGAAAATTAAATTAAATTAACTAAATTAATTAACTAAATTAACTAGCAAAAAAGTGCACCTTTGCTACTGCCAGTGATATATAGCGATCACTGGCAAGCTAGGGGTTAATGGCTCTGAAAATTAAATTAACTAAATGTTTCTGAAAAGAGCCTTTGGGTTTTTAAAAAATTACAACAACAAAATTAACCCCTAAAAAAATGCACAGACAGCAAAATGCAGCAAAAAAAAAAGTGCACCTTTGCTACTGCCAGTGATATATAGCGATCACTGGCAAGCTAGGGGTTAATGGCTCTGAAAATTAAATTAAATTAACTAAATGTTTCTGAAAAGAGCCTTTGGGTTTTTAAAAAATTACAACAACAAAATTAACCCCTAAAAAAATGCACAGACAGCAAAATGCAGCAAAAAAAAAAGTGCACCTTTGCTACTGCCAGTGATATATAGCGATCACTGGCAAGCTAGGGGTTAATGGCTCTGAAAATTAAATTAAATTAACTAAATGTTTCTGAAAAGAGCCTTTGGGTTTTTAAAAAATTACAACAACAAAATTAACCCCTAAAAAAATGCACAGACAGCAAAATGCAGCAAAAAAAAAAGTGCACCTTTGCTACTGCCAGTGATATATAGCGATCACTGGCAAGCTAGGGGTTAATGGCTCTGAAAATTAAATTAAATTAACTAAATGTTTCTGAAAAGAGCCTTTGGGTTTTTAAAAAATTACAACAACAAAATTAACCCCTAAAAAAATGCACAGACAGCAAAATGCAGCAAAAAAAAAGTGCACCTATGTTACTGCCAGTGATATATAGTGATCACTGGCAAGCTAGGGGTTAATGGCTCTGAAAAGAGCCTTTGGTTCTATATATTTTAACAAATAAAAGAAATAAATCTCTCTCTCTGCTAAATACAGGTCTCTCTCTCTCTCCAACAAAATGGCAAGTGAGGAGAGGGAGGGAGATCCACACTGATCATAGTCAATATTTACAAATATTGACATGATCAGACAAATGGGGTATTTTATTATTATTTTTTTTTTTAGGGTGGGAGGCTCAGATTGGGTGACCCTAGCTTGCCCCTATGATGATGCAGGCTAGGGACACCCCCAGAGGCCCCATGATGCACTGGGCATCGCCATATTGGATGCCTAGTGAAGGGGGAGGGGGGGGGGGCTATTTAGGGCTTTTTTTTTTTATTATTCGTTTTTTTTTTTTTTTTTATTTTTATTTTAATTTATAACTAACTAAGTGCCTCGACCCACCGAGGCACTTAGCAAACAAGCAGAGCATCGGAAGCGTGTCCGATCGCTTCCGATGCTCTGAAACACTGCCGGGCTCCACGTGGAGCGAAACCGGAAGTGATCACTCGTGGGGGAGTGATCAATCCGGTCCCGGCACTCGGGAACAGTATTGCAGGATGCCTAGACCTCAAGGCAAGCCTGCAATACTGTTAGAGCAGCTGGAAGCGATTTCGATCGCTTCCAGTGCTCTGTTAAACCGACGACGTATGCCATACGTCCTCGGTCGTTAAGTGCTTTTTTTTTGAGGACGTATGGCATACGTCGTCGGTCGTTAAGGGGTTAAAGTCTTACCTTAGATTAAGCTGCAAATAGCCTACTGAACCTCTTCTATATCATGCAGCAGGAATGGTGAAAAAGTTATTTTAACATGTATATTGTTTCTGCCCACTTTGAAATGTCTGCCAAACTCCGCCCACTGATGACATCACAATTTGGGCTAGTGAAAATAATTATAGCTACACAAAACTTATTGGAATTAGTGATATCCTTGAGCTACACTAATTTCCTGTCTCTCACCCATGTATTACACATGTAAAGTGTAACTGTCAGGGTTTTTTCCTGCTTTGTTTGCCATGTGCTGCTGGCAGCCATTTTACTCACCTCTCTTGCTGACTTTGGTGCATTCTGGGTGATGCTGCTCATTTCCTGCACTTCCTTTTATGGCCAGATTGGTGTACATCATCCATGTGAGACAGGATGCAGTCTCAGAATTGTGATGTCTTCACTTATTATTTAAAGGGCCTTTGTTCAGTATGCTTTGCCCTTGCGTTGTCTCAGACCTGTTTGTGAGAGCTCCTGTGTATTACCTGGCTGTTTGACATCCCTCCTGGTTCCTGATCCCTGGCTTGTTCCTGACTCTGCTGTTCTCCTTGTTCCTGATTCTGGCTTGTCTGACTACTCGCTTTGGCTCCTGACTCGGCTCGTCTGACTACCAGCTCTGGTTTTGATTCCTGGCTTGTTATTTGACTTGTGGACTTTTTATTATTTTTTGCTATTAATAAAGGTGTGAATATTTTTGCACTTCTCGTCTCAGTCTGATTCCTGGCACCCTGACATTACGCAAGGGCCATGAATCCTGATGGTGCTAATAATCCACATTTACCTGCCATAATTTCCAGGATGGATGAACAGGATCACCGCTTGGATCAATTTGCACTAGCCCTGCAAACCCTGCTGACTCTCATTGCATATTTGGACCAAAGTGTCCCGCAAGTTATGGCTGCTCCTGTTTCCACTGATGCACCTAGTCCTACCAGGAGCATGTCCGGTTCTGCACCTCTACCTCAGTGATATGGAGGCGATCCTAATCAGTGTAGAGGGTTTTTGAACCAGGTGGGCATTTACTTTGAGATGTTACCTCAGGCGTTTCTCTCTGACAGAGCTAAGGTGGGATTTCTCATCTCGTTACTCTCTGACACAGCTCTTGCCTGGGCTAATCCCTTGTGGGAGACTAATAAACCTGTGATTTCAAATTACCCTGAATTTGTGGCCTCCTTTCGAAGGGTATTTGATGTTCCGGCTCGCTCCTCCTCTGCTGCTAAATGACTCATGTCCATTCAGCAAGGTACAAGATCTTTTGCTCAGTATGCGATTGAGTTCCGTACGCTTGCCGCAGAGGTAGGTTGGAACAATGAAGCCCTTGTTGCCGCCTTCTTTCATGGGCTCTCTGATGAGATTAAAGATAAAGTTGCTGCCAGAGATTTACCAGAAGATCTCGAGGCATTGGTGTCTTTTTTTATCCTAATTGACATCAGACTAAGTGAGAGGCCTTCTTTCAAGGAGCGCTTACGGAAGCCTCCTGTACCGTTGTCTCCTACGTGTTCGTTCCCACCCATGCCTCCCTCTCCTCCCATGCCTCCTGGTCCCGAGTCACCAGGTACTGCTGAGCCGATGCAGTTGGGATTCACACATCTCTCTGTGGCGGAGAAGGCCTTTAGGAGGAGGGAGGGGCTCTGCCTCTATTGTGGGTTACAGGGCCACCTTTTGAAGTCTTGTCCTACAAGGCCGAGAAACGCTCACACCTAAGGTCCTGTCGGGGGCAGACCTTAGGTCGTTTATCCTTGTCCACGGAACCGCTAAAGGAGAAACCTTTGGTCACGGTTGTCCTTTCCTGGGTGGACTCCCCCATAGTCACCCAGGCTCTTGTTGACTCCTGTGCTGCGGGCTATTTCATTGACAGTGCTTTTGTATCAAAGCACTCCATTCCTGTTTTGCCTCAGTCCGTTCCGCTTGCTATTGAGGCCATTGATGGCAGCCCGAACTCGTTACTCACAAAACTGCTCCATTGTCCATGGCTGTTGGGGCTCTCTATTTTGAAACCCTCCAGTTGCAGGTGATAAACTCTCCACATTTTCCGGTTGTTCTGGGTTATCCCTGGCTCCAAAAGCACAATCCCAGTCTCGATTGGCGCAGGTCCGAAATTTTGTTGTGGTCTCTGCAATGTATTTTCACTTGTCTTCAGAAACCAGTTAAAGTCTTGTGCACTTCTTCGGTATCTCAATTGCTAGAGGAGTACCGAGAGTTCCTAGACATTTTTGACATGGTGCGTCCCGGTACGTTGCCTCCTCACCGGTCTAACGATTGTGCGATAGACCTGCAACCCGGAGCCATACCTCCTCGGGGCCGGGTTTACCCTCTGTCTGTTGCGGAGAATTGTGCTATGGAGGAGTAAGTTTCCGATGCTCTGTCATGGGGGATCATCCGCAAATCCTGCTTTCCTGCAGGGGCTGGCTTCTTCTTTGTGAAGAAAAAGGGTGGCGAGTTAAGACCATGCATCCATTATAGGGGTCTTAATCGTCTTACCATTAAGAATGCTTACCCTATTCTGCTCATTACGGAACTCTTTGACTGCCTCAAGGGAGCTACGGTCTTTACTAAACTTGATTTGAGAGGAGCGTACAATCTTGTTAGGATGAAGGAGGGCCACGAATGGAAAACAGCAGTTAACACCAGGAGCGGGCATTATGAGTATCTTGTAATGCCCTTTGGCCTATGTAATGCTCCTGCTGTTTTCCAGGAAATTATTAATGATGTCCTACGAGATATGTTACAACAGTGTGTTGTGGTGTACTTAGACGACATCCTCATACACTCACCCACACTTGAGGCTCATCGTTCTGATGCTACACGGGTTCTTCAGAGACTACTTGAGAATGGCCTGTTTTGTAAACTTGAGAAATGTGAGTTCCATCAGACTCAAGTAACCTTCCTAGGTTATGTTATCTCCGTTGCAGGGTTCTCCATGGATCCTGACAAGTTATCTGCAGTTCTGCAGTGACCTCGCCCAGTTGGTCTTTGGTCTATTCAACGTTTTTTGGGGTTCGCCAATTACTATAGAAAGTTTATTAAAAACTTTTCTTCCTTGGTCAAACCTATCACAGACATGACCCATAAAGAGAATGATCCACTCCATTGGTCACCTACTGCCATTAAGGCCTTTGATAGTCTTAAGACTGCCTTTGCTGCCGCACCAGTTCTCTCATCCTAACCCGGTAATGCCTTTCGTTCTTGAGGTTGATGCGTCTGAGACTGGAGTAAGTGCCCTCTTGTCTCAACGTCCTACACCTGATGTTTCCTTGCATCTGTGTGGTTTCTTCTCTAAGAAATTGTCTCCAGCGGAGTGCAATTATGAAATTGGTGACAAGGAATTACTGGCCATAATTTTGGCACTCAAGGAATGGAGGCATCTTCTTGAGGGTACTAGCGTGCCAGTGCTCATTCTTACTGACCATAAGAATTTAACTTATCTATCTGAAGCAAAACGTTTGTCGCCCCGACAGGCCAGATGGGCGTTATTTTTGTCTCGGTTTAATTATGTGGTCTCCTACCTGCCTGGTAGTAAGAATGTTAGGGCTGATGCCCTCTCTCGACAATTTTCGCCTCTGTCCAAGGAGTCTGTACCTACTCCAGTTATACCTCCTAACCATATATTTGCTACCATTCATACTAATTTGACTTCTACCTTGGAGGAGGAGATCCTGGCTGCACAAACCAATGCACCTCCTGAGATACCTAGTGGTAAGTGTTTTGTTCCTGAGAATCTTCGAACTAAACTTTTGCACACTTACCACTATCCTAAAGCCACAGGTCACCCAGGCAAGAACCAAATGATTTGGTCTGTCACTTGACAATTCTGGTGGCCAGGTCTTCGTTCTGATGTTGCTGCACAGAATAAGACTCCTTGACATCTTCCTGTGGGTCAACCTATTGCTAATGGTGAGCATCCTTGGACACATCTTTCCATGGACTTCATTGTCGAGCTCCCTGTTTCCAATGGCAATACTGTTATCCTTATGGTGGTTGACCGTTTTTCTAAAAATGTCACATTGCATTCCCTTGAAGAAGTTGCCTACCGCTCAGGAGTTGGTTCAATTTTTGCCCGTGAGGTCTTCCGTTTACATGGGGTACCCAAGGAGATAGTGTCGGACCGGGGTAGCCGGTGTTCCTTTTGTGCTCAAATGGGGATCCAGCTTTCCTTCTCCTCGGCATATCACCCTCAATCCAATGGGGCTACGGAACGGTCTAATCAAGCACTGGAACAGTTCCTCTGTTGCTATGTCTCAGATCACCACAATAATTGGTCTGAACTGTTACCTTGGGCAGAGTTTGCTCGTAATAGTGCTATTAATGCTTCCTCTAAGTTATCCCCGTTCATGTCGAATTATGGGTTTCAACCATCCTTGTTGCCCGATTCATTCATCTCTCAGGGTATTCCGGCTTTGGAGGAGCATCTCCGGCAACTCCGTTCCGCGTGGGTTCAGATTCAGGATTGCCTTCATCGTTCTATGCAGCGCCAAAAGTTCAAAACTGATCGTAGGCATCTGCCCGTGCCGTCCTAACAGGTTGGTGAGAGAGTTTGGCTGTCCTCCTGCAACTTGAACCTTCATGTGCCTTCCAATAAACTGGCTCCCCGTTATGTTTGTCCTTTTTGAATACTCCGACGGGTCAATCCTGTGGCCTACGCTCTTGACCTTCCTCCTGCAATGCGCATCTCCAATGTTTCTCATGTCTCCCTCTTGAAACCATTGGTTTGTAATCGGTTTACCACTGTGTTGCCTCGTCCCCGTCCTATCTTTGTTGACAACCATGAGGAGTATGAGGTCAGCAGCATTATTGACTCTCGTATGTCCAGGGGCCGCATACAGTATTTGGTTCATTGGAGGGGCTACGGTCCGGAGGAGCGTTCATGGGTTCAATCCTCTGATGTTCATGCTCCCACCCTCCTCCGTGCCTTCCATGCCCGTTTCCCCAATAAGCCTTTTGTCCTCCTGCGGGGGAGGGGTCATTGAGGGGAGGGTACTGTCAGGGTTTTTTCCTGCTTTGTTTGCCATGTGCTGCTCGCAGCCATTTTACTCACCTCTCTTGCTGACTTTGGTGCATTCTGGGTGATGCTGCTCATTTCCTGCACTTCCTTTTATGGCCAGACTGGTGTACATCATCCATGTGAACAGGATGCAGTCTCAGAATTGTGATGTCATCACTTATTATTTAGTTGAAATAATCTTTATTGTACAACATATATAAAAGAAGAAAAGAATGCAACACATCTCTTACAATTTCCATTAAAGACTTCCCTTCCCCCTCTCTTATGAAAAGAGTCCATTATTTAAGAGTTTATCATATTAGTTCTGGGTGAACAAACCAAGTCTAAAGGATGAACCGTCTCTTTCACTACGCCGTGTATTTTAACTCTTCGGGTTTGGAAATTGATCTCGGTCTGTGTGTATAGCACCCTGTCCTTGATACTGATTGAGAGTAGAGGATATGATATTGAAGCTGTAGAAAAAGTTCAAACTTCCTTGTTTTCCTCTCTTTCTCTAATTTTGTTGTTGCATTTTCTTAAAACAAATAACTAATTTCCCCACTCCATCTTACCTCTCCTCTCCCCATACCATAACATTAAACCGTATATAATCAACATTAACCAATAAAACTCTCCCGTCCCTCCCCCGCCCTTAAACTTAATTTCAAACAAAAACTTGCCTGTCTTCATTCTGCACCTGCCGCCGATCCAGGAAGAGAGCCCCGTCAAGTTTAAACCTGTAAACGTCTTTTAATGTCTCCCTTCGTCTCTCGTCCCCCGTGTATTTCCTAGGTCTCGACTGTCTATGTAAATATATACCCTTTTTTTGTGTAAGACTTAGTGGCCACTCAATATCCAATAGTTCCAAACCTTAAGAAACTGCTCATGGTTAGCCTGTATGAATGATGTCGACTCAGATAGCTTATATGTGATCTTAATTTTTTCCATTACCTCCCCCCATGATGGTGTCCGCGTTTTCCAATAGCGAGCTACACTTATCCTGGAGGCTGTGCATAGGGTACGTATGAATGTATTGGTTGCTGAGTTGAATGGTTTCACTCGCTCGTTTAATAGAGCCTGAGTTAGTGTTAAAGTAATATCTTCAGAGAGCACCTCACTCAATAGTCTAGATAGATTGGTCCATATTTGCTGTATCTGTGGGCATTCCCACCACATATGAATATATGTTCCCACTTCCTTGCACCCCCTATAACATTCCCTACTCCTGTTTTGGCTGTAGCGAGAAGTAATAACTGGGGTTAGATACCACCTAAAAACTGTTTTTATACAGTTTTCCTTAAAATCAGCACTGACCATACCCTTTCCTTGTCCTGAAATATCTCTTCCCACTCTTCTTTTGTGTATATAATGTTAGTGTCTCGTTCCCATCTGTCCATCAAAAGAGACTTTGTAGTAGCTTTAGCCGTTTGTAGAATGAGATAGACAGTGGAAATTAGTTTTTTGTGTCTAGATTCAGTACTACAGAGTTTTTCAATTGTAGTCATGCTTGTCCTCCAAGTATGAGGTAACACCTTAGTGACAGCTGACGCCACTTGCAAGTACAAAAACCATTGCAATTTATCTGGTAGTATTTTTTCCTGTATCTGTTGGTATGTAGCTATTTTACCCCCATGGAGGAAATCCGCTACTCTATATAGCCCCTTATTCTCCCATTTTCCTATCTGTCTATGATAGTCTTGACACAGTAGGGTCCTAATCGGTCTTATTAGAGAGTCCGATGGCATCAGCTTCAGATTAGTAACTAGGGAATGCCACAATGCCATCATTTCTACTATTGGATTTGGGGCTTTTGTCAGTTTCTGTTTGTGTTTCGTATGATCCCATAAAATATTGTCTGAATGGTTGTACCCAGCCATCAGAGTTTCCATTTTAATCCATACCATTGTGTTATTTTTTTGGCTCAACAATGTAGTTTGCGCCAGTCTTGCTGAGTAATAATAATTAGTCAAATTTGGGTTTACAACCCCCCCCAATTGTCTGTGTTGCATTAATATCTGTGAGGGTATCCTAACCTTCTTATTCCCTCTCAAAAATCCAACTAAATCTGTCCGAAGTTTGGTTAGCTCCGGTAAGGGGATCTTAATCGGTAAAGCTCTGAAAAGGTATAGTAATCTTGGGAGAATATTCATTTTAATCGCCGTCAGTCGGCCGTACCACGAAAAGCCACCTCCCCTCCAATTTGTAATCTCCTTTCTAATTGCCTTGTATAAAGGGATATAATTCAATTTATAGAGTTGTGTATGATCATTTGAGATGTGAACTCCTAGATATTTAATTGCCTCTTTGGCCCATATAAAAGAGAAGTTAGTTTCAATTAGTTTTTTAGTGTGGGTTGGAAGGGCTATAGGTAATGCCTCACATTTGTCTTGATTGATCCTGTATCCTGAGATACATGAGTAATCTTGTATAATTTGGTATAAGTGGGGTAGGGATATCATAGGCTTAGTCAGTGTGAGGAGGACGTCATCTGCAAATAGAGAGATTTTGAATTCTTCTCCCCCTATTGAGACCCCATGAATTTCTGGGGCAAGGCGGATCCTAGCCGCTAGAGGCTCTATGCATATTGCAAATAGGAGTGGCGATAAAGGGCATCCCTGTCGTGTACCGTTTCTAATGTCTATTCTTTTGGATTGATAGCCTGCTGCTCTTATGTGTGCTGTAGGGTATGAGTATATGCTTTTTATTGCTTGGATGAATGGTCCCTCAAATCCCATCTTGGCCATGACTTCCAGCATAAAATCCCAGTCTATTCTATCGAACGCCTTCTCCGCGTCCAACGAGAGGACCAGAGAAGGCGTCCGCGTCTTGCTTAGGTAGTCGACCAGGGAAATCGTGCGCCTAGTGTTGTCTGGGGCCTCTCTATCTAAAATGAACCCTACCTGGTCCGGATGGATCAGGGTGGGTAAATGTGTCTTAAGTCTGTTTGCCAGGATTTTGGTAAATATCTTTATGTCTTGGTTGATCAAGGAAATGGGTCTATAGCTCTGGCATAATTTTGGGTTCCGTCCCGGTTTGGGAATTACGATTATCTTAGCTTGTAATATTTCCTTCGGGATCTCCATTCCTTGTAATATGTCATTACAAAATTTAACTATATGTGGAGTGAGACTTGATTTAAAGAGCTTGTAATATTCCCCCGGGAATCCATCCGGACCAGCCGCCTTTCCTGGTTTGAGTTTCTTAATAGCTAACAGGACCTCCCTAGCCGACACCTCCCTGTTTAGCATATCCCTAACTGTACTATCTATTGGTGTGAGTTTAGCGTCATTCAGGAATGTATGTAGCAGTTGTCTATATTGGTCATTCTGGACTGTCTTTTTCCCGTCATAGAGGTGGGCATAGTAGTTGGCAAATACATCGGCTATCTCCTGTAGGTTTGAAGTGCATGTACCATCCTCCCTCTGTATAAGTGGTATGGAGAAAGATTTGGTTTTCTCTCTAAGCTTATGTGCCAAATATTTGTCTGGTTTGTTGGAATAAAGGAAATAGTGTGCTTTCAATTTATGAGCTGCTCTAAGAGATGCCCTATTCAAGATCGTAGACAATTCTAGTATCTTGGTCTGCAGTTCTTGAAATGTTGTGGCTGATAAATGTTGTTGGTGTAGTCTAGTAAGTGCATCTATCTGAGTCTGTAAGGAGTCTATCTGGTTTCTGTTAGCTTTGGATAGGATTGCTTTTTCTTTGATAAGTAACCCCCTGAGATAAGGCTTGTGTGCCTCCCATGTGTAAATGGAATTAGACGTAGAACCCGTATTGAGGGTCCAATACTTTCTCATAGCCTGGGTGGTGGAGTCTAGTATGTCTGGCTTCTGTAATACTCTAGGGTCATAATTCCATGCCCTTGCTGAGCTAATATGAAATGTATCCTTTACGATCACCTGAACAATGGAATGGTCAGACCATGCACATGCGTGTATCGTGGATGATATTAAGTCAGGGATCCATATCTGGCTTAAGTAAACATAATCTAACTTTGAGTATTTTTTATGCACATGTGAGTAATAAGTGAAGTCTGATGTCTTCCCATATAGTGTGTCCCATGAGTCCATAATGTTCTGTGATAGAAAGATTTCTTTAATTTTTTTAATCATGGAGTTGTGTCTTAGTTGTTTTTGAGTCAGTCTGACGTTATTCGTTGATTGGTGTGCATACATTTCCACATTGAAATCCCCTCCCAATAGTATCCTATCCTGCGACCACTGTGTCAATAAATAAGAAATGTGAGAAAAAAATGAGATTTGTGTCTCGTTGGGTGCGTATATGTTGCATAAAGTAATGTGTTTATCTCTTAGCCTTCCCCTCACTATTAAAAATCTCCCTTCTGGATCCCTAGTCATTTCCTCCATCACAAAACCTAAGGATCTATGAATCAAAATTGACACCCCTCTCTTTTTTTTTGTCGGTTGTTGAATGATAATTTTGAGTAAAGTCCCTCGTCCAGTGTTTTGGGATCACATCTTTTGTGAAGTGCGTCTCTTGCATAAATATTATGTTAGCTCTAAGTCGTAAGTATTGGGTCAGTGCAGTCCTGCGTTTAGGGTCCGTGTTAAGGCCCCTCACATTATGTGATATTAAACGTATATCCCCTGTCATTACTCACAGTTTAATGTCTGGAGCTCTCCCCTCTGGATCCGCCGCTTCCATGATTTCTGTAGTTCTCTCTCGGGGTTGATAGATATACATCTTTTCTCTCTCTTTTCCTCTCTCCTTTCAATCTCCCCACATACCTCGGATAAATGACATAAACAATCAGAAACAAGCAAGTAGACAAACAGGTTACATAGTAATCTCAGCCTAGGATTTCCTCCTCTATATTTGAAGACAGTACAGATAATGAAAAACATATTTCTTTCACAGTTCCTAACTACTTGCAAAAGAAAAACCAGAAAAACAGAAACAATACCCCCACCTCTCCCCCTCCTCTCTCTGTCGAGATCGTAATGATAGTACATTATACTCCCACTGCTAGTGAATAGTCATTAGGCAAAGCAAATGTTTGTATTTGTCTTAAATAATCCATATCTTGTTATTCTTCGGCCAGTTTATTATGACAAGACAAATCATTCCAAGGCTGTGTATCTTAGAAGTCAAATTGGATTATATCCTATTACCACTCAGTTTTGTGGTTTTCATTGACTAGAAGGAGAGAGTTCACTTTCTTTGAGAACCCTTCTGTGTGTATTCCCATATTGTGGGATAGATAACCAGGGCTGCCATCAGGGGGTGAATAGGGTGACTCCTGTCAGGGTCCCAGTGGGCCAGGGGGGCCCCATGAGGCAAGCACTATTAATCAAAAAATATATATATATTTTTTTTACATTTTTGAAGCCACCAGAGTGCTATTGAGCATGGGGAAATGTCATTACAAGGAGTAAAGCATTAGCATTTGAGAGGATTTCTGAGTGTGCACTAAACCCCTATGCACAGTATGAGACAGACTTGGCACTTCAGTTTGTACAGTGTGTGCTTTAGATGGCAAATCACTTTCATTTGCTGAGTAAGTAGGACTTACTTAGGCCTAGATTTAGAGTTCTGCGTTAGCCGCCAAAACCAGCGTTAGAGGCTCCTAAAGCTGGTTTTTACCGCCCGCTGGTATTTGGAGTCAGTCAGGAAAGGGTCTAACGCTCACTTTGCAGCCGTGACTTTTCCATACCGCAGATCCCCCTACGCCATTTGTGTATCCTATCTTTTCAATGGGATCTTCCTAACGCCGGTATTTAGAGTCTTGGCTGGAGTGAGCGTTAGACCCTCTACCGACAAGACTCCAGCCGCAGAAAAAAGTCAGTAGTTAAGAGCTTTATGGGCTAACGCTGGTTTATAAAGCTCTTAACTACTGTGCTCTAAAGTACACTAACAACCATAAACTACCTATGTACCCCTAAACCGAGGTCCCCCCACATCGCCGCCACTGTATTAATTTTTTTTAACCCCTAATCTGCCGACCGCACACCGCCGCCACCTACATTATCCCTATGAACCCCTAATCTGCTGCCCCTAACACCGCCGACCCCTATATTATATTTATTAACCCCTAATATGCCCCCCACAACGTCGCCGCCACCTACCTACAATTATTAACCCCTAATCTGCCGAGTGGACCTCACCGCTTCTATAATAAAGTTATTAACCCCTAATCCGCCTCACTCCCGCCTCAATAACCCTATAAGAAATAGTATTAACCCCTAATCTGCCCTCCCTAACATCGCCGACACCTAACTTCAATTATTAACCCCTAATCTGCCGACCGGATCTCGCCGCTACTCTAATAAATGGATTAACCCCTAAAGCTAAGTCTAACCCTAACACTAACACCCCCCTAAGTTAAATATAATTTAAATCTAACGAAATAAATTAACTCTTATTAAATAAATTAATCCTATTTAAAGCTAAATACTTACCTGTAAAATAAACCCTAATATAGCTACAATATAACGAATAATTATATTGTAGCTATTTTAGGATTAATATTTATTTTACAGGCAACTTTGTATTTATTTTAACCAGGTACAATAGCTATTAAATAGTTAAGAACTATTTAATAGCTAAAATAATTACAAAATTACCTGTAAAATAAATCCTAACCTAAATTACAATTAAACCTAACACTACACTATCAATAAATTAATTAAATACAATACCTACAAATAACTACAATTAAATAAACTAACTAAAGTACAAAAAATAAAAAAGAACTAAGTTACAAAAAATAAAAAAATATTTACAAACATTAGATAAATATTACAACAATTTTAAACTAATTACACCTACTCTAAGCCCCCTAATAAAATAACAAAGACCCCCAAAATAAAAAAAAATGCCCTACCCTATTCTAAATTAAAAAAGTTAAGGTAAGGTAGGATGATCTTCAGGGGCTTAGTGTTAGGTTTATTTAAGGGGGGTTTGGGTTAGATTAGGGGTATGTGGGTGGTGGGTTGTAATGTTGGGGGGGGGGTATTTTATGTTTTTTTTTACAGGCAAAAGAGCTGAATTATTTGGGGCATGCCCCGCATATGGCCCTTTTCAGGGCTGGTAAGGTAAAAGAGCTTTGAACTTTTTTAATTTAGAATAGGGTAGGGCATTTTTTTATTTTGGGGGTCTTTGTTATTTTATTAGGGGGCTTAGAGTAGGTGTAATTAGTTTAAAATTGTTGTAATATTTATCTAATGTTTGTAAAAAAAAATTATTTTTTGTAACTTAGTTCTTTTTTATTTTTTGTACTTTAGTTAGTTTATTTAATTGTAGTTATTTGTAGGTATTGTGTTTAATTAATTTATTGATAGTGTAGTGTTAGGTTTAATTGTAACTTAGGTTAGGATTTATTTTACAGGTAATTTTGTAATTATTTTAACTATTTTAGCTATTAAATAGTTCTTAACTATTTAATAGCTATTGTACCTGGTTAAAATAAATACAAAGTTGCCTGTAAAATAAATATTAATCCTAAAATAGCTACAATATAATTATTCGTTATATTGTAGCTATATTAGGGTTTATTTTACAGGTAAGTATTTAGCTTTAAATAGGAATAATTTATTTACTAAGAGTTAATTTATTTTGTTAGATTTAAATTATATTTAATTTAGGGGTGTGTTAGTGTTAGGGTTAGACTTAGCTTTAGGGGTTAATCCATTTATTAGAGTAGCGGCGAGATCTGGTCGGCAGATTAGGGGTTAATAATTGAAGTTAGGTGTCAGCGATGTTAGGGAGGGCAGATTCGGGGTTAATACTATTTCTTAAATGGTTATTGAGGCGGGAGTGAGGCGGATTAGGGGTTAATAAATTTATTATAGTAGCGGTGAGGTGTGGTCGGCAGATTAGGGGTTAATAAGTGTAGGTAGGTAGCGGCGACGTTGGGGGCGGCAGATTAGGGGTTAATAAATATAGGGGTCGGCGGTGTTAGGGGCAGCAGATTAGGGGTACATAGGGATAACGTAGGTTGCGGCGGTGTACGGAGCGGCAGATTAGGGGTTAATAATAAAATGCAGGGGTCAGCTATAGCGGCAGCGGCAGAATAGGGGTTAATAAGTGTAAGGTTAGGGGTGTTTAGACTTGGGGTTCATGTTAGAGTGTTAGGTGCAGACTTAGGGAGTGTTTCCCCATAGGAAACAATAGGGCTGCGTTAGGAGCTGAACGCTGCTTTTTTGCAGGTGTTAGGTTTTTTTTCAGCTCAAACTGTCCCATTGTTTCCTATGGGGGAATCGTGCACGAGCACGTTTTTGAAGCTGGCCACGTCCGTAAGCACCGCTGGTATTGAGAGTTGCAGATGCGGTAAATATGCTATACGGTCCTTTTTTGGAGCCTAACGCAGCCCTTCTGTGAACTCTAAATACCATCGGTATTTAAAAGGTGCGGCCAGAAAAAAGCATGCGTAGCTAACGCACCCCTTTGGCAGCAAAACTCTAAATCTAGGCGTAAGTAAATGTTTTTTTATTTATTTGTGCAATTTCAGATTGTAAATTCAGTGTGTTAGTTGTATGGTGGGGCCAGGGGTCTATAAAAACACATTTTTTTTAGCAATATGCAGCAGTGTATTTATGATTATTTGACGATGCTGCAGATATTCTATATTTAAAACCACGCAGAAATGTTTGCTCCTTAATACACAAATGGTAGGTGCCCTTTTGGCAGATATGACTTTTTTTAAATTTATTTATATATTTTAATTACATTCCAGTTTATTGCCCCTTTATGCGAGGACTTTCCAGATGCCAGGAGGCATTTTATGTAAGATTTTTTACATCTGCATAAAATGTTATACTTTCAGGCTAAGATTGCTTGGTGTTTGAAATGAGACAGGTTAACTTGTTCAGTTTACACTACAGCTGACTTAATTTTGAAATACATACAAACAAGCATAAATCCTGCATTTAACCAGATCTAATGGTATGAGACTGAGTACCACAGTTTATGGTTCCACCAAGACCATATAGAGTACAGCATTTTCAAATCCATAAGTACAGCTGACAGATTTGAAGTGGTGTTCTTAGTTGGGGAAAATGGGGGTGGGAAAACCCAAACATATGTCAACCTTTGAAAAGTACTTTTCTTCATCTACCCCTTTGACAGACCCTTAATGTACAATTTTGAAATCACATAAGTATTTGTGTTTGCTCATTGACATGATTCTTTAAAAAGTGATCTCTTAATTTCTTTTATTTTTTTATCATGCATGTCCCACACTTTATTTAGGGGATAGCAATGTGCAGAAATGTTACCTCCTGTGAGTGTTTCTGTGGGTGTCTGTGTTTATGTCTTTGTGCTTTTGTTGGTGTCTCTATGAATGTGTATGTATTTCTTTTCTGTGGGTCTCTCTGTGAGGGTTTATGTGTCTGTCTTTTTGCATTTTCTGTGGATGTCTCTGTGAGGGTGTGTGTGTATGTATGTCTTTGTGTGTTTTCTGTGAGTGCCTGTGTGTGTGTGTGTCTTTGTGTGTTCTCTGCGGGTGTCTGTGAGTGTATATGTCTTTGTGTGTTTTCTGAGGCTGTCTCTGTGGATGTTTCCTTGGGTGTATGTGCAAGTTTGTGTTTGAGTTTGTGTGTGTCCATTGTCTGTTCCTTTTTAGGACATTTTGACCTTACTACTGAGTTCTGTGTTTGTGTGTTACTACCTTCACAACATTTCCAAGTTTGACTACACTTAAGAATAAAGTGCATATATGTTTTAGTCACTTGGTCAAAAATTGCACATGTCAATGGGGGGGGGGGGGGGCCTGATCTATGGTTAAGTCAGGGGCCCCAAAATTTCTAGTGGTGGCCCTGTAGATAACACATTCCTCACAGTTGTATGGTGGGCTGAGGCATCATATCTTGGTTCTTTTCTTTGCTACCCTTGTCCATTTTTGTCTTTGTGTTTGGTGAGCTCCAGTAGATGATTGTGACATATCTTCCTTTTGCTCTGTGTGTGGTAGTTCAGGAGTTTCCAAATTGAGTCTATTACAGATCATTGGTATCTCTGCCGGTTCTCTGAGGCTCATAGCTCTACCATTGTGTATGATGTGTAGATTAAAGGGGAGCCCCCACCTATATCTGATCTGGTGTTTCCTTAATATTGAAGTGAGAGGTCTTAGACAGCTCCTCCGCTGTAGCGTCTTGACGCATAGATCCTGGTAGAATTGGATCACCGATCCTTGAAATTTGAGTGTGGGGTTCTTTCTCGCTGCTGCCAGAACTTCTTCTTTCTCTGGAAATCTGGAGAATTTAACCACCACATCTCTTGGTGGAGCCTCCCCCTTTGGTTTGGCTCGTAGAGCTCTATGTGCTCTTTCTAGTTGAAATTTTCCATCCTCCGTGTCGCCTGTAATGGCTTGAAAGAGCTGATATAAATAGATATTTAATTCCTCTGCTGAGATAGATTCCGGTATTCCCTTTAAACGCAGATTACATCTGCGGCTTCTGTTTTCAAGATCTTCTAATTTGTCCTGCAAGTCTGTGATCTCTTGTTCCTGTGCAGTGAGTTGTTGGTTAACATTAGTAAGATCTTCAGCTACTGAAGTTTCTGCTTCCTCCAAGGCCATGACTCTGGAGTCCAGATCTGTGACATCTTGCTTTATTTCTGTTAGGCTATTAGTCACTGTATTCTGAAATGCATCAAACTTATCCCACAGTTTCTCAAAGTTTTTATTAATATCTTGTTTAGATACCAGGGTTCTCAGATCTGCTTTTGTTGAAGGGATAGAATCATCTTCATTTGTCTGGGAATCTGTTTCAGAGTCTATATCCTCTTCTAAGACAGTGTTCGCTGATTCTAGCATTTTCTCTTTTATAGGCTTGAAAAACAAAGTAGCTGTTGGTGTTTTAGTTCCTTGAGAGGATTTAGTTTGTTTTCTGGCTGCCATATTGGCGATGGAAGGTCAAGTTTAAGCAAAAGGAAGTTGTACTATTTGAAGTAAAGATTTGTGCAGAACCCACCAATTCTGTATAGTCTCTTATAGTTATGGGTATCCGTGTAATATATTTCAGTACCTTAGTATTGTAAAGGGTAGTCCTTATATTTCCCAGATCAAGTGCTTTTGAAATTAACTGTTACAAACAGAATCTTCATTTTGTGGCTGTTATGGTTTCTCTCATTTTATTATATACCCCTGTAGCTGGGCCTTAGTTCAATATTATGATGCATTGGAGTATATTCAAATATGAGACTGCATTGTTATCTAACCATAGCTTTTATATTCCTATTTTTGCAGTGTTATCATTTTCTCCACAGCCATAAGATACCCACATCTCCGGTTTTTTTTATTTTTATCTCCACAGCCATAAGATACCCACATCTCCGGTTTTTTTTATTTTTATCTCCACAGCCATAAGATACCCACATCTCCGGTTTTTTTTATTTTTATCTCCACAGCCATAAGATACCCACATCTCCGTTTTTTTTTATTTTTATCTTGACTGTTTTTTCCCTGATTCTCAGTATGTTCAGTCACAATAAATGTATAAAGTAGAGTTTTATCACTTATCTAATTATTATAGCCGCTCCATAACTGAGCGTTAGTTGCATATTCAGTCAGCGTCTATATAATAATTCTTTTTGCATTATAGGGCTTGATTTCGTGTATGCTTAATAGGGTATTGAATATATAAGTACTGTTATCCTATTGCCTCTCACCCTTAAATTATCAAATAGCTAGGTGAGTAGTTAGTATAGTGTCTGTTCGGCGTGACGCCGCTCACCTTATGCAGCCCTGACCTGAGTCGCTCAGTATGTTCCCTGCTCCGACTTTGCAGCGTTTGCTATTAGATACCTTTGCAGCTGCTTGTCTCCTTCGTTTTTATCTCTAATTAATGTTGCTTACTTGTGTACTAGGTGGAGTTCCATTGTCGAACTCCCCTGTTATGTTGCTCTCCTCCGTGAGTCTCTGGCTGTCCGTCAGGTTCTGTCGGCTCTATAAGTTAGTAGACCTCGTGGTCAAGATGGCGGATCACTCCGCATGTTCCTCTGTGTAGCTGTTGCCTTTCAGCATGTTCCGTGTCCCAAATCTTCACCTCTCTCCTCCAGACCGTTTCACAATGGCTTCATAAGTCTCCTCCTTTAGTTATATTCAGCTGCTTGCCTTCTTTGATCATATATTAAAGCAGTGGTTAGCAGAGCTCCTCTATTCCGCCACCATCTTTGTTGAGCTCCAGGCTCCGCCCCCATCACTTATTATTTAAAGGGCCTTTTTCAGTATGCTTTGCCCTTGCGTTGTCTCAGACCTGTTTGTGAGAGCTCCTGTGTATTACCTGGCTATCTGATGTCCCTCCTGGTTCCTGATCCCTGGCTTGTTCCTGACTCTGCTGTTCTCCTTGTTCCTGATTCTGGCTTGTCTGACTACTCGCTTTGGCTCCTGACTCGGCTCTTCTGACTAACAGCTCTGGTTTTGATTCCTGGCTTGTTATTTGACTTGCGGACTTTTTATTATTTTTTGCTATTAATAAAGGTGTGATTATTTTTGCACTTCTCGTCTCAGTCTGATTCCTGGCACCCTGACAGTAACATCTTCTATAGCCTGGTAGGCAATTGATCACAATCTATTAATTATTTCCTCCCATTATGGCTTTTTGTTTTCTGGACAAATTGGTCAGTCTGTTTTTCCCGTGATCACAATGCTAAATGGATCTGCGCATTAAAAGCCCACAGTGTCAACATGTTTTTACTAGACAAGTTCTCGAAATAGCCTTTTTGTTTAAGTACTTATTATTAGGATAGAATCTGGAAATTCACCCGAAACTGACGTATACATTAGCCCTTTCACACGTCTTAAGGTTAAAGTTTTTTTTAATCAATCCCTTTGTTCAGTGTGTAAAGGAAACACTCATTTACATGTGTGAGTGTAACCTATTGCAATCCGAATCCATCCATATCACTGCTTACCATCTGAATACAATTTGTATATAGCCATGATGGGAATACTGGCCATTTTGCTTCATCACTATATTGTCACTTTGAATTGTATTGTTTTTTTACACTGTAAAACTTACTGTCATTAATGTGTTTGGACTTTGCATGGACAAATTCATGTTTTAAACACATTCACCGTAGTGAGTATTACAGTGCTTGCGCCTACATTATTGTAGTATACACAAGTACAGATGGCCCTCGGTTTACAACGGTTCAATTTGCAGAATAACAACCTTTTTTTCCAGTCATGTGACTGCTATTGAAAAGCATTGAGAAGCAGTGCATTGATTAAAATAGCCAGTAGGTGTAGCTGTCCGCTTGTGTTGCAGCAAAGATATGCAAGCCAAGCAAGCTGAAATTAATTTGTGTAACTAGACCTGAGCTATCAAGCAGCATTCAAAGGAACACGATCTTCCTGTCTATAAATCAGTCCAGATTTAAATGCATAGAAAGAACTGTTTGCAGAAATATGCAAGTAAAGTCTGTGTTGTGTGATTATTTTATTAGGTTTATAATGCTGTTTAGGAAATGTTTTTGTTCATTTAACTTAGTTTAAATATATATTCTGTGTTGTGCGAATATTTTATTAGGTTTAAAATGATGTTTAGAATTTAAAGTCTTCATTTCAAATCTTTAAAAATAATGTATTAGGTGTTAATTATGCCAATTTTGAGAAGGGCCTGGAACCTAACTCCCTCATTTCCCATTGACTTACATTATAAACTGGGTTTCAATTTACAACGGTTTCTATTTACAACCATTCCTTCTTTAACTTAACCCTGGCGTAAACTGAGGGCTACCTGTACTGTAAAACTCACTGTCGCGGACATGTTTGGACTTTGCATGCAGAACAGCGGTTCTTTTTAAACACATCCACAAAGGCACAAGAATCTTCCAGAGTAAAGGTACAATAACTCAATACACAAGCAACCTTGTGTTGCAAACAGAGAACTAATATAGACTATTACAATTAAGGCCTAATTGATCTTCAAGGCATCCTTAAAGGTACAGCATGCCTAACTGCAGCGAGGACAGATATCCTTCTCTTAGAAAAACACCTATCATGACAGAATATGAAGGAATTAAGTTTATATTGTTTGGTTAATCAGCTTATTTGTTTTTGATGGTGTACAGAGGGTCTGACCATTCATTTGTCCATAGTCCACTGTAAAATCTGTGCATAGTACTAATGACTGATGTTAGGGACAGCCAGTCAGGCACTAAATGTTAGATTTTAGTCATTGAGGCTTGTCCAATCAAGTATTAACCTAGTATAGGGAGGTGGGAGTCTGGAGAAGGCTCAGGCATTTTTAAATTTAACTAGCGTTATTGAAACATGCAGTTGTGTTACTTCAGTGCCTCTGTGAGCTAGTTGTTGACTCAAATTCAATCAGGGCACCTGAGAAAGTATAGTGTGGTCTTTTTTAGGACATCAAGGGCTGTATTGAAGGTTACTTTACTGTCTTGTAAAATGATTAATGTTTGCATTTCATATCCTATTACAATGCACTTGATATGGTACTAAACTTGCAAGGCAATATTTATATACTGATATAAAGGCTGTAAAGCCTCTTTTTAAGATAAATAGATGTTTGCAAAAAAGACAATGCCAGTAGTAAAATGATAAGACATATACAATGTTAAATTATATGAAGATGTTATAACCTTTGGGGCTGAATTATCTTTGTGTGAGCGGACATGATCCGATATTGTGGATCATGTCCGCTGCACATTGATAAATGCCGACAGCATATGCTCTAAGCATTTATCATTGCACCAGCAGTTCTGGTGAACTGCTGGTGCAATACCGCCCCCTGCAGATTTGTGGCCAATCGGCCTCTAGCAGGGGTGTCAATCAACCCGATTATATTCGATCGGGTTGATTTCTGCTGATTTCTGTCTGCCGCCTCAGAGCAGACGGACAGGTTATGGAGCAGCGGTCTTTAGACTGCTGCTTTATAACTTGTGTTTCCGGCGAGCCTGAAGGCTCGCCAGAAACACGAGGCATCAAGCTCCATACGGAGCTTGATAAATATGCCCCTTTGTGTATATTTGTCATTTATCAGTATCTTCACATAAACTTTTGCTAGCCGGGTGGCATTATGAAGTAGCCTGGTAGCGACAGTGTAATACTATGTAATATGATAGTTTTTTCTTCTATCTAAAGCACACATTCAATTCATAATTTAACATGCATTTATTTAATGCTAATTTTTGCAATAAACATTGAAAAATATGTTAATATTAACAAATTTTGCCTGAATACTAACTTAAATATTAGCTGCGTTGTTAGTAAAATCATCTGGCCAGTGAGTGCACCCCATTAGAAAAGTCCCAGGGAGAACACTGATCTATAGTATTTCCAACATACCACTGTATATCAGACATAGCACTAGAATATGACAGCAAGAAGCATCCCACCACAGTGCTGTAAAGGAACAAAGAATGGCACAGGATGTCTATAGTAGTTTGTTTATCTACCCACCTATGCTGTAAACTGGTAGCATTTTACATCCACCTTTCCCTCTCATTGTTCATGACTGCCACTAAATTGTGTTATTTCACACTCAGTAGCAGCAGCCATATACTAGCAGCATGTCACAGCAATATTCTTAAGCTCTGGAAACTTTAACTAATATGCCACTGCACCAAAAACTTTTATAATTAATGTTAATGTTCCATGATATCCATAAAATGTTTTCTTAAGCTGCCATAAGCCCTAGAGACTTGCCCAATTATTTGCTTATTCTATTATATACTACAAAATAATTTTATTGATATACTAATCATTTTATTTATAAAGGCATATGAAAGGTTAAAGGCATATGAAAGGTTTGTCTGTATACTTATGTATCTGTCTATCATCAATATATATATATATATATAAATATGTATGTATGTGTGTGTATATATGTATATATATATATGTGTGTGTGTATGTGTGTATGAGCATGTCCACTGGGGGGGGGGGGGGGGGGGACATTTTGGAATTCTGCACTGAGACTCAGGTTCTCTAGAGACTGCTCTGCTTTGACACCTATTTCTTATTATATGATGAGGTCAGATAAACATGGATGTTTTCGATTGATTGTGTTTTGTTCTGATAGCAGAAACATCTTCTCCAGCTACCGCTGTCTATCGTTGCATCATTAGTCATACCTGGGCACATTCTGCAGTGCTTAGAGACAGTGGCTCTCTGGTGAATTGTATTTACCAGATGTTTTCCTGTACTGGATCAGGATGAAGATTTTGTCACTATTAAAGGGACATGAAACCCCAAATTAGTCTTACATTATTCTGACACAGCATTCAGTTTTAAGTTTCCAGTTTAGTTCTAATATCAAATTTTCTCAGTTCTCATGGTATTCTTTGGAGAGGAGTCGGAGAATACCTAAGTAGGTAGTGTGCACGTGTCTGGAGAACTATGAGGCAGCAGTTTTGCATGAATGCTTTTGAGCTGTAGATGGCAGTGCTGCTCCAGACGTGTGTACACTCCTGAGCCTTCTTATCTGATTTTCAACAAAAGATAACAAGATAATGAAATAAAATGGAAACTTCTTAACCCCTTAACAGTATGGTCGTAACCTGTATGTCATGTGTCATGAATGAGTTTTTATCCCTGTAATAGTGTGTGAGACAAGCTATTACTAAATGAATAATTCCAGAAAGCATCTCAATATAGTTTGGTCTTGCGGCTGGGGACAAGACCCGCACTATTTAACCCCTTACGTTCAAAATTACAACGGATGTAAGGTGGTTATGTTGGCTGGTATTAAAGGGTTAAAGTCCTATGCTCTATAGCATTGGTTTTCAAACCTGTCTTCAGGCCTCCCCAACAGGCCAGATTTTCAGGATTATGATAAGAGCAGGTAAAATAACCATGTTTACTAATATGCTGATTATTTCACCTGCGCTCCAGTTCAGATATCCTCAAAATGTGGCCTATTAGGGTGGCCTGAGGACAGGTTTGAAAACCAGTGCTCTATATTAATCCCAAAAAAAAAGTTTTGGGTTCATGTCCCTTTAAGTACTTAAAGGATCAGTAAATACAATAGATTTGCATAACCAACAAATGCACAATAAAAGGACAGTGCTATAGCACTTAGTCTGAACTTCAAATGAGTAGATTTTTTTTCTGACAAAATTTAAAGTAAGTTCACTCCTCCTGTATCATGCGACAGCCATCAGCCAATCACAAATGGATATACGTAAATTCTGTGAATTCTTGCACATGCTCAGTAGAATCTGGTGAATCTCAAAAAGTGTAAATATAAAAAGACTCTGCACTTTTTGTTAATGAACGTAAATTGCAAAGTTGCTTAAAATTGCATGCTCTATCTGAATCATTAAAGTTAAATTTTTACTTGAGTGTACTTTTAAAAGGGGCAGTAAAGTCAAAATGAAATGTTAATGATTCCACTAGAACATGTAATTTCAAATAACTTTCCAGTTAACTTCTATGATCAAATTTGCATTGTTTTCTTGGTATCCTTTGTTGAAAAGCATACCTCAGTAAGCTTAGAAGCTACAATGTACTGATGAGACCTAGTTGCAGATTGGTGGCTGCACCTATATCCCTCCTGTAATTGCCTTACTAGATGTGTTCAGCTAGCTCCCAGAAATGCCTTCTCCTGATTTTTCACTTTACCTTTACTATTTTAAAAGATACCAAGAGAACAATGTGTCCTATAAATCTAAATAATAAAAGTTTATTTTGACTTTACTGTTCACTAAACAGGGAATAAACAACAAAAAAAGTATTTTAAAACCAATGGAAAAAGGACTGTCAGATTAAATCTACTCTTTCCATCTTTAAAAGAAAACAAAGGTGTGCAAAGCAAGTCAGGCTGGTTTTAAATACAAAAGACTAACATGAGAAAAGCAATGCAAAAAGTGTGGGAAAAAAAAGTAATAATGCATGGCGAATTAGTTAATCAGATACATATGAACTGAAATATAAATATATAACAAATACCAAAATGTGGAATTAGAAAAATAACAGTTCAACTGAATTATAAAAGCTCCTAAAAAATAAGAATAACAAAGGAACTGGAGATCATAAAGAGTGTGTTGAGTCGATAGTGAATATGGATATTTGGAATATCTTTAAAATAAATATATATATATTTTAATAGTGTCTTAAACTCATACAGTATGCAAACATACAACTGCTTAGGTTTGTAGTGTACAAATCATTGTGTAGAAAAAGACATGGAAGGGTTAAAGATTCTCCTTGTTTTGTAATTATTGCGGCTAACATTTGGTTTGCAAATTGTAGTACTATTACACAAGACTATTTAAAGCAGCAGAATTTGTTCTCATATTACCACAGTCAGGTAGAGATGTTAAATATGTGGAACATGTTACTGCAAGCTACCAAACTGCCTTGTGCTTTTGCTTTAATAAACTTTAAATAGTTTCGTCTGAAGCTGTATAGTGCTTTTGTTATTTGTAACCTGTAAATGTTACCAAGGTCTCTGGAATTAAAGTGTTGTTGAAAACAAATTTCAAAATAAAACATTTGCATATTGCAATGCAGCACTTACTTGTCAAAAACATTTTCTTTTTAATAAAATGAAAAAGATGAGGAATAAAGACTTCCACTGTAATAATGCTGAAACACGAAGACGAAGGAGCACAAACTGCATACATAGTAAAGTTGTTTATTTAATTCTTTGCTAGGCTATTTTAATGAAATTTAAGAATAAAATACTTCACACACACACACACACATATACTGTCATACTTACACACACACACAGATACACACATATACTCTCACACATACACACACACACACACACATACACAGACAAGCACACACACACATAAACACATACACATATATATATACACACATACTCTCACACACAGACACACACATATTCACACATAAACACACAGATACATACATATACTCACACACACATACATATACTCACACATACAGAGATACACACATATACTCTCTCTCTCTCTCTCTCTCTCTCTCTCTCTCTCTCTCTCTCACACACACACACACACACACACAGAAACACACATATACTCTCACACATACACACACACACAGATACACACATATACTGTCACACACACACACTGATACATACATATTCTTTCACACACACACACACACACACAGATACACACATATACTCTTATACATACAGACACATAGATACACACATATATAATCTCAGACATACACACAGATACCCACATACAGTATCCCACAAAAGTGAGTACACCCCTCACATTTTTGTAAATATTTTATTATATATTTTCATGTGACACCACTGAAGAAATGACACTTTGCTACAATGTAAAGTAGTGAGTGTACAGCCTGTATAAGAGTATAAATTTGCTGTCCCCTCAAAATAACTCAACACACAGCCATTAACTGTTTTAACAAAAGTGAGTACACCCCTAAGTGGAAATGTCCTAATTGTGCTCAATTAGCCATATTCCCTCCATGGTGTCATGTGACTCGTTAGTGTTAAAATGTCTCATGCATGACTGGGGAGCAGGTGTGTTAAATGTGCTGTTATCGCTCTCACACTCTCTCATACTGGTCACTGGAAGTTCAACATGGCAGCTCATGGCAAATAATTCTCTAAAGGATCTGAAAAAAAGAATTGTTGCTCTACATAAAGATGGCCTAGGCTATAAGAAGATTGCCAAGACCCTGAAACTGAGCTGCAGCATGATGGGCAAGACCATACAGTGGTTTCAAAGGACAGGTTCCACTCAGAACAGGCCTTGCCAGAAGTTGAGTGCACATGCTCAGTGTCATATCCAGAGGATGTCTTTGGGAAATAGATGTATGAGTCCTGCCAGCATTGCTGCAAAGGTTGAAGGGGTGGGGTGTCAGCCAGTCAGTGCTCAGACCATACGCCGCACACTGTATCAAATTGGTCTGCATTGCTGTCATCCCTGAAGGAAGCCTCTTCTAAAGATGATGCACAAGAAAGCCCGCAATCAGTTTTCTGAGGACAAGCAGACTAAGGACATGGATTACTGGAACCATGTCCTGTGGTCCGATGAGACCAAGATAAACTTATTTGGTTCAGATGGTGTCAAGTGTGTGTGGCGGCAACCAGGTGAGGAGAACAAAGATAAGTGTGTCTTGCCTATAGTCAAGCATAAAGGTGGGAATGTCATAGTCTGGGCCTGCATGAGTGCTGCCGACACTGGGGAGCTACAGTTTATTGAGGGAACCATGAATGCCAACACGTACTGTGACATACTGAAGCAGAGCATGATCCCCTCCCTTCAGAGACTGGGCCGCAGGGCAGTATTCCAACATGATAACGACCCCAAACACACCTCCAAGATGACCACTGCCTTTCTAAAGAAGCTGAAGGTAAAGTTGATGGACTGGCCAAGCATGTCTCCAGACCTAAACCCTATTGAGCATCTGTGGGGCATCCTCAAATGGAAGGTGGGGGAGCGCAAGGTCTCTAACATCCACCAGCTCCATGATGTCGTCATGGAGGAGTAGAAGAGAACTCCAGTAGCATTAGCAACCTGTGAAACTCTGGTGAACTCCATGCCCAAGAGGGTTAAGGCAGTGCTGGAAAATAATGGTGGCCACACAAAATATTGACACTTTGGGCCCAATTTAGACATTTTCACTTAGGGGTGTACTCATTTTTGTTGCCAACGGTTTAGACATTAATGGCTGTTTGTTTAGGTATTTTGAGGGGACAGCAAATTCACATTGTTATACAGTCTGTACACTCACTACTTTACATTGTAGCAAAGTGTCATTTCTTCAGTGTTGTCACATGAAAATATCTAATAAAATATTTACAAAAATGTGAGGGGTGTACTCATTTTTATGGGATATTGTATATGTTCTCTCACACACACACATATACTCTCACACATACACAACACTGACAAACACACATACATAAACATATACTCTCTCTCTCTCTCTCTCTCTCTCTCTCTCTCTCTCACACACACACTTATACACATACAAATACACTAAACTATCATTCGAGTTATAACATATCTTTAGACTTGTAATATGAGTGCAAAAATAGAAATGGTATTTATTGCGTTTAAGCAATATTAAGGCACAATAGCACTAATATTTTTTGTGCTCCAGACACAAAATGCCAGTCTTCAAAACGGTGCTAAACTAGAACAGCACACAGTCTGCAAGCACCAATGTAATCAGTGCCCAGCCTCCAGCTCCTATGGTGCTACTAGAGGAAAGTGTGGTCTGGAAGTTAGTAATAGCCTGGGATCAGCTGGAGTGTGCATAGTAGGAACTGGGGACCTCTGCAGCATATTGGGTGACAGTGCCTGGCCTATTTGTCCACCAACCAAGGGCTGTGGGGGGGGAGCAGCCCAGAAAATGGTGTTTAAGGGTTTTATATATTTGGCATGTCAGATCCCCCCTCACTCCCACTAGACACTAGGATCAATCCCAGGGTAACCTACTGGATATAAATAAGCACCCTGGGGGCTATCCTGCTGACTAGTGGGGGTTAGGGGACCTGACAAGTCAAATATACAAAAAATGTTTCTTCCAGTAGGTTCCCTTGGGGGGGGGGGATCCTGGTGACTAGTAGGGGATGCAGTGTGTGATCGAGCTCCCTTTCCATCAGTAAGAGACCCGTTACGCAGGTGCACTTCTATCTGATACACCCTTTTCCTCCCATACCGGTAGCAGTGGTCACATGGGCAGGTACTCCACGTCAAGTGCACAGTATTTCTGCAGACTGTCCAGTAATATCTTCACAAAATACTTAGTCATGGGGGGGGGGGTTCACTGTTTAGACTTTTGTAGTATTTAATTTTTTTTATGCTGTGGCAGAGTGTCTGGTACGTGATAACTACAGAGCGGGGTAATGTCTCCTCTGCACCTCCCGACGTCACCACTGATCCTCCTGGCCTCACTCCTCTTTTCCAGATTTTTCTCTCTCCCCTCCTAGACTGGTCTCTCCCATTTCTTACTCTTCTGTCTCCTCTCTCCTCGGCATACCTCCCAACATTTCAAAATTCAAAAGAGGGACACCCCCCCCCCCCCCCGCGGCAAAAAATTTAAATGTGGTGGGCGGGGCTTAAAAAATCATAAGACCAAAGTAATATAAATAAAATTCTAAATAAAGTCATATTTTAATACACTTATGCAGCAAATCAAACACAAGCTCAAACCACTGGTATGGCTATGTGAGCTATGTATTTAATTAGCTTTTGCAGAGACATTGCTAAATATTTTTATCTTAATAGGACATTTAATAATAGATTCTTTAAAACTGTTCTCTGCATTCCCCATTAATATTCTAGATTCTGGCCTTTAAAGTCAGCAAAAATGCACAGTAGCACACTACATAGCATACACTTACAAATGCAGATACACACACACTACATAGCATACACTTATACATGCAGATACATACACACTACATAGCATACACTTACACATGCAGATACACACACACTACATAGCATACACTTATACACGCAGATACACACACACACATTACATAGCATACACTTATACATGCAGATACACACTTATACATGCAGATACACATACACACACTACATAGCTTACATTTATATATGCAGACACACACACACTACATAGCATAAACTTATACATACAGATACACACACACAGTTATGGATACAGATAGACACACACACTACATCATATATGGGTATCTGTAATTCATTGTATGGGGTCCTGGGGTTGGCAAGCACATTAGCTGGCAGTCTGCGGCTGCCACTGTTCATTACCCTGGTGTTTGTTACCCGGGTATTAGCACTGCTCATTGTATAAAACTGAAGGCATGCTAGTATTATTATCACCAGGGGTTAGACATCATCACTACCAGAGGTAGGTTAGAGAGGTCACCATTACCCGTGGTCAGAGTGTATACAGCCTTCTTACTCCTGCTTAACCCACACACCATTCCTTTTCCACAGGGAATCTAACAGGTATCTAACCCTGTGAGAGCAAAGCCAGCTGCTTCTGAGTATGGGCCCAACAGAATTTAAAAAAAGAAATAATTTTTTTTTTTTTAATGCATGGGGCAAATCGGGGCAGATGGCTAGCAATCCGGGACAGGGGGACAGACCCCTAAAATCGGGACTGTCCCGCGAAAAACGGGACAGTTGGGGGGTATGCGGCAGTCTACCATCCTCCCCTCTCGCACTCCATTTCTCCATCTGCTACTTCTCTATACCTTGTCCCTCCTTTGCACCCTTCTTCCACTTATTTAAGTTTTGCATCACCAACAGTTTTATATTAATATACTTTTTTACATCCACGTTTAGTTTGTATCTAAGCCTCTGCAGGCTGCCCCCTTATTTAAGTTTTTTTGACAGACTTGCATTTTAGAAATTCAGTGCTGACTCATGGGAGTGAGCAGAATGTTATCTATATGGCACACATGAACTGTAAAAAGCACTGAGATAAGAGGCGGCCTCCAAGGGCTTAGAAATGAGCATATGAGCCTACCTAGGTTTTGCTTTCAACAAAGATTACCAAGAGAACAAAGCATATTTGATGATAAAAATAAATTGGAAAGTTGCTTAAAATTGCATGCAATATCTGAATCATGAAGTTTAATTTTGAATAGACTTTTCCATTAAACAGACACACTCAGACATAAATACACAAACACACATACAGCTCATATATACACGCACACACATACACAAACACACATACAGTACATATATACACACACACACAAACATAGATACACATACAGTACATATATATATACACACACACAAACATAGATACACATACAGTACATATATACACACACACAAACATAGATACACATACAGTACATATATATACACACACACAAACATAGATACACATACAGTACATATATATATACACACACACAAACATAGATACACATACAGTACATATATATACACACACACAAACATAGATACACATACAGTACATATATACACACACACAAACATAGATACACATACAGTACATATATACACACACACAAACATAGATACACATACAGTACATATATATACACACACACAAACATAGATACACATACAGTACATATATATACAGTCCGGATTGGGCAGCCGGGATACCGGGAAAAATCCTGGTGGGCCGCCGGCCAGCAGCTCAGTTGGGCTGGTGGCATGGCTGCTTAAGCTAAATTGCTCTAAATAAGTTCTTGTTGCGAACACAGTCAGTAGTTAGTAAAAGCTATTATTTTATTATTTCATTCAGTTCTTCTTTCTAAGTTATTTTTTTTATTAACCCCTGTCCCCTCCTTCTGACCGCTGTTCGCTGCTGCCTCAGCCTCACTCTGACTCCGCAACTAGTAACTTTCACATCACTCACTGATCACTGTCATCATAAGTGGCCCGGGTCAGGCTGCGGCAGCACTCAAAGTGAGACAGACAGCGAACTGCAGTGGAGGAGAGAGCGCGCACAGCGTCAGCGCAGCAAGAGGCTCAGGGAGCACACAGGCGCAGCCAGCGAGTCAGCGACACAAACACAGAATGGATAGGCCGGCCCGCCCAGGCCCAGGGGAGCTCTGTCTTAGCCCGGGATGGATCATGTGAGAGATGGGGCGGGCTGCCCGGCTGCCGCTGGACTGACTCAGTGTGACAGACAGTGTGGGTGGGGGGAAGAGGCTGGTAGAGGCGAGAAGAACTGCTCCTCAAAGCAAGGTAAAAAATTACAGTATTTACCAACGTTATGCCTAAGCTAGTGCTGTAGTGGAAATTGTGGAATCTTTACTGACACTGTGTAATGTGTGGTTGTAATAATTCACTATATATTATATAAATTATATATATATATATATATATTTATATATAAATATATATATATATATTATATATATTATATATATATTATATATATATATATATATAATATATATATTATATATATATATATTATATAAATATATATATTATATATATATTATATAAATATATATATATATATATATATTATATATATATTATATTATATTTCTATATATATATATATATATATATATATATATATATATATATAGTATATATATATAATATATATATATATATGATATATATAAGATATATATATATAATATATTTTATATATATATATATATATATAGTATATATATATTATATATATATATATATTATATATAGATATATATGATATATATATATATATATATATATATATATATGATATATATATATATATACATATGTGTGTGTGTGTGTTGAAGGGAAAACCAGGGGCGTGGCTGGGCTGGAGGGGGCGTGGCTAGACTGGAGGGGGTTGGGCTGGGCCGGTCTATACAAATTTCCAGGGCTGGTCTGATTTCCCAGTCCGGCCCTGTATATATATACACACACACAAACATAGATACACATACAGTACATATATACACACATACAAACATAGATACACATACAGTACATATATATATATACACACACACAAACATAGATACACATACAGTACATATATACACACACACAAACATAGATACACATACAGTACATATATATATACACACACACAAACATATATACACATACAGTACATATATATATATACACACACACAAACATAGATACACATACAGTACATATATACACACGCATAAACAGATACACATACAGTACATATATATATATACACACACACAAACATAGATACACATACAGTACATATATACACACACACAAACATAGATACACATACAGTACATATATATACACACACACAAACATAGATACATATACAGTACATATATACACACACACAAACATACATACAGTACATATACAAACTCACATACATACATACTAGGGATGGGAGAATGTGCTGAAAATATAATTTGTTTGGTAGAACGAATAGTCCTGTGGACATTTGTTTTGGTCAATCGAAAACTGATAACGGTAATCGAATGTTACTTTAGTTTTTGAATGTTGAAATCGAATATCTACATTTGAAATTTCAATTTAACAAATACTGTTCAGAAGTATAGAATAGTACATTTGGTAGTAAGAATAGTACATGTGGTAGGGAATTTAGTAAATTGATAATAGAATCAATTTGAATGTTTTAAATTCGAATATTTCA
Organism: Bombina bombina; assembly: GCF_027579735.1. NCBI lineage: Eukaryota > Metazoa > Chordata > Amphibia > Anura > Bombinatoridae > Bombina > Bombina bombina. The sequence continues at coordinate 1,287,776,798 of NC_069500.1, forward strand.
TAATTCGAATATTACATTTAAAGAGAGCATTAGAAATACTATTACAAATATATAGATTTAAATTTTTCAAATTTGAATATTGCATAATTTGAATATTACATTTAAAAAAATCATTAGAAATACTATTACAAATACATAGATTTAAGTTTTTGAATTCGAATATTGCAAAATTTGAATCGCATTATTAGAAAAATTTAAATCGAATATTATATTGAAAGAAAGCATTAGAAATACTATTACATAAAACAAACGTTAGAATGTTGTGGAAACATTCGAAATTCGAAACAAATGAACGAATGTGTTAAAATTTGTTTGCCCATCCCTAATACATACACAAACACAAATATAGTATATATATATATATATATATATATATATATATATATACACATAGATACATACACAAACACACATACAGTACATATATTCAAACACAGACAAATAAGGAGGGTGATATTCATTTTTCACTAGGAAAAAAATAATAACATGAGGCAAATGATAATATACAACGTCTAGTTATCATATTATATGGTCCAATTTAATATCATGTGATAGTGGCACAAATTCTTTTACTCTAAATTGCATTTGACAGGTTTGAAAACCAGTGCTCTATATTAATCCCAAAAAAAAAGTTTTGGGTTCATGTCCCTTTAAGTACTTAAAGGATCAGTAAATACAATAGATTTGCATAACCAACAAATGCACAATAAAAGGACAGTGCTATAGCACTTAGTCTGAACTTCAAATGAGTAGATTTTTTTTCTGACAAAGTTTAAAGTAAGTTCACTCCTCCTGTATCATGCGACAGCCATCAGCCAATCACAAATGGATTTACGTAAATTCTGGGAATTCTTGCACATGCTCAGTAGAATCTGGTGAATCTCAAAAAGTGTAAATATAAAAAGACTCTGCACTTTTTGTTAATGAACGTAAATTGCAAAGTTGCTTAAAATTGCATGCTCTATCTGAATCATTAAAGTTAAATTTTTACTTGAGTATACTTTTAAAAGGGGCAGTAAAGGGGCAGAATTTGTTCTCATATTACCACAGTCAGGTAGAGATGTTAAATATGTGGAACATGTTACTGCAAGCTACCAAACTGCCTTGTGCTTTTGCTTTAATAAACTTTAAATAGTTTCGTCTGAAGCTGTATAGTGCTTTTGTTATTTGTAACCTGTAAATGTTACCAAGGTCTCTGGAATTAAAGTGTTGTTGAAAACAAATTTCAAAATAAAACATTTGCATATGACAATGCAGCACTTACTTGTCAAAAACATTTTCTTTTTAATAAAATGAAAAAGATGAGGAATAAAGACTTCCACTAATAATGCTGAAACACGAAGACGAAGGAGCACAAACTGCATACATAGTAAAGTTGTTTATTTAATTCTTTGCTAGGCTATTTTAATGAAATTTAAGAATAAAATAATTCACACACACACACACACACACACATATACTGTCACACATACACACACAGATACACACATATACTCTAACACACACACATATACTCTCAAACATACACACAGATACACACATACTTACACACACACACAGATACACACATATACTCTCACACATACACACACACACACACATACACAGACAAGCACACACACACACATAAACACATACACACATATATATATACACACATACTCTCACACACAGACACACACATATTCACACATAAACACACAGATACATACATATACTCACACACACATACATATACTCACACATACAGAGATACACACATATACTCTCTCTCTCTCTCTCTCTCTCTCTCTCTCTCACACACACACACACACACAGAAACACACATATACTCTCACACATACACACACACAGATACACACATATACTGTCACACAAACACACTGATACATACATATTCTTTCACACACACACACACACACAGATACACACATATAGTCTTATACATACAGACACATAGATACACACATATATAATCTCAGACATACACACAGATACCCACATACAGTATCCCACAAAAGTGAGTACACCCCTCACATTTTTGTAAATATTTTATTATATATTTTCATGTGACACCACTGAAGAAATGACACTTTGCTACAATGTAAAGTAGTGAGTGTACAGCCTGTATAAGAGTGTAAATTTGCTGTCCCCTCAAAATAACTCAACACACAGCCATTAACTGTTTTAACAAAAGTGAGTACACCCCTAAGTGGAAATGTCCTAATTGTGCTCAATTAGCCATATTCCCTCCATGGTGTCATGTGACTCGTTAGTGTTAAAATGTCTCATGCATGACTGGGGAGCAGGTGTGTTAAATGTGCTGTTATCGCTCTCACACTCTCTCATACTGGTCACTGGAAGTTCAACATGGCAGCTCATGGCAAATAATTCTCTAAAGGATCTGAAAAAAAGAATTGTTGCTCTACATAAAGATGGCCTAGGCTATAAGAAGATTGCCAAGACCCTGAAACTGAGCTGCAGCATGATGGGCAAGACCATACAGTGGTTTCAAAGGACAGGTTCCACTCAGAACAGGCCTTGCCAGAAGTTGAGTGCACATGCTCAGTGTCATATCCAGAGGATGTCTTTGGGAAATAGATGTATGAGTCCTGCCAGCATTGCTGCAAAGGTTGAAGGGGTGGGGTGTCAGCCAGTCAGTGCTCAGACCATACGCCACACACTGTATCAAATTGGTCTGCATTGCTGTCATCCCCGAAGGAAGCCTTTTCTAAAGATGATGCACAAGAAAGCCCGCAATCAGTTTTCTGAGGACAAGCAGACTAAGGACATGGATTACTGGAACCATGTCCTGTGGTCCGATGAGACCAAGATAAACTTATTTGGTTCAGATGGTGTCAAGTGTGTGTGGCGGCAACCAGGTGAGGAGAACAAAGATAAGTGTGTCTTGCCTATAGTCAAGCATAAAGGTGGGAATGTCATAGTCTGGGCCTGCATGAGTGCTGCCGACACTGGGGAGCTACAGTTTATTGAGGGAACCATGAATGCCAACACGTACTGTGACATACTGAAGCAGAGCATGATCCCCTCCCTTCAGAGACTGGGCCGCAGGGCAGTATTCCAACATGATAACGACCCCAAACACACCTCCAAGATGACCACTGCCTTTCTAAAGAAGCTGAAGGTAAAGTTGATGGACTGGCCAAGCATGTCTCCAGACCTAAACCCTATTGAGCATCTGTGGGGCATCCTCAAATGGAAGGTGGGGGAGCGCAAGGTCTCTAACATCCACCAGCTCCATGATGTCGTCATGGAGGAGTGGAAGAGAACTCCAGTAGCATTAGCAACCTGTGAAACTCTGGTGAACTCCATGCCCAAGAGGGTTTAGGCAGTGCTGGAAAATAATGGTGGCCACACAAAATATTGACACTTTGGGCTCAATTTAGACATTTTCACTTAGGGGTGTACTCATTTTTGTTGCCAACGGTTTAGACATTAATGGCTGTTTGTTTAGGTATTTTGAGGGGACAGCAAATTCACATTGTTATACAGTCTGTACACTCACTACTTTACATTGTAGCAAAGTGTCATTTCTTCAGTGTTGTCACATGAAAATATCTAATAAAATATTTACAAAAATGTGAGGGGTGTACTCATTTTTGTGGGATATTGTATATGTTCTCTCACACACACACATATACTCTCACACATACACAACACAGACAAACACACATACATAAACATATACTCTCTCTCTCTCTCTCTCTCTCTCTCTCTCTCTCACACACACACTTATACACATACAAATACACTAAACTATCATTCGAGTTATAACATATCTTTAGACTTGTAATATGAGTGCAAAAATAGAAATGGTATTTATTGCGTTTAAGCAATATTAAGGCACAATAGCACTAATATTTTTTGTGCTCCAGACACAAAATGCCAGTCTTCAAAACGGTGCTAAACTAGAACAGCACACAGTCTGCAAGCACCAATGTAATCAGTGCCCAGCCTCCAGCTCCTATGGTGCTACTAGAGGAAAGTGTGGTCTGGAAGTTAGTAATAGCCTGGGATCAGCTGGAGTGTGCATAGTAGGAACTGGGGACCTCTGCAGCATATTGGGTGACAGTGCCTGGCCTATTTGTCCACCAACCAAGGGCTGTGGGGGGGGAGCAGCCCAGAAAAAGGTGTTAAAGGGTTTTATATATTTGGCATGTCAGATCCCCCCTCACTCCCACTAGACACTAGGATCAATCCCAGGGTAACCTACTGGATATAAATAAGCACCCTGGGGGCTATCCTGCTGACTAGTGGGGGTTAGGGGACCTGACAAGTCAAATATATAAAAAATGTTTCTTCCAGTAGGTTCCCTTGGGGGGGGATCCTGGTGACTAGTAGGGGATGCAGTGTGTGATCGAGCTCCCTTTCCATCAGTAAGAGACCCGTTACGCAGGTGCACTTCTATCTGATACACCCTTTTCCTCCCATACCGGTAGCAGTGGTCACATGGGCAGGTACTCCACGTCAAGTGCACAGTATTTCTGCAGACTGTCCAGTAATATCTTCACAAAATACTTAGTCATGGGGGGGGGGGTTCACTGTTTAGACTTTTGTAGTATTTAATTTTTTTTATGCTGTGGCAGAGTCTCTGGTACGTGATAACTACAGAGCGGGGTAATGTCTCCTCTGCACCTCCCGACGTCACCACTGATCCTCCTGGCCTCACTCCTCTTTTCCGGATTTTTCTCTCTCCCCTCCTAGACTGGTCTCTCCCATTTCTTACTCTTCTGTCTCCTCTCTCCTCGGCATACCTCCCAACATTTCAAAATTCAAAAGAGGGACACCCCCCCCCCCCCCCCGCGGCAAAAAATTTAAATGTGGTGGGCGGGGCTTAAAAAATCATAAGACCAAAGTAATATAAATAAAATTCTAAATAAAGTCATATTTTAATACACTTATGCAGCAAATCAAACACAAGCTCAATCCACTGGTATGGCTATGTGAGCTATGTATTTAATTAGCTTTTGCAGAGACATTGCTAAATATTTTTATCTTAATAGGACATTTAATAATAGATTCTTTAAAACTGTTCTCTGCATTCCCCATTAATATTCTAGATTCTGGCCTTTAAAGTCAGCAAAAATGCACAGTAACACACTACATAGCATACACTTACAAATGCAGATACACACACACTACATAGCATACACTTATACATGCAGATACACACACACTACATAGCATACACTTACACATGCAGATACACAGACACTACATAGTTTACACTTATACATGCAGACACACACACTACATAGCATACATTTATACAGGCAGATACACACACACACATTACATAGCATACACTTATACATGCAGATACACACTTATACATGCAGATACACATACACACACTACATAGCTTACATTTATACATGCAGACACACACACACTACATAGCATAAACTTATACATACAGATACACACACACAGTTATGGATACAGATAGACACACACACTACATCATATATGGGTATCTGTAATTCATTGTATGGGGTCCTGGGGTTGGCAAGCACATTAGCTGGCAGTCTGCGGCTGCCACTATTCATTACCCTGGTGTTTGTTACCCGGGTATTAGCACTGCTCATTGTATAAAACTGAAGGCATGCTAGTATTATTATCACCAGGGGTTAGACATCATCACTACCAGAGGTAGGTTAGAGAGGTCACCATTACCCGTGGTCAGAGTGTATACAGCCTTCTTACTCCTGCTTAACCCACACACCATTCCTTTTCCACAGGGAATCTAACAGGTATCTAAGCCAGCTGTTTCTGAGTATGGGCCCAACAGAATTTAAAAAAAGAAATATTTTTTTTTTTTTTAATGCATGGGGCAAATCGGGGCAGATGGCTAGCAACCCGGGACAGGGGGACAGACCCCTAAAATCGGGACTGTCCCGCGAAAAACGGGACAGTTGGGGGGTATGCGGCAGTCTACCATCCTCCCCTCTCGCACTCCATTTCTCCATCTGCTACTTCTCTATACCTTGTCCCTCCTTTGCACCCTTCTTCCACTTATTTAAGTTTTGCATCACCAACAGTTTTATATTAATATACTTTTTTACATCCACGTTTAGTTTGTATCTAAGTCTCTGCAGGCTGCCCCCTTATCTAAGTTTATTTGACAGATTTTAGAAAATCAGTGCTGACTCATGGGAGTGAGCAGAATGTTATCTATATGGCACACATGAACTGTAAAAAAGCACTGAGATAAGAGGCGGCCTCCAAGGGCTTAGAAATGAGCATATGAGCCTACCTAGGTTTTGCTTTCAACAAAGAATACCAAGAGAACAAAGCATATTTGATGATAAAAATAAATTGGAAAGTTGCTTAAAATTGCATGCAATATCTGAATCATGAAGTTTAATTTTGAATAGACTTTTCCATTAAACAGACACACTCAGACATAAATACACAAACACACATACAGTTCATATATACACGCACACACATACACAAACACACATACAGTACATATATACACACACACAAACATAGATACACATACAGTACATATATATATACACACACACAAACATAGATACACATACAGTACATATATACACACACACAAACATAGATACACATACAGTACATATATATACACACACACAAACATAGATACACATACAGTACATATATATATACACACACACAAACATAGATACACATACAGTACATATATATATACACACACACAAACATAGATACACATACAGTACATATATATACACACACACAAACATAGATACACATACAGTACATATATACACACGCACAAACATAGATACACATACAGTACATATATATACACACACACAAACATAGATACACATACAGTACATATATATACAGGGCCGGATTGGGCAGCCGGGATACCGGGAAAAATCCCGGTGGGCCACCGGCCAGCAGCTCAGTTGGGCTGGTGGCATGGCTGCTTAAGCTAAATTGCTCTAAATAAGTTCTTGTTGCGAACACAGTCAGTAGTTAGTAAAAGCTATTATTTTATTATTTCATTCAGTTCTTCTTTCTAAGTTATTTTTTTTATTAACCCCTGTCCCCTCCGTCTGACCGCTGTTCGCTGCTGCCTCAGCCTCACTCTGACTCCGCAACTAGTAACTTTCACATCACTCACTGATCACTGTTATCATAAGTGGCCCGGGTCAGGCTGCGGCAGCACTCAAAGTGAGACAGACAGCGAACTGCAGTGGAGGAGAGAGCGCGCACAGCGTCAGCGCAGCAAGAGGCTCAGGGAGCACACAGGCGCAGCCAGCGAGTCAGCGACACAAACACAGAATGGATAGGCCGGCCCGCCCAGGCCCAGGGGAGCTCTGTCTTAGCCCAGGATGGATCATGTGAGAGATGGGGCGGGCTGCCCGGCTGCCGCTGGACTGACTCAGTGTGACAGACAGTGTGGGTGGGGGGAAGAGGCCGGTAGAGGCGAGAAGAACTGCTCCTCAAAGCAAGGTAAAAAATTACAGTATTTACCAACGTTATGCCTAAGCTAGTGCTGTAGTGGAAATTGTGGAATCTTTACTGACACTGTGTAATGTGTGGTTGTAATAACTCACTCTATATTATATAAATTTTATATATATATATATATATATTTATATATATATATATATTTATATATATATATATATATTATATTATATATATATATATTATAAATATATATATATATATATATATATATATATATATATTATATATATATTATATTATATTTCTATATATATATATATATATATATATATATATAGTATATATATATATATATATAATATATATATATATGATATATATAAGATATATGTATAATATATTTTATATATATATATATATATATATATATATAGTATATATATATATATATATTATATATAGATATATATGATATATATATATATATATATATATAGATACAAAGTTTCAAAGAAAGCGCCACTGATCCTCTCTCACCTTGTTCCGCGCCGTCTAAGCGTACTTCCGCTCCAGATTCTGACCTCAGTAGGTACGGCACAATGGAGAGTGAGTATATCCGGTCAGTGTAGATGCTGCATTCTCAGGTATTTGCTGGATACTATAATAATGAATATAGAAGTAGAAAAAAGAATGCGCAAAATACCTCTTCAGACCGGTGTAGAATAAAATCCAAATTTTATTGATCCATGTTAAAAGAATAGACAAACCGTAGCACGGAGTGTAGACAAATAAAATCACATCAGTGTAGACAGGAACGTAGCATACATGTTTTGTGCCTGCGCACTTGATCACTGCATAGGTAATTACCTGTGCACACCTCCTTTTTAAAGGGACAAACTCCCTTAATGTCTTAAAGAGACAGTACCTGCATATATATTGGTGTAGTATATTATCTGTCAGTAAACTTATGGCCTAAATATTTATGAATAAATTTGGTTTGCTTATTTAATTTTATTTAATTTTATTTCTTATATATATCTCCACTGAATTTATTAATTTAGACCAATAAGGAAAAAATAATAATTATTAGATTGTATGGAAAAGACAGAACAGAAACATATACCTCAAAAAACTGCTATGTGTCATGGTACATTAATATAGAAGTAAACAGAAAAACTATTTATTCAGTATAATATTAGGAGAAAAAATATGTTGACTATGTAAATGTGTCAAGATCTCTCCTAATATTAAGGCCATATGGGACGGTAGTTTTAAGAACAAACATCCAATATATTTCTCTCTTGTTTAGTTTGTTCTCTCTACTTCCTCCTCTTTTCCAAACAGGAATGTGATCTATTCCTTGAATGGTCAGTTTGGAATTGTCTGAGTTATGACATTCCCTACAGTGTCTCGCTACTGGGGTATCAGAATCCGTGTCTTCCAGTGATCTAAGGTGTTGTAAAAATCTATCCTTCAAGGAACGTTTCGTTTTCCCTGTGTATTGTTTGCCACATTGTTGGCAAGTTAATAAATACACAACGTGTGTACTAGAGCAATTTATAAAATATTTGATATTATGTTCTTGATCTGTAGAATGGGATTTAAATTTAGGTCCCTCTAAGACGTGACTACATGTCTTACAGACTGGGCGTCTACATTTATAGAAACCTATCTTTTTAGGTAACCATGTCTGTTTGGATTTTTGTGGGAGATCAGAAGGAGACAAAGTATTCCCCAAAGTTTTACCTCGTTTAGTGACATATTCACACCCTTGATGAAGTATTTGTTTTATTATTGGATCTGTATCCAATATATGTAAAGAATCTTTAATAATCTTACATATTTTATGATAGTCATTACTGTATGTTGTTATGAATTTCGGTTTATTCATTTGTTTGGTCTTTCTGTTTTGATGTTTATATTTAAGAAGATTATCTCTTGGTGTTAAATCTACCTCATATTTTATTTTCTTCAGAAGATCTGCCTTATAGCCTCGTTCAATTAATCGTGTGGTAATGTTTTGTGCCTGTTCTTGATACAATCCCTCAGTAGAACAGTTCCTTTTGGCTCTAATGTATTCCCCTTTTGGGATTCCTTTGATTACATGTCTAGGATGACATGAGTTGTACTCTAATGTCGTATTTCCTGATGTAACTTTCCTATATAGTGTGGTATTTATCTCTCCAGTAATATTGTCACTTGTAATTTCTAAATCTAGAAATTTAATACTCATTGAATTTACTTCTCCTGTGAATGAGATACCACATTCATTGTGATTCAGGAATTTTAGAAACTGTTCTGCCTCTTCATCACTGCCATCAAAAATAAAAAAACAGATCGTCTATGTAACGATAATACTGAATGATCTTATCCTTGAAGGGATTTCCATCCGCAAAGACGTGGGACAGTTCCCACCATGCCATAAAAAGATTGGCATAGGAAGGGGCAAATTTTGCCCCCATGGCCGTCCCACGTCTTTGCAGATAGAAATCCCTCCCGAACATAAAAAAATTATGTGTCAAAAGGTATTCAATACCCATAAGAAGAAAGTGCTTCACTATGGGCTCAAATTTCCCAAAGAGGTCAAACATGTTATCCATAGCCACCATGCCCTTTATATGTGAAATAGAGGTGTACAAGGAAGACACATCCACTGCACAAAATGTATAAGTTGCTTTCCATTTTGTTTGTTTTAATTTGTTTAATAAAGCAGTAGTGTCTTGGATGTAGCTGGGTAACTGTTTGACCAAAGGCTGCAAAAATGTGTCAATTAGTTCTGAAAGAGGTTCGTTAAGGGAATCTATTCCCGCAATGATGGGACGCCCAGGAGGACTGTCCATGCTCTTATGTATTTTTGGAAACATATGAAATATTGGTGTGACACGATGTTGTGGAATTAAGTTTTCACTTATTTCTATGTCTACAATATTGTTGTGCTTTAACACTTGTATGATTTTAAATAATTCCTTCCTATAAGATGAAGTAGGATTTTCTTTTAGTTTAATATATACTTAGTTGTCAGATAGTTGTCTTATTGCCTCTGTTACATAATCATTGGTGTTAAGCACAACTACATTGCCGCCCTTATCAGATGGCCTTATTGTGATATTGGCATTATTCTCCAATTGCTGTAGTGCTAATCTTTCTTTATGCGTTAAATTAAATGAAATGTAATGTCGTTTTTTAGTGACTTTTTCATGTAATGTCCTCAACTTATCTTCTACAGTTTTTTGAAATACCTCTATCGCTTTTGTTCTAGTGTGTACCGGGTAAAAATAATTTTTCTTTTTACATTTTGCAAAATTAGGTTTACTCAAATCCTGACTGTTAGAGGAATCTATACTGTTATCACATGACATTTGCTGTAGATCCACAACAGTACACCAATCCTGGAAGGACATAGTATTAGTGACAGTATCATCAGGATTATCATGTACATTAGTGTCTAAGTCTTGTGCCGTCAAGTCTCTGGTATCAAAGAAATGCTTACGCAATGTAATCTTGCGAACAAATTGATTAACATCAAGAATGGTTTCAAATAAATTAAATTGACTTGTCGGCACAAAGCTAAGACCTTTAGACAATAACCTAAGCTCAGATTCATTAAGTAAATATTTTGACAGATTGATGACACTATTGTTATGATTCATGCATATTTCTGATCTTTCTGTCCTTGTGATCTTGTTAGGTATGTTGTTTGTGCCTTTTGCTTCTTCTTGGTACGAGCCTGGTACTGTTTGTAACCTCCTGCTTTTGTAGCCTCTGCCCCTTGTCCCTCTGTGGGGTTTTTTCTTGCTGGTTTTCTTGGGGGCACTTCGTTTTTTGACTGTGTAATTATGGCCTCTGTTATTTCCTCTGGTTCTAGGTCTTGTAGAACTGCTGGAATGTCTGGTTCATTGTCTGATGAATCTACTTCGTATTCTGTGTCAGAGAAAGTTACTGTTTTGCCCAATTTTGGATAAGATCTATGTTTCTTAATCCTATTGTAACTCCCAATTTTGTGAGTAGAATTGTCATGTGTCCATTTGTATACCTGATTGGCCTCATAATCTCTTCTGTCTCGCACCATTTTGTGAGACTTGAATAGCCATAGTTCTTTTTTAAATTCGTACATATTCATTTTAAACTGTATATCATAGCTGTTAAATTTTTCATTCCCTTGAACTGCTTTTAGTTTGCCTTGTATATCCTTCATTTCTTTAATTAGATCTGTTCTTTGTCTTTCCTTATATTCTATAAGCAAGTTCATGAGTGCAAATGAACACATATCCAATATTCTATTCCATTTATTAATAAAGTCCATATCATTGACATTAAAGGAAGGAAATTTCTTAATACGTAATCCCCTAGGGATACGTTTGTCTTTTAGATACATAGAGAATGATTTAATGTCCAACTCTAATTTAATATCCCTTTTTCTGAGGGCATCGATTTCAAAAAATAGGTTGTCAATAGTTAAAATCAAATCATCTAGAGTATCATTTTCTCCCTCCTTAAAGTCACTTAACACATAAGAGTTTTCTTCTGTTTCTTCCATATTGTACACCAATAAGTATGCAGAAAGTACTGTGCTACGGTTATGTCAATGCAATATAAAGTAACACTCACCTCCTCTTCAGCCGTTTAGATCGATATCCGTATGTGCGCTGTTATCTTCAGTTGGGACAGCTATATATATTTCTAGCGGTGTAACTATTTCTCAGTTAACAGCTTGTATAAGTGAACACTATATTTGTTATCCACTGTTGCCTCCCGCACTTTCTTTTAGCATCCCAACACTTGTCAAATATTAGCGTAACATAAGTAATGAGGGAAAAAGGCAGCTTTCTTTAATCACAGCAAAAAGAACATATGTAGATACAAAGTTTCAAAGAAAGCACCACTGATCCTCTCTCACCTTGTTCCGCGGCGTCTAAGCGTACTTCCGCTCCAGATTCTGACCTCAGTAGGTACGGCACAATGGAGAGTGAGTATATCCGGTCAGTGTAGATGCTGCATTCTCAGGTATTTGCTGGATACCATAATAATGAATATAGAAGTAGAAAAAAGAATGCGCAAAATACCTCTTCAGACCGGTGTAGAATAAAATCCAAATTTTATTGATCCATGTGACACACACATTCGGCACTCTTCTTGTGAATCAATAACCAAACATGACAAAGTTTTGGGTACAAAAGGCCGCAGCCCGCATTTATTAAACAAACAAGTGTTTACAAATAACACAACCACCTAACCAATGTGGTTACAAAAAACTCTGGGGTGCTGTCCATCATCCACCACACGTGCCTTCCACTGGCTGTTGCCAGGCACGCCCCCTTTTCTTAAACTCTCCCCATCGTCCGATGAGGTACCATTACCACATAAAACTCGCCTGATAAGGCCAGCACCCGCCCTTAGCTGCGACTTCCAAATTCTTAAAACAGGGAGGGAGGGAGGGAGCTTTTCCCGCTTCACAAGGGAAATGATGCTGGCTTCCGCCTCACAACCCTCAATATTTATACTCGCTCCTGCTCCTCAAAATTCTGCCTAGCAACCCACTGCTATTGGCCTGCAGTGTGGTCACATGCCCCTGCTCTCAATTCATTCCTTCCGGGGCTTCTTTGACACACACATTCGGCACTCTTCTTGTGAATCAATAACCAAACATGACAAAGTTTTGGGTACAAAAGGCCGCAGCCCGCATTTATTAAACAAACAAGTGTTTACAAATAACACAACCACCTAACCAATGTGGTTACAAAAAACTCTGGGGTGCTGTCCATCATCCACCACACGTGCCTTCCACTGGCTGTTGCCAGGCACGCCCCCTTTTCTTAAACTCTCCCCATCGTCCGATGAGGTACCATTACCACATAAAACTCGCCTGATAAGGCCAGCACCCGCCACAGACCGACCTACCGTCGGACACCGCCCAACCGGGATAAGGCCTTCTGTACCCCTTCTTTTAGTTTAAAATTAAATAAGTGCAACCCCACTTCATTGAGATGCACCCCATCCTTAATAAAAAAGCATCTGCCTGATTCCCCTTCGAATTCAACATGGCGAATGCCAAAACCCCCCAAATGAACAACAAAACCTGATAGAGTCCTGTTAACCTTTCTCCTGGATAAATCCAGCCTCCTGACATCCCAAGCTGAGCGCCATTCCAACCTTGTCTCAATTTCTGACCACACAATTAACACCTTCGGGAACAAAACCTTCAACCTACGCATGCCACCCTTCAACTGGTCAATCAAATCTTTTTGAGCCATAAACCCTAAGTCATTTCCTCCAGCGTGTAACACCAAAATGTCAGGAGGCTTGTACAGCCTGGCAAACTTACTCACTGTACTCACTACCCCTTCCCATTTGAGACCTCTTACCCCAAACCACTTTACCCCAACCTGTTCCCGAGGAAGACCCAGCTGGATTCCCCCTTCCTTTGTTGCTGCAGCTTTTCTCGCCCAGTAAATGAAAGAATGTCCAACTATCCAACACTGAACTGGACCTGTTAAGAAAAAACAAAACTAAACTATCATGTTAGGACGAACATAACGCTTATAACACCCCGACTTCCACCTTCCCACCTTTTTCACAACTTCCTCACTCAAACCCAATTCATGCGCCTCAGTTGCCGCGCCTATTCTAAACGAATGGCATCCAAAATCTTTAGGGTCCACCCCAGCCACGGACAAAGCCCTTTTAAGTACCGCCCCAAACTGATATTTTGACAATGCTCCTCCATCCTCGTGCCTCAAAAGAGGGCCCTCACCACTAGGCCTGATCCTCAGATAATCCACCAGTGAACCTACCGGGCAACAAACACCCCCGATAGCAAATAACTTGATTAAGCGGCCCATACCCTCCTGATCTGTCTTAGATTTTCTAAGCCAAATGGACACTTCCTCCCTTGATATCACCACATCACCAAAACTGATACCGCCATTGTCCTTTCTATTAGCCCCAACCAATTCCAACACTCTAAAAGCCCCGAAAAAGGCTAAAACAAAAGCCACCCGGAACAAATAATACTCAAACTTAGAATTGCACACCACCTCCAAAGCCCCAACTACCTTTAATAGTAAACAAAATACAAGTGGACGTCTTTTGTCCCCCCTAGCTCCACCTCTACAAACACCTCTCACCGCCAATTTTACCCAAAATTCCTTTGTTAAATCAACCCATCCCATCAGCTTAAACAGAAAGGCTAACGCCGCCACCTGACGATTCACCATGGATTTTGATATCTTCGCCTCTTTCCATTCCTGCACCCAATCAACCAAGTACCACACCCAATCCTCTTTTGACAGCCTGATTCCATCCCTGTGCAGTCTACAAAACCACCGTTTCCATACTGGCACGTAAGCTCTTAACGTACTCTGGGCTAAAGCCCCTCTCGCTAATTTCAATCCTTTAAGAAGTCCATCTGCCACAAAGCCCTTGGGCATTCTTCCCCATCCAACTTCGCCTCCGGGGCTGCTTCCCGAAACTTCTGCCACTGCAACCGGGAAAGAGAGTCAGCAATCACATTTTGCTTCCCGGGTACATGCACCGCCCGAAAAAACACATTCCCCCTCAAGCATTCCAGGACAAACACTCGGAGAAGCCGAATCACCGGCCTCGACTTCGCTGTCAATTTATTAATCGCAAATACCACTCCCAGATTGTCAGAGTGGAAAGTCACCTTCCTATCCCTCAGCTCACCATTCCAAACCATAACAGCCACCACCAACGGAAACAATTCTAGAAAC
Source organism: Bombina bombina (assembly GCF_027579735.1). Classification (NCBI taxonomy): domain Eukaryota; kingdom Metazoa; phylum Chordata; class Amphibia; order Anura; family Bombinatoridae; genus Bombina; species Bombina bombina. The sequence goes on from NC_069500.1 coordinate 1,287,791,977, forward strand.
ACCAAGTTCTTGGTTAAACCTTGATCCTTCCATTCCTCAGGCCATGTATCCACGCACCATCTGCCATCAAAATATGCCCCAAAGCCATGTGCTCCTGAAGCATCTGTGTATAGGTGCAACATCTTATCCGATACCGGCCCCTCCTGAATGAGCGACCGCCCATTGAACTCTTCCAGAAAAATCAACCACACTCTAAGATCCTCCTTCAACTCCTTTGAAAGCCGGATCCTGTGGTGTGGTTCCTTCACCCCAACCGTAGCCAATGCCAGGCGCCTTCCAAAAACCCTTCCAACTGGGATCACACGACAAGCAAAATTAAGCTTGCCCAGTAGCGATTGCATTTCTCGCAACGACACTTTCCCCTTCCCAAGCATCCCAATTATGACCTTTCTCAGATCTACCACCCAAGGTAACGAGCACTCCATCAATACTGAGTCAATCTGGATCCCCAGAAAACTCAACTTAGTCACCGGCCCTTCCGTCTTTCCTGGTGCAATCGGAATCCCGAATTGCTCAGCCACTTCAACAAATGTTTTCAACAACATTTCACAAACTCCAGAACCAGCTTCCCCCACAAACAGGTAATCATCCAAATAATGGACCATCGATGACCTGCCCGACTTTTTCTTCACCACCCATTCCACAAATGTACTAAATTTTTCGAAATACGCACAGGATATGGAGCATCCCATGGGTAAACACAGATCAACGAAAAATTCCCCTTGAAATTGGCAACCCAATAAATGATGACACACCGGATGGACTGGTAAAAGCCGAAAGGCTGCCTCCACATCCACCTTTGCCAACAATGCTCCAATCCCCGCTCTCCTGACCACACTCACCGCCTTATCAAATGAAGCATAACGTACTGCCGTCAAAGACGGGTCAATCCCGTCGTTAACAGACGCGCCCTTAGGATGAGACAGGTGGTGAATCATTCTAAATTGTCCCTCCGTCTTCTTTGGGACCACCCCAAGTGGGGACACCCTCAAATTCGGGAATGGAGGGTCCTTGAAGGGGCCCGCCATTCTCCCCAGTGCCACCTCCTTTTCCAACTTAACTTGAACCACCTCTGGGAATTGCTCAGCCGATTTTAAATTCCCAGGAACTCCCAAACCCTTTGAACCCTCGAACGGGATACGAAATCCGGAACTGAAGCCCGTCAGTAACAGCTCTGCATCCCCCGCTCTACCCTTTGTCTTACCGTATTGGCTTAGCCACGGGGCCATCTCTCTTACCCTCACCGGGGTCCGAGCCCGTAGCAGCACCCTCACCTCCTTTTCCATTCCCCTTTCCTTTTCGGAAACATTTTGCCCCAGAGTGCGCACCTCCGCATCCTGAGCACTCGTGCTTGTATTTGCACGCCCCTCCGAACCTACACACCCCTTCATTAAACTGGAAGCAGAGGCCTTTTTTAATTGCCACCGATGTGGCCCCCACTGTCGTTCCACTAGCCCCCGTTCCTCCACTCCGAAAGGACGGCCCCCTCAAAGGGGTCATTAACTCCAACCACACCCCCATCTCTCTGTCGTCCCTACGCATCTCTGGACGTACCGCCAGCCTCTGGCGGAACTGTTCATCGTACCGCCACCAGGCAAGACCCCCATATGTCCTCTGAGCCCCTGATATTTCATCAAAATAGCAAAACATAGTCGAGCTCTGCTCGGGGAATTTCTCCCCGATCACGCTGGCTAATATGCAAAAAGCCCTCGTCCAGTTTGGAAAAAGTTTTAGGTAATTTCCTCCACTTTTTCTTTCTCTCCTCCTTTACATTTTTGCCCTGTTCCCCTTTTGGATCTTCCTTTAACTCAATAAAGTGGTCCAACGGCAACAATGAAAAGATCTCTACAAACTCTCGTTTCCATATCTTTTCTTTAACCTCTTTACTCAGATGGATCCCAAGTGGTCCAATCGAGCACAAGCAAGGCCTACGCAAGGCTTGATCCGCCACAATTAACACTTCACCGCTTGTAACCGGCACCGATCCTCCTTTTTCTACCCCACTCCCCGAAGGGGTTCCAACCACCGGTACACTAACCTCCTTCACTGCCGTTACCCATGCTCCCGCTACTGTTCCTACATCACCCCCAACTTTCCTTTTGTCTTCTAATTGAGCCACCAGCTCCTTCAGACCTTTCATCACCGTCTCATACACTCCCCCCGACTCTTCTTTTTCTTTCCCCCCCTGCAGGGAACCCGCCGTCTCACCTGGCGGCCTTGACTCAGGCTCCTGCACCACTATTGTATCCTGTCTTCTCCTTTCCGCCCTGTCACCTGCAGATCTTCTCCCCCTATCATCAATGTTATAAGACATAGAGCTTTCCCTCCTACGTGTATGTTCTCGATCTCTATCCCGCCTGCCCCATGTGGGGGACGTATGCCTTTCCCGCTCCCTGTAGTCTATCCTTGGCGTCCGAGATCTCTCCCTCCGCCGTGTCCCTCTGCTCCTGCTCCTGTCCCTTCTGCTCTGTCCACCTGAACCTCCACCTGATCTCTGTGGAGAATGATTAACATGATGTCTCTGCCTCCTAGTGTCTTCCTTCTCTCTTCCCCTGCCCCTCTCTCGTTCTTCCCTCATTCCCCCAATTTGTCCTTCACTCTGAGTTACGTGTCCCCCCCCAGGCACCAGAGAATTGAGCAGCTGCATTAAAGTAGCCATCTCTCCTACCTGTGCCGAACTCTCCGGTTCCGTCTGCTGTCCCAATTGCAATTCTTCACCAGCGAAGTCACTGTAGGATTCATTCATCCACAGGACGTCCTCCTCCAGCTCCTGTAATGAAGACTGCACCGCAGGCAACCCCGGCCTTTCCACCGGGACGCCGTCCGACTCCTCCGGTTCTAAAACACAATCATTAACTTCCAAATTATTCCTTTTCTCAGTCCTTTTACCCCCACTCCTGTTCTCCCTGCCCCTCTCTGTCTCTGTACCCCTATTCACCCCATCCCCCCTACCCCCTGTAACCCTATCCCTTTCCCTTATATCCTGTACTAAAACCTCAACGGCCTCTCCAATCCCACTTGATATCCCTCCTGCACTATGCCTGACGTCCCTATTCGCCTCAGCTCCCCTTTCTCCACCTCCCTCTTTTCCCTTTTTACCTCTCGCCTTAGCTTGCCCCTTCCCAAAACCTCCTCTTCCCCTGCCCAAACAACGTCCACTATTCTCCCTCATGTTCCCTCCAATTCCTCCGCTGCCACTCGCAGCACCTACAGTTTCCTTATCCCTCCTCTCACTGCTCCTTAAGTTTACACCTGTTCCTCCAACGCCCCTACCGCTTCTCTCATTCCCGCTCATCCCCTCCCCCCTTCTCCTTCTATCCACACTAGCTCCCTCAAAGCCCAAGCCATCCCCTCCCTTCTCAGCCCCCTGTTTACTTATACCGCTCCTGGCGACTGCCACCTCACCCTCCCTGCTCCCCGCACAAACCTCATGTGTCACCATTACTCCCCCCTCCACGCTGCCTACGCTCGTCCCCAGCAAACTAGGCCTCAGTGTTCCCCTCCTACTCCCTGCTGACACTGGAGATGTGCGCAGCTCCTCCATAGCCCTTCTCTTGCCTCCCGACTTTCCGCTAACCTCACCTCTGGCCGTATCAGGCCTCCCTTGACCCAAAGCTCCCCTCCTGTCATCCGGACTAAGCCGCACCGGCGGCTTCGTCCGCCTCACCGGCCGACCGCACCGCTCCTGACCTGATGTTCCTGCTGGCTCGACTGTCGACGACCCTTCACCGGAACCGCTGTCCTCTGAAAAGAGCCTCTGCTGGAGCCAGGTAACACCTTTTTCCGCTACCAAGGTCTTTACCTGTTCCAGCAAAAGGCTCACGCTCTCCATTCTGCCTGTCAGCTTTTCCCGCTTCACAAGGGAAATGATGCTGGCTTCCGCCTCACAACCCTCAATATTTATACTCGCTCCTGCTCCTCAAAATTCTGCCTAGCAACCCACTGCTATTGGCCTGCAGTGTGGTCACATGCCCCTGCTCTCAATTCATTCCTTCCGGGGCTTCTTTTAAAAGAATAGACAAACCGTAGCACGGAGTGTAGACGAATAAAATCACATCAGTGTAGACAGGAACGTAGCATACATGTTTCGTGCCTGCGCACTTGATCACTGCATAGGTAATTACCTGTGCACACCTCCTATTTAAAGGGACAAACTCCCTTAATGTCTTAAAGAGACAGTACCTGCATATATATTGGTGTAGTATATTATCTGTCAGTAAACTTATGGCCTAAATATTTATGAATAAATTTGGTTTGCTTATTTAATTTTATTTCTTATATATATCTCCACTGAATTTATTAATTTAGACCAATAAGGAAAAAATAATAATTATTAGATTGTATGGAAAAGTCAGAACAGAAACATATACCTCAAAAAACTGCTATGTGTCATGGTACATTAATATAGAAGTAAACAGAAAAACTATTTATTCAGTATAATATTAGGAGAAAAAATATGTTGACTCATGTAAATGTGTCAAGATCTCTCCTAATATTAAGGCCATATGGGACGGTAGTTTTAAGAACAAACATCCAATATATTTCTCTCTTGTTTAGTTTGTTCTCTCTACTTCCTCCTCTTTTCCAAACAGGAATGTGATCTATTCCTTGAATGGTCAGTTTGGAATTGTCTGAGTTATGACATTCCCTACAGTGTCTCGCTACTGGGGTATCAGAATCCGTGTCTTCCAGTGATCTAAGGTTTTGTAAAAATCTATCCTTCAAGGAACGTTTCGTTGTTCTTAAAACTACCGTCCCATATGGCCTTAATATTAGGAGAGATCTTGACACATTTACATGAGTCAACATATTTTTTCTCCTAATATTATACTGAATAAATAGTTTTTCTGTTTACTTCTATATTAATGTACCATGACACATAGCAGTTTTTTGAGGTATATGTTTCTGTTCTGTCTTTTCCATACAATCTAATAATTATTATTTTTTCCTTATTGGTCTAAATTAATAAATTCAGTGGAGATATATATAAGAAATAAAATTAAATAAAATTAAATAAGCAAACCAAATTTATTCATAAATATTTAGGCCATAAGTTTACTGACAGATAATATACTACACCAATATATATGCAGGTTCTGTCTCTTTAAGACATTAAGGGAGTTTGTCCCTTTAAAAAGGAGGTGTGCACAGGTAATTACCTATGCAGTGATCAAGTGCGCAGGCACGAAACATGTATGCTACGTTCCTGTCTACACTGATGTGATTTTATTTGTCTACACTCCGTGCTACGGTTTGTCTATTCTTTTAACATGGATCAATAAAATTTGGATTTTATTCTACACCGGTCTGAAGAGGTATTTTGCGCATTCTTTTTTCTACTTCTATATATATATATATATATATATATATATATATATATATATATATATATATGTGTATATATATATGATATATATATATATATATACATATGTGTGTGTGTGTTGAAGGGAAAACCAGGGGCGTGGCTGGGCTGGAGGGGGCGTGGCTAGACTGGAGGGGGTTGGGCTGGGCCGGTCTATACAAATTTCCAGGGCTGGTCTGATTTCCCAGTCCGGCCCTGTATATATATACACACACACAAACATAGATACACATACAGTACATATATACACACACACAAACATAGATACACATACAGTACATATATATATATATATATACACACACACAAACATAGATACACATACAGTACATATATACACACACACAAACATAGATACACATACAGTACATATATATACACACACACAAACATAGATACACATACAGTACATATATATATACACACACACAAACATAGATACACATACAGTACATATATACACACACATAAACAGATACACATACAGTACATATATATATACACACACACAAACATAGATACACATACAGTACATATATACACACACACAAACATAGATACACATACAGTACATATATATATATATACACACACACAAACATAGATACACATACAGTACATATATACACACACACAAACATACATACAGTACATATACAAACTCACATACATACATACTAGGGATGGGAGAATGTGCTGAAAATATAATTTGTTTGGTAGAACGAATAGTCCTGTGGACATTTGTTTTGGTCAATCGAAAACTGATAACGGTAATCGAATGTTACTTTAGTTTTTGAATGTTGAAATCGAATATCTACATTTGAAATTTCAATTTAACAAATACTGTTCAGAAGTATAGAATAGTACATTTGGTAGTAAGAATAGTACATGTGGTAGGGAATTTAGTAAATTGATAATAGAATCAATTTGAATGTTTTAAATTCGAATATTTCATAATTCGAATATTACATTTAAAGAGAGCATTAGAAATACTATTACAAATATATAGATTTAAATTTTTCAAATTTGAATATTGCATAATTTGAATATTACATTTAAAAAAATCATTAGAAATACTATTACAAATACATAGATTTAAGTTTTTGAATTCGAATATTGCAAAATTTGAATCGCATTATTAGAAACATTTTAATCGAATATTATATTGAAAGAAAGCATTAGAAATACTATTACATAAAACAAACGTTAGAATGTTGTGGAAACATTCGAAATTCGAAACAAATGAACGAATGTGTTAAAATTCGTTTGCCCATCCCTAATACATACACAAACACAAATATAGTATATATATATATATATATATATATATATATATATATATATATATACACATAGATACATACACAAACACACATACAGTACATATATTCAAACACAGACAAATAAGGAGGGTGATATTCATTTTTCACTAGGAAAAAAAATAATAACATGAGGCAAATGATAAAATACAACGTCTAGTTATCATATTATATGGTCCAATTTAATATCATGTGATAGTGGCACAAATTCTTTTACTCTAAATTGCATTGGACAGGTTTGAAAACCAGTGCTCTATATTAATCCCAAAAAAAAAGTTTTGGGTTCATGTCCCTTTAAGTACTTAAAGGATCAGTAAATACAATAGATTTGCATAACCAACAAATGCACGATAAAAGGACAGTGCTATAGGGGCGTGTCTGGCCAGCAACCGTGTCAGGAAGAAAATATGGGAGCTCCTTACTTTATTTAATAAATCTGGTGGATATCTTCAACTAACAGCGACATTGAGTGCTGCTTTATCATAAAAAACTTTGTATAGAGAATCTTATATCTTTTGATACCAATATTGTCTGAAGTATTTTAATATGAAGCCCTAATTGGGAAACTTGAACTGCGGCCTGTACAAAGATCTACAACACTTCTCCTGGTCTGATAGGATTTATATCAAACCTAACACTACTATATGCAGCAATAAGCCCTACTTCTGTGGATGACCTGAAAAGGGACTTGGTCTGAGCAACAGGTACTGTGTAAATGGATCAAGGCAGACCAAAAGTAATGGAGGCGATCGATAACTGGGGACTGAAGATCCGGTCTTCACTGTTTCAGCACTTCCGTGAGTTACAGAGAGACATAGGAGCAGTGCTGACTGTGTGGCAGCAGGAGCAACAGAGACTAATAGAGAGTAAAAATCTGCAAATGCAGAATCCCAGGAAGCTCCTGGTACAAGACGCCGCACCAACTTCAGCTAAACAAAGTGCGCAACAGATTTCCTTACGCAGCGCTCAACACCGGGAGACCCATATACACCCGGCTGCGCAAGAGAGAAGAGACAATGCGATGATGGTTCCCCTGCTTCGTGTCCCTAAAACATCCCACGTTGACCTGCCCTTGAGACATGGGATAGGAGGTAACAAACATGGGCTAATAGTGAGTGACTTAATATGCGATGGGCTCCTATGGACAATGGAGTTGTTTCTTCTATCTTGGGGCATTATACTGGGTCCTGCTGCCCTCCTGAGTCTGGTGACTGTGGGACTGTGTCCTGACTTTGAAAGCAGCCGGAATCGTTTTGGCATAGGCTAATTGACGCTCTCTTACTGGTAGAACCATGCGGCAGATTGGGAGGCTTATTTCTATCATGCTGATCGCTGTGGTTGGAGGTGTCCACGGTTATGTTTAACAGTTCATGTTCCCATCAACATTTCTCTTTTTATCGTTTATATTGCTATTTCTGTGTTAGTAGCAAATTGCGAGTTAGCTCTTAATATTGCAGATTTTCTTTCCTTTTTCTTTTCTTCCTCCTAATCATTACTTAATATGTTATGTATTGCTTGGCACTTTGTGGGGTGGGATAGAGGTTTAGACATATCACCATTAATAGACCTGGTTAACACAATATACTCCCTCCCAATATACTCTAAACAATGTGTTCCTCTACAAATAGAAACTGTTTAAAAGTCTCACTACTCTATAAACCTCCAAATACAACGCAACCCAGGGCTGATGTTGATGGGCACACATATATTTTTAGGTTTATCTAAATATAAGAACTTAGAACACTGTACTCTTACCATATGTTAACCTACTGATGTATTCCCATTGTAGTATAACAGATGTTCCTCTAATATTTATTTGAAACCCCATTTTTGTCAGTTGACCATATAGTTATTGGGGAGTCCAATAATAAGCCTTGTATGGGGATATATATTTAATAAAACCTACCCACCCATAGGCTTTTTTGTTACTCAGCACCTCTGGGGTTAACTTCCTGTACTTTGTTTGCAGAGTTAAAGAGGACTAATATATTGCTTTAAAGGGAATAACAGGCAATCATTTGTAATTTTTGAGTCCATGCTAACAGGTATTACAACACTTTAATATTGAGCAGGTTTGTTTAGCCTACTTATATACTATCATCTGCTTCCTCATATATTGCCAGTCGGCCATATTTATGCTAGGCAATAACTCAGATTTGTATCTTTATTATACTGTGAAATATAGTTGATGGTCTTGTATGCTCCCTATAATCCTAAACTTTTGTATGGTGAGGTTGCTTGGTGTTTGTTTGCCCTTTCATTTTCCCCCTACTTCGCCCCATGATGTGCCCATGAGATACCCTTTCCTTAATAGACACTTAAAGTGAATGTTGTTATATAGTTCAATGTCCAGACACGTTCCCCCCCCCCCTTCTCCATATTATTTCAAGGTCCAAGAGTGACCATACTTAGCATTAAAGCCCTCCCCTATATCATATAGATTCCATAGGCCCATGAGTGGCCTTTAGCAGCTGCGGAGGTGCATTCTTTTTAAAGGGGGAAAAAAAGAGGTTTCATTACCTATGGTTCAATTGTAGCTTATTTACACAATCAATATATTTACACAGTTTTGTATAATGTACCTTTTTGCTTAAACCTTGTGTATAATGGTAAAACAAATAATAGAGTACGACTGTTAATCCTATTGAACTTATGTTTAATGTTGTATGTTTGAATAACCTCAATAAAATTATTATAAAAAAAAAAAAAAGGACAGTGCTATAGCACTTAGTCTGAACTTCAAATGAGTAGATTTTTTTTCTGACAAAGTTTAAAGTAAGTTCACTCCTCCTGTATCATGCGACAGCCATCAGCCAATCACAAATGGATATACGTAAATTCTGTGAATTCTTGAACATGCTCAGTAGAATCTGGTGAATCTCAAAAAGTGTAAATATAAAAAGACTCTGCACTTTTTGTTAATGAACGTAAATTGCAAAGTTGCTTAAAATTGCATGCTCTATCTGAATCATTAAAGTTAAATTTTTACTTGAGTGTACTTTTCAAAGGGGCAGTAAAGGGGCAGAATTTGTTCTCATATTACCACAGTCAGGTAGAGATGTTAAATATGTGGAACATGTTACTGCAAGCTACCAAACTGCCTTGTGCTTTTGCTTTAATAAACTTTAAATAGTTTCGTCTGAAGCTGTATAGTGCTTTTGTTATTTGTAACCTGTAAATGTTACCAAGGTCTCTGGAATTAAAGTGTTGTTGAAAACAAATTTCAAAATAAAACATTTGCATATGACAATGCAGCACTTACTTGTCAAAAACATTTTCTTTTTAATAAAATGAAAAAGATGAGGAATAAAGACTTCCACTGTAATAATGCTGAAACACGAAGACGAAGGAGCACAAACTGCATACATAGTAAAGTTGTTTATTTAATTCTTTGCTAGGCTATTTTAATGAAATTTAAGAATAAAATACTTCACACACACACACACACACACACATATACTGTCACACATACACACACAGATACACACATATACTCTAACACACACACATATACTCTCAAACATACACACAGATACACACATACTTACACACACACACAGATACACACATATACTCTCACACATACACACACACACACACACACATACACAGACAAGCACACACACACATAAACACATACACACATATATATATACACACATACTCTCACACACAGACACACACATATTCACACATAAACACACAGATACATACATATACTCACACACACATACATATACTCACACATACAGAGATACACACATATACTCTCTCTCTCTCTCTCTCTCTCTCTCTCTCACACACACACACACACACACAGAAACACACATATACTCTCACACATACACACACACAGATACACACATATACTGTCACACACACACACTGATACATACATATTCTTTCACACACACACACACACACACACACAGATACACACATATACTCTTATACATACAGACACATAGATACACACATATATAATCTCAGACATACACACAGATACCCACATACAGTATCCCACAAAAGTGAGTACACCCCTCACATTTTTGTAAATATTTTATTATATATTTTCATGTGACACCACTGAAGAAATGACACTTTGCTACAATGTAAAGTAGTGAGTGTACAGCCTGTATAAGAGTGTAAATTTGCTTTCCCCTCAAAATAACTCAACACACAGCCATTAACTGTTTTAACAAAAGTGAGTACACCCCTAAGTGGAAATGTCCTAATTGTGCTCAATTAGCCATATTCCCTCCATGGTGTCATGTGACTCGTTAGTGTTAAAATGTCTCATGCATGACTGGGGAGCAGGTGTGTTAAATGTGCTGTTATCGCTCTCACACTCTCTCATACTGGTCACTGGAAGTTCAACATGGCAGCTCATGGCAAATAATTCTCTAAAGGATCTGAAAAAAAGAATTGTTGCTCTACATAAAGATGGCCTAGGCTATAAGAAGATTGCCAAGACCCTGAAACTGAGCTGCAGCATGATGGGCAAGACCATACAGTGGTTTCAAAGGACAGGTTCCACTCAGAACAGGCCTTGCCAGAAGTTGAGTGCACATGCTCAGTGTCATATCCAGAGGATGTCTTTGGGAAATAGATGTATGAGTCCTGCCAGCATTGCTGCAAAGGTTGAAGGGGTGGGGTGTCAGCCAGTCAGTGCTCAGACCATACGCCGCACACTGCATCAAATTGGTCTGCATTGCTGTCATCCCCGAAGGAAGCCTCTTCTAAAGATGATGCACAAGAAAGCCCGCAATCAGTTTTCTGAGGACAAGCAGACTAAGGACATGGATTACTGGAACCATGTCCTGTGGTCCGATGAGACCAAGATAAACTTATTTGGTTCAGATGGTGTCAAGTGTGTGTGGCGGCAACCAGGTGAGGAGAACAAAGATAAGTGTGTCTTGCCTATAGTCAAGCATAAAGGTGGGAATGTCATAGTCTGGGCCTGCATGAGTGCTGCCGACACTGGGGAGCTACAGTTTATTGAGGGAACCATGAATGCCAACACGTACTGTGACATACTGAAGCAGAGCATGATCCCCTCCCTTCAGAGACTGGGCCGCAGGGCAGTATTCCAACATGATAACGACCCCAAACACACCTCCAAGATGACCACTGCCTTTCTAAAGAAGCTGAAGGTAAAGTTGATGGACTGGCCAAGCATGTCTCCAGACCTAAACCCTATTGAGCATCTGTGGAGCATCCTCAAATGGAAGGTGGGGGAGCGCAAGGTCTCTAACATCCACCAGCTCCATGATGTCGTCATGGAGGAGTGGAAGAGAACTCCAGTAGCATTAGCAACCTGTGAAACTCTGGTGAACTCCATGCCCAAGAGGGTTAAGGCAGTGCTGGAAAATAATGGTGGCCACACAAAATATTGACACTTTGGGCCCAATTTAGACATTTTCACTTAGGGGTGTACTCATTTTTGTTGCCAACGGTTTAGACATTAATGGCTGTTTGTTTAGGTATTTTGAGGGGACAGCAAATTCACATTGTTATACAGTCTGTACACTCACTACTTTACATTGTAGCAAAGTGTCATTTCTTCAGTGTTGTCACATGAAAATATCTAATAAAATATTTACAAAAATGTGAGGGGTGTACTCATTTTTATGGGATATTGTATATGTTCTCTCACACACACACATATACTCTCACACATACACAACACAGACAAACACACATACATAAACATATACTCTCTCTCTCTCTCTCTCACACACACACACACACACTTATACACATATAAATACACTAAACTATCATTCGAGTTATAACATATCTTTAGACTTGTAATATGAGTGCAAAAATAGAAATGGTATTTATTGCGTTTAAGCAATATTAAGGCACAATAGCACTAATATTTTTTGTGCTCTAGACACAAAATGCCAGTCTTCAAAACTGCTAAACTAGAACAGCACACAGTCTGCAAGCACCAATGTAATCAGTGCCCAGCCTCCAGCTCCTATGGTGCTACTAGAGGAAAGTGTGGTCTGGAAGTTAGTAATGGCCTGGGATCAGCTGGAGTGTGCATAGTAGGAACTGGGGACCTCTGCAGCATATTGGGTGACAGTGCCTGGCCTATTTGTCCACCAACCAAGGGCTGTGGGGGGGGGGAGCAGCCCAGAAAAAGGTGTTAAAGGGTTTTATATATTTGGCATGTCAGATCCCCCCTCACTACCACTAGACACTAGGATCAATCCCAGGGTAACCTACTGGATATAAATAAGCACCCTGGGGGCTATCCTGCTGACTAGTGGGGGTTAGGGGACCTGACAAGTCAAATATACAAAAAATGTTTCTTCCAGTAGGTTCCCTTGGGGGGGGGGGGGGGATCCTGGTGACTAGTAGGGGATGCAGTGTGTGATCGAGCTCCCTTTCCATCAGTAAGAGACCCGTTACGCAGGTGCACTTCTATCTGATACACCCTTTTCCTCCCATACCGGTAGCAGTGGTCACATGGGCAGGTACTCCACGTCAAGTGCACAGTATTTCTGCAGACTGTCCAGTAATATCTTCACAAAATACTTAGTCATGGGGGGGGGTTCACTGTTTAGACTTTTGTAGTATTTAATTTTTTTTATGCTGTGGCAGAGTGTCTGGTACGTGATAACTACAGAGCGGGGTAATGTCTCCTCTGCACCTCCCGACGTCACCACTGATCCTCCTGGCCTCACTCCTCTTTTCTGGATTTTTCTCTCTCCCCTCCTAGACTGGTCTCTCCCATTTCTTCCTCTTCTGTCTCCTCTCTCCTTGGCATACCTCCCAACATTTCAAAATTCAAAAGAGGGACACCCCCCCCCCCCCCGCGGCAAAAAATTTAAATGTGGTGGGCGGGGCTTAAAAAATCATAAGACCAAAGTAATATAAATAAAATTCTAAATAAAGTCATATTTTAATACACTTATGCAGCAAATCAAACACAAGCTCAAACCACTGGTATGGCTATGTGAGCTATGTATTTAATTAGCTTTTGCAGAGACATTGCTAAATATTTTTATCTTAATAGGACATTTAATAATAGATTCTTTAAAACTGTTCTCTGCATTCCCCATTAATATTCTAGATTCTGGCCTTTAAAGTCAGCAAAAATGCACAGTAGCACACTACATAGCATACACTTACAAATGCAGATACACACACACTACATAGCATACACTTATACATGCAGATACACACACACTACATAGCATACACTTATACACGCAGATACACACACACTACATAGTATACACTTATACATGCAGATACACACACACACACACATTACATAGCATACACTTATACATGCAGATACACACACACTACATAGTATACACTTATACATGCAGATACACACACACTACATAGTATACACTACTTATACATGCAGATACACACACACACACTACATAGTATACACTTATACATGCAGATACACACACACACACACACTACATAGCATACACTTACACATGAAGATACACAGACACTACATAGTATACACTTATACATGCAGACACACACATTACATAGCATACACTTATACAGGCATATACACACACACATTACATAGCATACACTTATACATGCAGATACACACTTATACATGCAGATACACATACACACACTACATAGCTTACATTTATACATGCAGACACACACACACTACATAGCATAAACTTATACATACAGATACACACACACAGTTATGGATACAGATAGACACACACACTACATCATATATGGGTATCTGTAATTCATTGTATGGGGTCCTGGGGTTGGCAAGCACATTAGCTGGCAGTCTGCGGCTGCCACTGTTCATTACCCTGGTGTTTGTTACCCGGGTATTAGCACTGCTCATTGTATAAAACTGAAGGCATGCTAGTATTATTATCACCAGGGGTTAGACATCATCACTACCAGAGGTAGGTTAGAGAGGTCACCATTACCCGTGGTCAGAGTGTATACAGCCTTCTTACTCCTGCTTAACCCACACACCATTCCTTTTCCACAGGGAATCTAACAGGTATCTAACCCTGTGAGAGCAAAGCCAGCTGCTTCTGAGTATGGGCCCAACAGAATTTAAAAAAAGAAATAATTTTTTTTTTTTTAATGCATGGGGCAAATCGGGGCAGATGGCTAGCAACCCGGGACAGGGGGACAGACCCCTAAAATCGGGACTGTCCCGCGAAAATCGGGACAGTTGGGGGGTATGCTGCAGTCTACCATCCTCCCCTCTCGCACTCCATTTCTCCATCTGCTACTTCTCTATACCTTGTCCCTCCTTTGCACCCTTCTTCCACTTATTTAAGTTTTGCATCACCAACAGTTTTATATTAATATACTTTTTTACATCCACGTTTAGTTTGTATCTAAGCCTCTGCAGGCTGCCCCCTTATCTAAGTTTATTTGACAGACTTGCATTTTAGAAAATCAGTGCTGACTCATGGGAGTGAGCAGAATGTTATCTATATGGCACACATGAACTGTAAAAAAGCACTGAGATAAGAGGTGGCCTCCAAGGGCTTAGAAATGAGCATATGAGCCTACCTAGGTTTTGCTTTCAACAAAGAATACCAAGAGAACAAAGCATATTTGATGATAAAAATAAATTGGAAAGTTGCTTAAAATTGCATGCAATATCTGAATCATGAAGTTTAATTTTGAATAGACTTTTCCATTAAACAGACACACTCAGACATAAATACACAAACACACATACAGCTCATATATACACGCACACACATACACAAACACACATACAGTACATATATACACACACACAAACATAGATACACATACAGTACATACAGGGAGTGCAGAATTATTAGGCAAGTTGTATTTTTGAGGATTAATTTTATTATTGAACAACAACCATGTTCTCAATGAACCCAAAAAACTAATTAATATCAAAGCTGAATAGTTTTGGAAGTAGTTTTTAGTTTGTTTTTAGTTATAGCTATTTTAGGGGGATATCTGTGTGTGCAGGTGACTATTACTGTGCATAATTATTAGGCAACTTACCAAAAAACAAATATATACCCATTTCAATTATTTATTTTTACCAGTGAAACCAATATAACATCTCAACATTCACAAATATACATTTCTGACATTCAAAAACAAAACAAAAACAAATCAGTGACCAATATAGCCACCTTTCTTTGCAACGACACTCAAAAGCCTGCCATCCATGGATTCTGTCAGTGTTTTGATCTGTTCACCATCAACATTGCGTGCAGCAGCAACCACAGCCTCCCAGACACTGTTCAGAGAGGTGTACTGTTTTCCCTCCTTGTAAATCTCACATTTGATGATGGACCACAGGTTCTCAATGGGGTTCAGATCAGGTGAACAAGGAGGCCATGTCATTAGATTTTCTTCTTTTATACCCTTTCTTGCCAGCCACGCTGTGGAGTACTTGGAGGCGTGTGATGGAGCATTGTCCTGCATGAAAATCATGTTTTTCTTGAAGGATGCAGACTTCTTCCTGTACCACTGCTTGAAGAAGGTGTCTTCCAGAAACTGGCAGTAGGACTGGGAGTTGAGCTTGACTCCATCCTCAACCCGAAAAGGCCCCACAAGCTCATCTTTGATGATACCAGCCCAAACCAGTACTCCACCTCCACCTTGCTGGCGTCTGAGTCGGACTGGAGCTCTCTGCCCTTTACCAATCCAGCCACGGGCCCATCCATCTGGCCCATCAAGACTCACTCTCATTTCATCAGTCCATAAAACCTTAGAAAAATCAGTCTTGAGATATTTCTTGGCCCAGTCTTGACGTTTCAGCTTGTGTCTCTTGTTCAGTGGTGGTCGTATTTCAGCCTTTCTAACCTTGGCCATGTCTCTGAGTATTGCACACCTTGTGCTTTTGGGCACTCCAGTGATGTTGCAGCTCTGAAATATGGCCAAACTGGTGGCAAGTGGCATCTTGGCAGCTGCACGCTTGACTTTTCTCAGTTCATGGGCAGTTATTTTGCGCCTTGCTTTTTCCACACGCTTCTTGCGACCCTGTTGACTATTTTGAATGAAACGCTTGATTGTTCGATGATCACGCTTCAGAAGCTTTGCAATTTTAAGAGTGCTGCATCCCTCTGCAAGATATCTCACTATTTTTGACTTTTCTGAGCCTGTCAAGTCCTTCTTTTGACCCATTTTGCCAAAGGAAAGGAAGTTGCCTAATAATTATGCACACCTAATATAGGGTGTTGATGTCATTAGACCACACCCCTTCTATTTACAGAGATGCACATCACCTAATATGCTTAATTGGTAGTAGGCTTTCGAGCCTATACAGCTTGGAGTAAGACAACATGCATAAAGAGGATGATGTGGTCAAAATACTCATTTGCCTAATAATTCTGCACTCCCTGTATATATATACACACACACAAACATAGATACACATACAGTACATATATACACACACACAAACATAGATACACATACAGTACATATATATACACACACACACAAACATAGATACACATACAGTACATATATATATACACACACACAAACATAGATACACATACAGTACATATATATACACACACACAAACATAGATACACATACAGTACATATATACACACACACAAACATAGATACACATACAGTACATATATACACACACACAAACATAGATACACATACAGTACATATATATACACACACACAAACATAGATACACATACAGTACATATATATATATATACACACACACAAACATAGATACACATACAGTACATATATACACACACACAAACATAGATACACATACAGTACATATATATATATATACACACACACAAACATAGATACACATACCGTACATATATACACACACACAAACATAGATACACATACAGTACATATATATATATATATACACACACAAACATAGATACACATACAGTACATATATATATACACACACACAAACATAGATACACATACAGTACATATATACACACACATAAACAGATACACATACAGTACATATATATATACACACACACAAACATAGATACACATACAGTACATATATATACACACACACAAACATAGATACATATACAGTACATATATACACACACACAAACATACATACAGTACATATACAAACTCACATACATACATACTAGGGATGGGAGAATGTGCTGAAAATATAATTTGTTTGGTAGAATGAATAGTCCTGTGGACATTTGTTTTGGTCAATCGAAAACTGATAACGGTAATCGAATGTTACTTTAGTTTTTGAATGTTGAAATCGAATATCTACATTTGAAATTTCAATTTAACAAATACTGTTCAGAAGTATAGAATAGTACATTTGGTAGTAAGAATAGTACATGTGGTAGGGAATTTAGTAAATTGATAATAGAATCAATTTGAATGTTTTAAATTCGAATATTTCATAATTTGAATATTACATTTAAAGAGAGCATTAGAAATACTATTACAAATATATAGATTTAAATTTTTCAAATTTGAATATTGCATAATTTGAATATTACATTTAAAAAAATCATTAGAAATACTATTACAAATACATAGATTTAAGTTTTTGAATTCGAATATTGCAAAATTTGAATCGCATTATTAGAAAAATTTAAATCGAATATTATATTGAAAGAAAGCATTAGAAATACTATTACATAAAACAAACGTTAGAATGTTGTGGAAACATTCGAAATTCGAAACAAATGAACGAATGTGTTAAAATTCGTTTGCCCATCCCTAATACATACACAAACACAAATATAGTATATATATATATATATATATATATATATATATATATATATATATACACATAGATACATACACAAACACACATACAGTACATATATTCAAACACAGACAAATAAGGAGGGTGATATTCATTTTTCACTAGGAAAAAAAAAATAACATGAGGCAAATGATAATATACAACGTCTAGTTATCATATTATATGGTCCAATTTAATATCATGTGATAGTGGCACAAATTCTTTTACTCTAAATTGCATTTCTAGTGCTTTGGTTATAATGCTTACCTGTTTTATAATACAGTATTGTTCATTGTGCCTATAGTAAAGCCTTAAATCCAATGGCACAGGTGATTTGTATGAGGAAAAGGCTGAATACTATAGTTGGATGTACTGTATGGGAAAGGCATACCGAGCTCAGTGCCAAACTGAAAATGTGTTGGTTTCAGTTAATATATAAATACTTACACATTGATATACACAAATGGTCATACACACAGACAAACTCACTGCATACTCACAAACAGACATGCATAAATACACACAGACATATATAAATATATGCACAGGCATAAATAAATACACGCACAGACATTCATAAATACACGCACAGGCATAAATACATACACACAGTTATACATACCCCATGCACACAGATACACATTTGTAAATACACACAGACATATATAAATACACAAAGACATACACTGTATAAAGTATAAATACACACACAGGCATGCATATATACACACACATACAGACATACCACATACAAAAAGGCAGACATATCTATCTATCTATCTATCTATCTATCTATTTATTGGGTTCTTGTAAAGAATGGCTATTCACCCGTAAGGGTCTCAAGGCACTGAGGGTTGCAGTTCAGTCAAAGAGCCAGGTCTTGAGGTCCTTTCGGAATTTAGTTAGGGTGGTAGCTTGTCTGAGGTGCAGCAGGAGGGTGTTCCAAGTCTTGACTGCCAGGTGAGAGAAGGATCTGCCTCCTTCTGTGGTTTTCCTGATACAGGGGATGACTGCGAGGGCTTGGTCGGCCGATTGAAGTTGTCTGGCGGGGGTGTAGAAGGTAACGCGGTGGTTCATGTATTCGGGACCAATGTTGTGGAGGGCCTTGAATGCTGGGTGAGAAGCTTGAAGGTTATTCTTTTGTTGATGGGGAGCCAGTGCAGGTCCCGCAGGTGTTTGGTGATGTGGCATTGGCGAGGGATGTAGAGGATGAGTCTAGCCGAGGCGTTCTGGATGTGCTGGAGTCTCTTTTGGAGCTTGATGGTGGAGCCGGCATAGAGTGTGTTGCCGTAGTCCAGTCAGCTACTGATGAGGGCATGGGTGACAGTCTTCCTGGTCTCGGTTGGGATCCACTTGAAGATCTTTCACAGCAGATGGAGTTCGTGGAAGCATGCATAGGAGACGGCATTGATTTGTCAATCCATGGAGTCCATGGAGTCCAGGATGACACCTAGATTTTGTGCATGGCTGGTGGGGGTTAGAGGGTGTCCAAGGGCTGTGGGTCACCAGGAGTTATTCCAAGCGGATGTGGTGGGATTGAGGACGAGGACTTCGGTCTTGTCTGCGTTCAGTAGCTCATCCAGGTGGCGACTGCTGTCAGCCCTTCATGGACGTTTCTCTTAGCGGAGGTGGGGTCACTGATGAATGAGATGATTAGCTGCGTTTCGTCGGCATAGGAGACGATGTTGAGGTCATGTGGTTGGGCGATGGCGGTGAGGGGGCCATGTAGATGTTGAATAGGGTGGGGCTCAGTGAAGAGCCTTGAGGTACACCACAGCTGATCTCTGTGGGCTTGGAGGTGAAGGGTGGGAGTCTAACTTTCTGAGTTCTGCTGGTGAGGAAGGAGGTGATCCATTCCATTGCTTTGTCGTGTATGCCGGCATCGTGTAGGTGGGTGCGGAGGGTGAGGTGGGAGACAGTGTCGAATGCTGCTCAGCGGTCTAGGTTGCTCCTGAAACCGTATTGGGAGGGGTCCAAGGTTTGGTTGGCCTCGATGTGGTCAACGAGCTGTGCGTTGATGGACTTCTCGATGACTTTGGCCACAAAGGGGAGCAGAGAGATGGGGCGGTATTTCTTCGGATCATTGGGGTTGGCCGTGGGTTTTTCAGTAGGGGTTTTAATTCTGCGTGCTTCCAATCATCCGGGAAAGTGCCGGTTTTGATGGAGCAGTTGCTGAAGCTGTGGAGCTTGGGGGCAATGATGTAACCTGCTTTGTTGAATATGTCATGCGGGTATGGGTTCGAGGGTGCTCTGGAGTGGATCGATCTAATGATTCTGATGGTGTCCTCTGTGGTGAGGGGGCTACAGGTGGTCCATGGGGGCTAGGCGGTGGTGTATTTGGGTGAGGTATCGGTGGGAGTAAGTGGGTCGGCGGTGGTGCTTGAGTTCTGGGGCGCGAAGCTGTCATAGATGTCGACGATGTTGCGGTGGAAGTACATTGCGAGGTTATCATAGAGGTCCTGGGAGGGCGGGATGTCATTGGTGTCACTGTTGGGATTGGAGAATTCCTTGATGACTGTGAATAGCTTCTTGCTGTTGTAGGCATTGGCGTTGATTCTGTCTTGGATGGCTGCCTTCTTGGTGGTTTTGATGAGGTGGTGGTAGGTAGTGATGGCTTCTTTGTAGGCCGTTTTATTTGCAGGGGTCTTGCTGGATCTCCAGGTCCTTTCCAATCCTCTGAAGTGGCGTTTGGAGTCCTGGAGGGCTGGGGTGAAGCAATTGGCCTTGTTGGTGGGTTGGTGGTTGGACGGCTCTTGAGGGGGGCGAGGGTGTTGGCGCAGTCTATGAGCCAGTGGTGGAGGTTGCGGGTGGAGGAGTTGGCATCTGTGGAGGTAGCTGGGTGGGACTTGTTCAGGGTGGAGTACAGTTGGTCTTCAGTGATGTTGTTCCAGTTTCTGCGGGGCAGATGGTGCTGCCGGAGGTGTGTGGTGGGTTTGTTGAAGGAAAAGTGTATGCAGTGGTGGTCGATCCAATGGAGTTCGGTGATGTGGTTGACTGAGATGTGGTTGCCTGCAGAGAATATAGGGTTGAGGGTGTGTCCGGCTAAGTGGGTTGGGGAGTTGATGAATTGCTTCAGTTGTAGGAGCCAGGGTTCGTGGCACTGGGTGCAGTACAGGCACGGACGGGCGCTGACAAGCTTGCCTTTGACACGCCAGCGCCGCTTCCGCCGCACATACACAAATACATACACATACACATGTACACAAAAAGCCATGCATAGATACACACACATATAGACAAGGAAAGCGATAACCATGTTTCAACTGAAACATAATCAATTACAACATGTACACAAAAATCCATGCATAGATACACACACATATAGACAAGGAAGGTGATATCCATGTTTCAACTGGAACATAATCAATTACATGAGGCAAATGCTAATGTACAATGTCTAGTTATATTTTATGGTCAGATTTCATATAATGTAATAGGGGCATTGTTTAAGATTTAATACAATTTTTAGTGCCTTGGTTATAATGCTTACCTGTTTTATAATATTGTTCATTGTATCTATATGCAAGCCTTACAGCCAATGGCACAGGTGATCTTTATGCAAAATGAAAAGTTAGGATCAGCACATCTACCAGGAATCCTTTGGGGTACAATAAAGCACACTATATATATATATATATATATATATATATATATATATTCATATTCCTACATACATACTGTACTTACACATACACACAAGACATAAAAATAGGGGACCCTGTTTTTATGTCTTGTGTATAAAATGGTTTTTTTTTAATATATACAGTGGGGAAAAAAAGTATTTAGTCAGCCATCAGTTGTGCAAGTTCTCCCACTTAAGAAGATGAGAGAGGCCTGTAATTTTCATCATAGGTATACCTCAACTATGAGAGACAAAATGTGGAAACAAATTCATACAATCACATTGTCTGATTTGGAAAGAATTTATTTGCAAATTATGGTGGAAAATAAGTATTTGGTCAATATCAAAAGTTCATCTCAATACTTTGTTATATATCCTTTGTTGGCAATGACAGAGGTCAAACATTTTCTGTAAGTCTTCACAAGGTTGTCACACACTGTTGCTGGTATGTTGGCCCATTCCTGCATGCAGATCTCCTCTAGAGCAGTGATGTTTTGAGGCTGTCGCTGGGCAACACGGACTTTCAACTCCCTCCAAATGTTTTCTATGGGGTTGAGATCTGGAGACTGGCTAGGCCACTCCAGGACCTTGAAATGCTTCTTAAGAAGCTACTCCGTTGCCCGGGCGGTGTGTTTGGGATCATTGTCATGCTTAAAGACCAGCCACATTTCATCTTCAATGCCCTTGCTGATGGAAGGAGGTTTGCACTCAAAATCTCACGATACATGGCCCCATTCATTCTTTCATGTACATGGATCAGTTGTCCTGTTCCCTTTGCAGAGAAACAGCCCCAAAGCATGATGTTGCCACCCCCATGCTTCACAGTAGGTATGGTGTTCTCTCTCCTCCAAACACGACAAGTTGTGTTTCTACCAAACAGGTCTACTTTGGTTTCATCTGACCATATGATATTCTCCCAATCCACTTCTGGATCATCCAAATGCTCTCTAGCATACTTCAGATGGGCCCGGACATGTACTGGCTTAAGCAGGGGGACATGTCTGGCACTGCAGGATCTGAGTCCCTGGCAGCGTAGTGTGTTACTGATGGTAGCCTTTGTTATGTTGCTCCAGCTCTCTGCAGGTCATTCACTAGATCCCCCCGTGTGGTTCTGGGATGTTTGCTCACCGTTCTTGTGATCATTTTGACCCCACGGGGTGAGATCTTGCGTGGAGCCCCAGATCAAGGGAGATTATCAGTGGTCTTGTATGTCTTCCATTTTCTAATTATTGCTCCCACAGTTGATTTCTTCACACCAAGCTGCTTGCCTATTGCAGATTCAGTCTTCCCAGCCTGGTGTAGGTCTACAATTTTGTTTCTGTTGTCCTTCGACAGCTCTTTGGTCTTCACCATAGTGGAGTTTGGAGTGTGACTGTTTGAGGTTGTGGACAGGTGTCTTTTATACTGATAACAAGTTCAAACAGGTGCCATTAATACAGGTAATGAGTGGAGGACAGAGGAGCCTCTTAAAGAAGAAGATACAGGTCTGTGAGAGCCAGAAATCTTGCTTGTTTGTAGGTGACCAAATACTTATTTTCCACCATAATTTGCAAATAAATTCTTTCCAAATCCGACAATGTGATTGTCTGGATTTGTTTCCACATTTTGTTTCTCATAGTTGAGGTATACCTATGATGAAAATTACAGGCCTCTCTCATCTTCTTAAGTGGGAGAACTTGCACAATTGGTGGCTGACTAAATACTTTTTTCCCCCACTGTATATTAGCTTGATAAAGGTGCAGGAGCAATAAAATGTTGCTCTTTTTTAAATAAAGTTTTCCCTGAATGGAGTATGCTACCTTATCACCTTTTTGTACAGGTGATCTTTATGATAAACAGGCAGAGAATCTTGTATGGATGTACTGTATCGGTAAGACTCACCAACTAGAGCACAAAATTAAAATTGTGCTGGTCTTGGGCGGGACGGAGCCATCTTCTAAAGCAGCCAGACGTGTTTCTAAGAAGCTCCGGATCTTCAGACGCAAATATATGGTTTAATCTATATAAAAAGAGCTCAAACTTCAGCTACAATAGAAATTAATGAAACAGATACCTGCCCTTCGCTAAAAGACACTACCAGCACGTCATTTTGGGAACGCATTTTATATATAACATCCTCAGTGGTGCCACGTGGAGCTGCAGGCAGTGGCGTCACTAGGGGGGGGGCGGGGGGGGGCGGGCCGCACCCGGGTGACACCCACCAGGGGGTGACACCAAAAATTTTTTTTTTTTTTTTTTTTTTTTAATTTTATTGAAATTAAAAGAAATACAATGTTGAGATGCATAGATTTTTTTTATTAGAGGGGCTGGCATTTGTGAACATTGGTGGGACTGGGGAATATGTAGACACACAATTTTTTTGGCCCCTTGAGCCAGTGCTGCAATTTCAACAAATAGTTTTCCCGGCTGCTTTTGCTTGTTTGTACTTTGCTTCTCCCCTGCCCAATTTCGCTATGAATGTTGCGGGCATGCCATGGGGCTTGCAAAGTTGCGCTGCTAGCCTAAACCTGCCTGCCTATCTGTGCTCACTGCTCAGTGACATGTGGAGCAATGGAGACACTCACTGCTGTGCTGTCTCTCTAAACGGGAACTGGCAAATCATGAGGGGATGCCTGGCACCTGACCGCATGACTGTTTGACACTGTCTTTAAAGTGAAGGAGCCACGTATGATGCCCACCAGACCATTACGGTTACGGTACACTAAGTGCACACTGAACAGGTAGGAGGGCGGGCGGGGGTCTGGGGGTGGGCAGAGTGCAGAGGTGATTGGCCATAAGAAGCGGTAGGCACGCGGCCCGGGGCTGTGCACTGACAGGCTTGGAACAGAGTCAGAGAGCAGAATTTTCATAGTTTGCACCTAAAACTTTTCTTTAGTGATTTATTTTAGAGTGCTCTGTTTATCTTTCATTTGATGCTCTGCTGAGCCAGGGAGCAGCTCTAGGCATGCGCTTTATAATTAATGCAGTGCAGTTTACATATTTTGTATGTGTGTGTGTGTCTGAGTTTTTGTGTGTGCGTGTCTCAGTGTTTTTGTGTGTGTATTTTTGTGTGTTTGTGTGTGCATCTGAGTATGTTTTAAGTGTGGCTGAGTGTTTGTATGTGTGTTTGCCTGTGTTTTTGTGTGTGTCTGCTTTCTGGGGGGGGGGTGACACCATAACTTACCGCACCGGGTGACACCAACCCTAGTGACGCCACTGGCTGCAGGAAAGCATTTACCCTTTAAACCACACTACCAGTATGGAGGCTCTAACAGCTTGGGAACAGCGCACAGAACACCTGTTGGAGAGACACTTTCAGGGTCTGAAAGAGGACTTAACGCTATTATTATTCTCCCTAATACCGCAGCCAGCACAAGATCCCAGGCGCATTGACCCGGCACAGGATAATGTCAACTACGCTGTACCAGCACGTGGGGCTTGGGAACAACATGAGATCCCCCCTGACAGATCCATACTAAACCGCTGGTATTGGACAAATACCGGATCTCTGCAGAGTGCCGACTATAACAGCAGAGTGGGAAGCTGGTGAGGTATCAATCCCTAGCATCTCCCGCACACAAGAAGACACAACGTCTACAGTCATGATTGTATGCCGTGATCACTCAGCCCCGCTCCAAGAGACCGTCACTGAATGTGGAGATTGCTCAAAAGGGGCTATACAACCTAACCTTACAACCGGGGAAGTGCTCTGTCTAATGGACAATGCCAACTTAGAAGGTAGAGCACTTCTGTCTATGCTTCACATATGTCCTACTAAAGTCGGACCTGCAGTTTTTGGTGCGCATTCCGGTGAAAGAGGTTTGACATGCAACGGCCGAGATTGATAAGATAGGTGTCGGCTAGCTTTACCTTACCGGTTTCCCCATTCACTTTCCATTAGTGAATATACCTTGAAATGACTTGAATATTTTTGTCCTTCCTGTTCTGTACGCTTCATTAAAGCTCCTCACCTTTAAGGCTTCAATCTGGGACACACATCCACATGACGCTGTTAAGCTGCTATTGCAAACTATTATATATTAAGACTTCATAGTAGCTCTTGTCTATCTGGTTCATAATTGAGTTTTAAAGAGTCTGGAGATTATGCTTTATTTCTTTAAATGTTTAGCTTCTGTTTACTTGTTGAAATGTTATATGGGATTGTAAAATGTTCTAGGCAAGATTTGCGATACAAAACATACAGCTGGCATAATGGGTACTGATCCATGTCTATGAGCCATACTGATATTTCAAATTACATCTAATACTACTAAACTCCATTTCTCCCTTAGCAATATGGAAACTGGCAGCTAGAGCACACTGAATACATTCTATGATGATAGAGCTGCTGTCTTAATGGTACACACATCTAATGTTCCATTAACTATGGTAGTCAATACAAGCACGTATATGATGGGACATTATCAAAGTCATAAATGGTTATAAATACACAATTTACGTCTATCTATGGGTTGTAGTTATAACCCTATCTACATTTAGTATTAATAATCATTACTGCATACTCAGTAACTTTTACACAGCCTTTTATCTTACAATAGGTTTGATAAATGAGTAAAATAATAAGGCTACAATTTCAATTAGATTTCTGTCTCCAGTTTGCACGTATTGCATGATAATAAGGGATTCCCAGAATTTTGATACCCATAGGCATAGAACCTAACCCGTCACTCCTAACCTGTAGTATAGGGTAGTTGATAAGTCTGTTTTGTATACATAATACAGAGAATTTTGTCTCTACTTGGTACTGTTGCACTATATGTTTGCATTACATACTTTATTTAGGTCTATACACCTTAGCTCCTTTCACCCGGGAAATGTTTAATATGTTTATGCCGTGTTCTATTATTATTTTTCTTATATGAGGTCCTCAGTCCCCCTGTGGTACTCTCTTAGATCCCTCATTTATTATAACCCTGGCGACAGTGCGCTAGTAATTTATTAAAGAGTTGTATACGTTATGTCCCAAGTTTTCAACTTAAGCAATCTCCCACATAAGTGATTCTTTGTCACACAGGTATCACTTTGGATGCAAGAATATATGCACACATTCTTTGATGGCTAGACTGCTGCCGTGTTAAAATGTGTGCTCATTTATATCATATTAGCTAGCAGTCTCTTTCTATTGTACTTACCTTTTTTTAATTTTCTTTATGGATAATATTGGACAAGGGGTATTTTATGATAAAAGTTATAGACACCAAGCAATTTTTAAGGCGGTTATACATGTTTTAATACTAGGTGGTTATGATGACATTTCGGAGAAGTACCAGCAGCAGTGGCCCTATCTTTCTCTATTATAGCCTTCAGGTTATATGCCTATGCCAAGTGCATACCTTTATTCCCTGCATATGCACTACAAATATTATGAAGGCTGTTTGGTTTGTTTGTTTTTCAGTAGATGATTAGTTGTGGAGTCTGTAATGTTTCCCCAAGGCCCATAAATATATTAGCTCTCACCTCCAAGCAGTTTACTACTTTAGAATAACAATTCTGCATTTAGCTTAATTAACCCCTATAGCCTAATAGGTATTAACTTTACTATATGTCCCCATATCTAATTCTATTACAGAAGGCATTTCTAAGCTAACAATCTCTTATGTATATAATATAACCAGGAGCTGTACCTAGGCAAGTAGACCTGATTAAGCACCCCTGTCCCTATACCCTTGCTATATATCCTCTACTTATTTCTCCCAGCATAATTTCCCCTATGGTAGTCATAGAAGGCCCCGCCCCCCCCTCCCCAACTCAAAGCGGCTCTTGTCCGCTGAACTCCCTTAACATAAAGGCCCACATGAGGCCCCATTATTATTCATTCATGATAAGCACCCCTGTATATAAAAATAGAGGTTTCAGGAAACTACTTTTTTTTTTTTAACAAACAGCGTATTTTTTTCTCTTTTGTATTTATATTTGTGTTGTATACTATGAAAATGCTGCCATTCCTTTTGCAACAATTATTGTTTGTTTTCTCTTCTAATGCACAAAACCTCAATAAAAAAAAAAAAAAAAGTTAAAAAAAAATAATAAAAAAAAATTGTGCTGGTCTTTAGTTTTACATACACACAAAGACAGACATATATACATACACACCACACATACACCTAGATTTAGAGTTTTGTCGGTAAAGACCCGCGGTGCTAACGCTGCTTTTTTTTCCAGCGCACCCTTAAGACAACGCTGGTATTTAGAGTTTTCTGAATGGCTGCGTTAGCCTCAGAAAAGGGAGCATTGAGCATAATTTAGCTCCACTTCAACCCTCAATACCAGGGTTGCCTACGGTAGCGTAGCGGTAAGCTGGAAAAACGTGCTCGTGCACGATATCCCCATAGGAAACAATGGGGCTGAGCTGGCTGAAAAAAAAACCTAACACCTGCAAAAAAGCAGCGTTCAGCTCCTAACGCAGCCCCATTGTTTCCTATGGGAAAGCACTCTAAGTCTACACCTAACACCCTAACATGAACCCCGAGTCTAAACACCCCTAACTTTACACTTATTAACCCCTAATCTGCTGCTCCGGACAGCGCCGCAACCTACATTATAGCTGTGAACCCCTAATCTACTGCCCCTAACATCGCCGACACCTACATTATATTTATTACCCCCTAATCTGCCCCACCAACGACGCCGCCACCTACCTACACTTATTAACCCCTAAACTGCCGATCGGACCTCGCCACCACTATAATTAATGTATTAACCCCTAAACCGCCGTACTCCCGCCTCGCAAACACTATAATAAATGTTATTAACCCCTAATCTGCCCTCCCTAACATCGCCGCCACCTACCTACAAATATTAACCCCTAATCTGCCGCCCCCACCGTTGCCGCTACTATAATAAAGTTATTAACCCCTAAACCTAAGTCTAACCCTAACCCTAACACCCCCCTAAATTAAATATAATTTTAATTATCTAAATAAATTTACTATAATTAAATAAATTATTCCTATTTAAAACTAAACACTTACCTATAAAATAAACCCTAATATAGCTACAATATAACTAATAGTTACATTGTAGCTATTTTAGGATTTATATTTATTTTACAGGCAACTTTGTATTTATTTTAACTAGGTATAATAGTTATTAAATAGTTAATAACTATTTAATAGCTACCTAGTTAAAATAATTACAAAATTAACTGTAAAATAAATCCTAACCTAAGTTATAAATGCACCTAACACTACACTATCAATAAATGAATTAAATAAATTACCTACAATTAGCTAAACTAAAATACAATTAAATAAACTAATCTATAATACAAAAAACAAACAAACACTAAATTACAGAAAATAAAAAAAAAATGACAAGAAGTTTAAACTAATTACACCTAATCTAAGCCCCCTAATAAAATAAAAAAGCCCCCCAAAATAATAAAATGCCCTACCCTATTCTAAATTACAAAGTAATCAGCTCTTTTACCAGCCCTTAAAAGGGCCTTTTGCAGGGCATTGCCCCAAAGTAATCAGCTCTTTTACCTGTAAAAAAAAATACAACCCCCCCAACATTAAAACCCACCACCCACATACCCCTACTCTAACCCACCCAAACCCCCCTTAAATAAACCTAACACTAAGGTGGCGGCGATGTTAGAGAGGGCAGATTAGGGGTTAATAAAATGTATTATAGTGTTTGCGAGGCGGGAGTACGGCGGTTTAGGGGTTAATACATTTATTATAGTGGCGGCGAGGTCCGGTCAGCAGATTAGGGGTTAATAAGTGTAGGTTGGTGGCGGCGACGTTGGGGGGGGGCAGATTAGGGGGTAATAAATATAATAAAGGTGTCAGCGATGTTAGGGGCAGCATATTAGGGGTTCATAGGGATAATGTAGGTTGCGGCGGTGTCCGGAGCGGCAGATTAGGGGTTAAAAAAATTGATTATAGGGTTTGCGATGTGGGGGTCCTCGGTTTAGGGGTTCATAGGAAGTTTATGGGTGTTAGTGTACTTTATAGCACAATAGTTATGAGCTTTTTGTTCCCGCGTTAGCCCATAAAGCTCTTAACTACTGACTTTTTTTGACGGTAGGAGTCTTGTCGGTAGAGGCTCTACCGCTCACTTCTTCCAAGACTCGTAATACCAGCGTTAGGCAAATCCCATTGAAAAAATAGGATACACAATTGACGTAAGGGGATCTGCGGTAGCCTCGAGTCGCGGAAAGAAAGTGAGCGGTAGACCCTGTCCTGCCTGACTTTAAATACCAGTGGGCGGTAAAAAGCAGCGTTAGGACCCCTTAACGCTGCTTTTGACGGCTAACGCCAAACTCTAAATCTAGGCGATAGGCAGGCATAAACATACATAAATACCACACACAGACACACATACATTCTGACATACTGTACATACACACAGATATACATACACACACAGGTGTATATATATATATATATATATATATATCAGACATACGACATACATGCAAACACATACACAGACACAGGTGTGTGTATTTATATATATATATATATATATATATATATATATATATATATATACAAATACACACACACACACATATATATGTAAAATATGAATACTGTATAACATTTATGTTATACTATATGGCCAAAAGTACACCTGACCTTTACACGTATATATGTAACAGAATAGGATTTTTTATTGGTGAATGAGATTCAATGTTCTACAATACATACAATATCACAACATATACATAAGTAAATGAGATACAATGTACAATATAAAACACAATTACTAAAACAGAATAACATTGTATTGGAGTTAGTACACTTGTGTACAAAAATTGCACTGTATTCAAGAGACAGCATTACCATAGAGAAAGAGAATTAGAGTAAGGATTGCACTAGCAATGGTGTTCCACTGAGCATATAAGAATATATAAGTTTGTTGGGCATCAGATTCCAAAACCTTGGGCATTAAAGGGACACTGAACCCAAATTATTTCTTTCATGATTCATGATAGAGCATGCAATTTTAGGCAACTTTCTAATTTACTCCTATTATCATTTTTTTCGTTCTCTTGCTATCTTTATTTAAAAAGCAGGAATGTGAAGCATAGAATTCGGCCCAATTGTTGGTTGAGAACCTGAGTTATGCTTGCTTACTGGTGGGTAAATGTAAGCCTCCAATAAGCAAGCGCTATCCATGGTACTGAACCTAAAATGGGCTGGCTGCAAAGATTTACATTCCTGCTTTTAAAATAAAAATAAAATTATAATAGGAGTAAATTAGAAAGTTGCTTAAAATTTAATACTCTATCCGAATCATGAAAGAAAAAAATTGGGTTCAATGTCCCTTTAATGTGGAGTTTCCCCCACTTTGCAACTATAACAAACACAACACTTCTAAGAAGGCTTTTCCACAAGATTTTGGAGCATGTCTGTATGAATTTAAAAAGACTTTTCATTTGTAATACTAATATTAAGTGTATTATACATAAAAATGTATATACAAGAAAACAGCATCACAGTTTGCTTGGTTAATTATTTATGGTGATTCAATTTGTTTTAAAAAACAGGTACAGGAAAAAGTTACGTTCTTAATCTACTGTTCCTACTGACTGCAGAAACATTGGAAGAATACCAGAAAAACAAAGCAAGAGCTCTTCCAAAGGTAATATTTGTAGCACCATTTTATAATAAATATAATAAATAGTAACTATTATATTTTTAGTATGAAATTCTGCATTTGGCTATAATAAGCTATTGATATAATGTTGTGGGATGAGTAATCATATTACCAAATATCATTAGTCATAATGATTGTTTTATTTTTTAACCTGGATGGAACCTACATTTCATGGCCAGGACCTGAAACCTTGGGGAAGAGTCATGGAAGCTCACGGGTGGGACGGAGGGACCAGGGAACAAAGTTATGGTGGGACATATGTCGGGGTCTGATTTTGCCATGGATGATTTTATGGCATTTTGGGGGCATGGTGAGGCATTTCTGGTAGGTTTTAGATATTCTCTGGCTTATTTAAAGGGAAGGCATAATGGCAAGAGAGATAAAGGTCACAAACTGGATTGATCACTCAAAATAAGAAAAAAGAAAAAAACGTGCCTACAAAAGTTTCCTCTAGGGGGTGCTCTTCACAAATAAAACCAAAATAATAAAATGAATACAATGAAATGAAATAAATTAAACAAAAAAAACCCAACAAAAACAAACCAATTATAAATAAATAATAATAATAGTAATAAAAAAAAAGTCCATATACACTCCAAGGGGAGTAGAGGTAGCTCTCTGCCATAGGAAGGTCAGGATCCTGAGAATTCAAGTGATCTGGAAGGAGAAAAAAACAGAGGCGCCAAATGGCCTAGTACCATCAACACAGTATGGATACTAATGAGACAAAAGGTTACTCACAGACGAATAGCACCGAAAGTGCTAAAAGGCAGACTGGAACCTCACAGTTGTCCAGCTAACTGTATAAGAGCAACCAAGTGTCTGAAGTAGTCTCCCATGAATGGACATTGATATATTCCTAAGTGAAAAGAGACAGAACCAACATGGCCCAGCACAGTTTGACTCCAGAATTAAGTGAAATGTAAGAAAACACAAATACATTCTCCAATGCACCTCCAGGGGCAATACAAGCAGGCTGGAGCTTCTTAGCTGCCCAGCTGACTGAACCCAGGTGATATGCAGGTCAGAAAATAGGATAGAAAGTGTAGTCCACAAAAAAGCAGCAAGTGTATAATATAAAAACAAACTTTAATAAAAGTGACAAGTTTCTCAGCCACCACAGGGCTGTTTCCTCAGGCTACTGTACAAAAAAGTAAAAAATGCACTTGCTATTTAAAACACTTTCACCTAGATTACGAGTTTTGCATTCCGTTTTTAACGCTGACAAAATGGCCATTTCAGCGTAAAAACCGGAATGCAGCCATTACGAGTCTTGTCAGTGTAGCTATACCGCAAGCATTTTAGCCTGTAACGCAACATCAGTCCCGCGTTGCAGCCTATACCGACACAATCCGTTCTGCAATCTGAGACCAGTAGTTATAAATTTTCCCAATCGCCCACGCTATAATAAATATATTAACCTCTATTTCGCCACTCCCCAACATCGCCACCACTAAATAACGTTATTAACCCCTAAACCTCTGGCCTCCCCCATCACCGCCACTAAACACACCTATTAACCCCTAAACCGCCACCCCCCACATTGTAAAACACTCAATTAAACTATTAACCCCTAAACCTAACAACCCCCTAACTTTATATTAAAATTACAATATCCCTTTCTTAAAAATAAATAACAACTTACCTGTGAAATTAAAAAAAATTAAGTTTAAACTATATATTAAACTAACATTACTATTATACTAAAATTAAAATAGCTACAAATTAAATAAACTAAATTACACATTAAAAAAACATAATACTACCAAAAAAATTTAAATCTAAAATTACAAAAAAATAACTAACACTAAATTACAAACAAATAACTAACACTAAATTACCAAAAAATAACACTAAAGTACGAAAAATAACAAATTAAATTATCCAAAATAAAACAATTACACCTAATCTAATAGCCCTATAAAAAAGCCCCCCAAATAAAAAACCGTAGCCTACAATAAACTACCAATAGCCCTTAAAAGGGCCTTTTGTAGAGCATTGCCCTAAAGAAATCAGCTCTTTATCCTGTAAAAAAAAATACAAAGACCCCCCCCAACAGTAAAACCCACCACCCAACCAACCCCCCAAAAGAAAAAAACCTAACTCTAACAAAAACCTAAGTTACCCATTGCCCTGAAAAGGGCATTTGTATGGCCATTGCCCTTAAAAGGGCATTCAGCTCTTTTTCATTGACCTGAAAAACACAATTTATGCTTACCTGATAAATTTATTTCTCTTGTGGTGTATCCAGTCCACGGATCATCCATTACTTGTGGGATATTCTCATTCCCAACAGGAAGTTGCAAGAGGACACCCACAGCAGAGCTGTAATATAGCTCCTCCCCTAACTGTCATAGCCAGTCATTCGACCAAAAACAAGCCGAGAAAGGAGGAACCATAGGGTGCAGTGGTTACTGTAGTTTAAATTTAAAAATTACCTGCCTTAAAATGACAGGGCGGGCCGTGGACTGGATACACCACAAGAGAAATAAATTTATCAGGTAAGCATAAATTGTGTTTTCTCTTGTAAGGTGTATCCAGTCCACGGATCATCCATTACTTGTGGGATACCAATACCAAAGCTAAAGTACACGGATGAAGGGAGGGACAAGGCAGGAACTTAAATGGAAGGAAACACTGCCCGTAAAACCTCTCTCCCAAATATAGCCTCTGAAGAAGCAAAAGTATCAAATTTGTAAAATTTTGAAAAAATATGAAGCGAAGACCAAGTCTTCACCTTGCAAATCTGATCAAAAGGCCCAAGTGGAAGCCACAGCTCTAGTGGAATGAGCTGTAATCCTTTCAGGAGGCTGCTGTCCAGCAGTCTCATAGGCTAATCGGATTAAGCTTCTTAGTCAAAAAGAAAAAGAGGTTGCCGAAGCCTTTTGACCTCTCCTCTGTCCAGAGTAGACAACAAACAAAGCAGATGTTTGACGAAAATCTTTAGTAGCTTGTAAGTAAAACTTTAAAGCACGGACCATGTCCAGATTGTGTAACACAAGGATGGAACAACAATCTCTTGATTGATATTCTTGTTAGATACCACCTTATGTAAGAACCCAGGTTTGGTACGCAGGACTACCTTATCCGTATGAAAAATCAGATAAGGAGAATCACATTGTAAGGCAGATAGCTCAGACTCTACGAGCCGAGGAAATAGCTACCAAAAAAAGAACTTTCCAAGATAAAAGCTTGATCTATGGAATGAAGAGATTCAAACGGAACTCCTTGAAGAACCTTAAGAACCAAGTTTAAGCTCCATGGTGGAGCAACAGGTTTAAACACAGGCTTGATTCTAACTAAAGCCTGACAAAATGCCTGAACGTCTGGAACATCTGCCAGACGCTTAATTAGCTGACAATCCTTTTTCCAAACCTTCTTGGAGAAAAGATAATATCCTAGAAATCCTGACCTTACTCCATGAGTAACCCTTGGATTCACACCAATAAAGATATCTACGCCATACCTTATGGTAAATTTTCCTGGTGACAGGCTTTCGTGCCTGTCTTAAGGTATCAATAACTGACTCGGAGAAGCCACGCTTTGATAAAATCAAGCGTTCAATCTCTAGGCAGTCAGCCTCAGACAAATTAGATTTGGATGGTTGAAAGGACCCTGAAGTAGAAGGTTCTGTTTCAGAAGCAGAGATCATGGTGGAAAGGATGACATGTCCACTAGATCTGCATACCAGGTCCTGCGTGGCCACGCAGGTGCTATCAGAATCACCGATGCTCTCTCCTGCTTGATCTTGGCAATCAGTCGAGGGAGCAGACGAAACGGTGGAAACACATAAGCCAGGTTGAAAGACCAGGGCGCTGCTAGAGCATCTATCAGTGTCGCCTTGGGATCCCTGGACCTGGATCCGTAACACGGAAGCTTGGCGTTCTGGCGAGACGCCATGAGATCCAGTTCTGGTTTGCCCCAACGATGAATCAGTTGTGCAAATACCTCCGGATGGAGTTCCCACTCTCCCGGATGAAAAGTCTGACGACTTAGAAAATCCGCCTCCCAGTGCTCTACACCTGGGATATGGATAGCTGATAGGTGGCAAGAGTGAATCTCTGCCCAGCGAATTATTTTTGAAACTTCTAACATCTCTAGGGAACTTCTCGTTCCCCCTTGATGGTTGATGTAAGCTACAGTCGTGATGTTGTCCGACTGAAATCTGATGTACCTCAGAGTTGCTAACTGAGGCCAAGCCTGAAGAGCCTTGAATATCGCTCTTAGTTCCAGAATATTTAATGGAAGGAGAGACTCCTCCTGAGTCCACGATCCCTGAGCCTTCAGGGAATTCCAGACTGCACCCCAACCTAGAAGGCTGGCATCTGTCGTAACAATTGTCCAATCTGGCCTGCGAAAGGTCATACCTTTGGACAGATGGACCCGAGATAGCCACCAGAGAAGAGAATCCCTGGTCTCTTGGTCCAGATTCAGTTGAGGGGACAAATCTGTGTAATCCCCGTTCCACTGACTGAGCATGCATAGTTGCAGCGGTCTGAGATGTAAGCGTGCAAACGGCACTATGTTCATTGCCGCTACCATTAAGCCGATTACTTCCATACACTGAACCACCGAAGGGCGCGGAATGGAATGAAGAACCCGGCAGGAATTTAGAAGCTTTGATAACCTGGACTCCGTCAGGTGAATTTTCATTTCTACAGAATCTATCAGAGTCCCTAGAAAGGAAACTCTTGTGAGTGGGGATAGAGAACTCTTTTCCTCGTTCACTTTCCACCCATGCGACCACAGAAATGCCAGTACTACGTCCGTATGAGACTTGGCAATTTGGAAGTTTGACGCCTGTATCAGGATGTCGTCTAAATAAGGGGCTACTGCTATGCCCCGCGGCCTTAGGACCGCCATAAGCGACCCTAGAACCTTTGTAAAGATTCTTGGGGCTGTAGCTAATCCCAAGGGAAGAGCTACAACTGGTAATGCCTGTCTTGAAAGGCAAACCTGAGAAACCGATGATGATCTTTGTGTATCGGAATGTGAAGATAAGCATCCTTTAGATCCACTGTAGTCATATATTGACCCTCCTGGATCAGTGGTAGGATGGTACGAATAGTTTCCATCTTGAACGACGGAACTTTGAGGAATTTGTTTAAGATCTTTAGATCCAAAATTGGTCTGAAGGTTCCCTCTTTTTTGGGAACCACAAACAGATTTGAGTAAAAACCCTGTCCCTGTTCCTCCTTTGGAACTGGATGGATCACTCCCATAACTAGGAGGTCTCGTACACAGTGTAAGAATGCCTCTCTCTTTATCTGGTGTGCAGATAATTGTGAAAGGTGAAATCTCCCTTTTGGGGGGGAAGCTTTGAAGTCCAGAAGATATCCCTGGGATATAATTTCCAACGCCCAGGGATCCTGAACATCTCTTGCCCACGCCTGGGCAAAAAGTGAAAGTCTGCCCCCTACTAGATCCGTTCCCGGATAGGGGGCCGTTCCTTCATGCTGTCTTAGAGGCAGCAGCAGGCTTTTTTACCTGCTTACCTTTTTCCCAGGTCAGGTTTGGTCTCCAGACCGTCTTGGATTGAGCAAAAGTTCCCTCTTGTTCAGCATTAGAGGAAGTTGGTGCCACACCTGCCTTGAAGTTTTGAAAGGCACGAAAATTAGACTGTTTGGCCCTAGATTTGGACCTGTCCTGAGGAAGGGCATGACCTTTTCCTCCAGTGATATCAGCAATAATCTCCTTCAACCAGGCTCGAATAAGGTCTGCCCCTTGAAGGGAATGTTAAGTAGCTTAGATTTTGAAGTCACGTCAGCTGACCATGATCTAAGCCATAGCGCTCTGCGCGCCTGTATAGCAAAACCAGAATTCTTAGCCGTTAGTTTAGTCAAAAGAACAATGGCATCAGAATAAAAGAATTGGCTAGCTTAAGTGCTCTAAGTTTGCCAAGTATGTCATCCAATGGAGTCGCTACCTGTAAAGCCTCTTCCAGAGACTCAAACCAGTACGCCGCAGCAGCAGTGACAGGGGCAATGCATGCAAGGGGCTGTAGGATAAAACCTTGTTGAATAAATATTTTCTTAAGGTAACCTCTAATTTTTTATCCATTGGATCTAAAAAAAAAAAAAAAAAGCAAAACTGTCCTCGACAGGGATAGTAGTACTCTTTACTAGAGTAGAAACTGCTCCCTCCACCTTAGGGACTGACTGCCATAAGTCCCGTGTGGAGGGGAAGAGAACGGCACACCTGGTCTATCCCATTCCTTATTAATAATTTCTGTAAACCTTTTAGGTATTTGGAAAAACATCAGTACACACCGGCACTGCAAAGTATTTATCCAGTCTACACAATTTCTCTGGCATTGCAATGGTATCACAGTCATTCAGAGCAGCTAAAACTTCCCTAAGCAACACGTGGAGGTGTTCAAGCTTAAATTTAAATGTAGAAATATTAGAATCAGGTATCTTTCCTGAGTCATTAACATCACCCACTGACTGAAGCTCTCTTTCCTCAGCTTCTGCATATTGTGAGGCAGTATCAGACATGGTTCTTAAAGCGTCAGTATGCTCTGCATTTTGTCTCACCCCAGAGCTATCTCGCTTACCTCTAAGTTCAGGTAGTCTGGCTAATACCGCTGACAGTGTATTATCCATGACTGCCGCCATGTCTTGTAAAGTAAACGCTATGGGCGCCCTAGATGTACTTGGCGCCATTTGAGCGTGAGTCCCTTAAGCGGGAGTTAAAGGGTCTGACACGTGGGGAAAGTTAGTCGGCATAACTTCCCCCTCGTCATATTCCTCTGGTGATAAATTTTTTAAAGAAAATTATCTTTATTGCATAAAATGAAATCAGTACATTTGGTACACATTCTAAGAGGGGGTTCCACCATGGCTTTTAAACATAATAAACAAGGAGTTTCTTCTATGTCAGACATGTTTATACAGAATAGCAATGAGACTAGCAAGCTTGGAAAACACTTTAAATCAAGTTAACAAGCAAATATAAAAAATGGTACTGTGCCTTTAAGAGAAACAAATTTTGTCAGAATTTGAAAAACAGTGAAAAAATGCAGTAAATCAAACGAAATTTTTACAGTGTGTATAATAGGCTAACAGAGCATTGCACCCACTTGCAAATGGATGATTAACCCCTTAGTTCAAAAAACGGATCAAAAAAATGAAATAGACATTTTTTAACAGTCACAACCAACTGCCACAGCAAGCTGTGGCCCCACCTTCCCCAATAAACGACTTTGGAAAGCCTTTGGGCCCTTTAGAGATGTCCTATAGCATTCAGAGAGCCTTTGAGGGAAGCTGGATGTCACAGTTTGTAATTTTAACTGCACCAACTGTAACTTTTATACTACAACAGTGGAAATTGTTTCTAGTCAAAATTTAAGCCAGCCATGTGGAAAAAACTAGGCCCCAATAAAGTTTTATCACCAAAGCATATATAAAAACGATTAAACATGCCAGCAAACGTTTTATATTGCAATATCATAAGGGTATTACCCCTGGGAGTAAGCATGATACCAGTCGTTATTAAATCACTGTATTCAGGCTTAAGTTACATTAATCCGGTATCAGCAGCATTTTCTAGTGTTTTCCATCTCTAGAAAAAATTATAACTGCACATACCTGATAGCAGAATAAACTGCACGCCATTCTCTCGCTGAAGTTACCTCATCTGTGTAATCCCCTCAGACATATGTGAGAATAGCAATGGATCTTAGTTACAACCTGCTAAGATCATAGAAACCTCAGGCAGATTCTTCTTCTATTTACTGCCTGAGATAAAATAGCACAACTCCGGTACTATTTAAAAATAACAAACTTTTGATTGAAGAAAATAAACTAACTATATTTAACCACTCTCTCCTACAACGACCTAGCTTGTTGAGAGTTGCAAGAGAATGACTGGCTATGACAGTTAGGGGAGGAGCTATATTACAGCTCTGCTGTGGGTGTCCTCTTGCAACTTCCTGTTGGGAATGAAAATATCCCACAAGTAATGGATGATCCGTGGACTGGATACACCTTACAAGAGAAAAGGGCATTTAGCTTTTTTAAGAAAGCCCAAAACCCGAATTTAAAAAAAAAAACACCTCAAAAAAGTTTAAAAAAACCTAACACTAACCCCCAACGATTCACTTACAGTGTTTGAAGTCCAGACATCCATGCGGCGAGGTCTTCATCCATCCAGGCAGCGTCTTCTATCTACATCCAGACAGCATCTTCTAGCTTCATCCCGGCGGTGTGGAGCGGGTCCATCCTTCAAGACATCCAGCGCTGAGCGTCCTCTTCATACGGTCGCCTTCATACGCTGAATCTTTCATGCAAGGGGGCCTTTTCAAAATGGCGTCCCTTGCATTCCTATTGGATGATTTGATTTTTGAAATTCAAATCAGCGAATAGGATGAGAGCTACTATTTTATTGGCTATTAAAATCAGCCAATAGAATTTCAGTAGCTCTCATCCTATTGGCTGATTTGGTCAGTCAAAAGGATTTCAGTAGCTCTCATCCTGATTTTAAAAATCAAATCAGCCAATAGGAATGCAAGGGATGCAATTTTGAAAAGGCTCCCTTGCATTGAAGATTCAGTGTATGGCGGCGACCGCATGAAGAGGATGCTCCGCGCCGGATGTCTTAAAGGATGTACCCGCTCCGCACCGCCGGGATGAAGATAAAAGATGCCGCTTGGATGAAGATAGAAGACGCCGCCTGGATGGATTAAGACCTTGCCGTCTGGATGTCCAGACTTCAAAAACTGTAAGTGGATCGTTGCGGGTTAGTGTTAGGTTTTTTTTAAACTTTTTTTTGTGTTTTTTTTTTTAGATTAGGGTTTTGGGCTTTGTTAAAAGAACTAAATGCCCTTTTCATGACAATGAAAAAGAGCTGAATGCCCCTTTGAGGGCAATACCCATACAAATGCCATTTTCACGGCAATGGGTAGGTTAGGTTTTTGTTAGAGTTATGTTTTTTATTTTGGGGGTTGGTTGGGTGGTGGGTTTTACTGTTGAGGGGTCTTTGTATTTTTTACAGGGAAAAGAGCTGATTTCTTTAGAGCAATGCCCTTCAAATGCCCTTTTAAGGGCTAGGTTTTTTTTATTTTGGGGGGATTTTTTTTATAGGGCTATTAGATTAGGTGTAATTGTTTTTATTTAGGATAATTTCGTTTGTTATTTTTTGTAATTTAGTGTTAGTTATTTTTTGTAGTTTAGTGTTAGTTATTTTTTGTAATTTTTTTAGTAGTGTTAGGGTTTTTAATGTGTAATTTAGTTCATTTAATTTGTAGATATTTTTATTTTAGTATAATAGTAATGTTAGTTTAATATATAGTTTAAACAGTTTAAATTGAATTGAAATAATTGTTTTTTATTTCATAGGTAAGTTTTTATTTATTTTAAGATAGGGATCTTGTAATTTTAATTTAAAGTTAGGTAGTTGTTAGGTTTAGGGGTTAATGGTTGAATTTAGTGTTTTGCAATGTGGGGGGCTGGCAGTTTAGGGGTTAATAGCTTTATTTAGTGGTGGTGATGCCGGGGAGCAGTGGAATAGGGGTTAATAAGTTTATTTAGGTGGCGGCAATGTCTGGGAGCGGCGGAATAGGGGTTTATAACTTTATTATAGTGTCGGCGATATCGGGAGTGGCAGATTAGGGGTTAATAAATTAATTGCAATGTCGGGTGGCGGCAGATTAGGGGTTAATAACTTTATGTAGGTGTTGCGATATCCAGGGCAGCAGATTAGGGGTGTTTAGACTTAGACATCAATGGGATTGCGTTACGGCGATCGCCATTCAGCACTGCAGGTGTTAGTTTTTTTTAACACTCTCTCCCCATTAATGTCTATGGGGAAAAGAGTGCACGACTCGTCAAAGCAGCCCTTGGATTTTGTGCGGTATGAAGCTCATCGCAACCATATCGCATGCACAAGGCGGCTTTTCAAAAACTTGCTCTGAGGCAGAGAACAGCAATCCGCCCGATAGCATACGATCGCGCTGATTGACACCCCCTGCTAGCAGCCGATTGGCCGCAAATGTACAGGGGGCGGCATTGCACAAGCATTTCTAGTGAAATCCTTGCGCAATGATAAATGCCGGCAGCGTATGTCAGCTTTTATCGATGTGCGGCGGACATAATCGCTACAGCGGATCATGTGCGTTCACACTTTCATAGATCGGCCCCATAAACACAACATTAAACTGTTTATATGTTAGCAATTTCTTCTTATAGGAAGTGCACAAGATTTGGCATTTTTGTCTATAATATTTTTCTACAATCATATCTTGTAAAAAACATTATGATGTATATTTTATATAGGACATTGCAGGAAATCCAACAGTCAGAATAGTCAAAGAGGAACATTTTGCAAACCTGCCAGAGGTGGTAAGTGTATTTAAATGATTTTTATTTATATTTTTCTTATTTGTTGTCTTATTTACACCTTGCAATGTATCTCCTTGATTATTTTCCCATTCTCTCTTCTAGCCATAATAATAATAATAATAAGTTGTTTTTATCAATTAATATTTTTATTGATGTTTTCACTTACAGCATAACAAACAAGTCTTACATCATCATAATATGGCAATACAAGTATAAGTATACACAGCATGACATGGTCACTTAGAATACACAATGTTACACCAAAAGATGTTAACAAAGACATACTTCAAGTACTCACATATGTTTCAGAGGATGCACACTTTCTAATGGATGATACTAAGCAGATATTATAAATAAGGAAAATTTAAGAGAACCTAATTTGTATATTCTTAAAGCAGAAAGTTTGCATGAAAACATTCAGATTGGTAGAAAGGGTCGACTCTTGGACCCTTTTTTCCCCTCAGACACTTTAAAAGCAAAATTACGGCTAGATTTAGAGTTCTACGGCCAAAGGGGTGCGTTAGCTACGCATACTTTTTTTCTCCTGCACCTTTTAAATACCGCTGGTATTTAGAGTTCACAGAATGGCTGCGTTAGGCTCCAAAAAAGGGAAAGTAGAGCATATTTACCGCCACTGCAACTCTCAATACCAGCGTTGCTTACGGACGCGGCCAGCTTCAAAAACGTGCTCGTGCACGATTCCCCCATAGAAAACAATGGGGCTGTTTGAGCTGAAAAAAAACCTAATACCTGCAAAAAAGCAGCGTTCAGCTCCTAACGCAGCCCCATTGTTTACTATGCGGAAACACTTCCTAAGTCTGCACCTAAAACCCTAACATGAACCCCGAGTCTAAACACCCCTAGCCTTACACTTATTAACCCCTAATCTGCCGCCCCTGCTATCGCTGACCCCTGCATATTATTATTAACCCCTAATCTGCCGCTCCGTACACCACCACAAGCTACATGATAGCTATGTACCCCTAATCTGCAGCGCCTAACACCGCCGACCCCTATATTATATTTATTAACCCCTAATCTGCCCCCCTCAACGTCGCCTCCACCTGCCTACACTTATTAACCCCTAATCTGCAGAGCGGACCGCACAACTACTATAATAAAGTTATTAACCCCTAATCCGCCTCACTCCCGCCTCAATAACCCTATAATAAATAGTATTAACCCCTAATCTGCCCTCCCTAACATCGCCGACACCTAACTTAAAGTATTAACCCCTAATCTGCCGATCGGAGCTCACCACTACTCTAATAAATTTTTTAACCCCTAAAGCTAATTCTAACCCTAACCCTAACACCCCCCTAAGTTAAATATAATTTTTATCTAACAAAATAAATTGTTTCTTATTAAATAAATTATTCCTATTTAAAGCTAAATACTTACCTGTAAAATAAACCCTAATATAGCTACAATATAAATTATAATTATATTGTAGCTATTTTAGGATTAATATTTATTTTACAGGCAACTTTGTATTTATTTTAACCAGGTACAATAGCTATTAAATAGTTAATAACTATTTAATAGTTAACTAGTTAAAATAATTACAAAATTACCTGTAAAATAAATCCTAACCTAAGTTACAATTAAACCTAACACTACACTATCAATAAATTAATTAAATAAAATACCTACAATTATCTACAATTAAACCTAACACTACACTATCAATAAATTAATTAAATAAAATACCTACAAATAAATACAATTAAATAAACTAACTAAAGTACAAAAAATAAAAAAGAACTAAGTTACAAAAAATAAAAAAATATTTACAAACATTAGAAAAATATTACAACAATTTTAAACTAATTACACCTACTCTAAGCCCCCTAATAAAATAACAAAGCCCCCCAAAATAAAAAAATGCCCTACCCTATTCTAAATTAAAAAAGTTCAAAGCTCTTTTACCTTACCAGCCCTGAAAAGGGCCCTTTGCGGGGCATGCCCCAAAGAATTCAGCTCTTTTGAATGGAAAAAAAACACATACAATACCCCCCCAACATTACAACCCACCACCCACATACCCCTAATCTAACCCAAACCCCCCTTAAATAAACCTAACACTAAGCCCCTGAAGATCTCCCTACCTTTTCTTCACCTCACCGGGTCCCGATCTGTCCAGAAGAGCCTCCGATGTCTTGATCCAAGCCCAAGCGGGGGGCTGAAGAGTGACGTCCATCCTCGGGCTGAAGTCTGGATCCAAGCGGCGGCTGAAGAAATCCATCATCGGGCTGAAGTCGGAAGTCCATCATCGGGATGAAGTCTTCTATCAAGCAGCATCTTCAATCTTCTTTCTTCCGGAGCGGTGCGTAGCGGAGCCATCTTCTTCCCAGCCGACGCAGATCCATCCTCTTCTAACGACGCCTACTCGCCGAATGACGGTTCCTTTAAATGACGTCATCCAAGATGGAGTCCCTCGAATTCCGATTGGCTGATAG
This sequence comes from Bombina bombina, assembly GCF_027579735.1. Classification (NCBI taxonomy): domain Eukaryota; kingdom Metazoa; phylum Chordata; class Amphibia; order Anura; family Bombinatoridae; genus Bombina; species Bombina bombina. The sequence continues at coordinate 1,287,836,462 of NC_069500.1, forward strand.
GATTCTATCAGCCAATCGGAATTAAGGTAGGAAAATTCTGATTGGCTGATGGAATCAGCCAATCAGATTGAGCTCGCATTCTATTGGCTGATCGGAACAGCCAATAGAATGCGAGCTCAATCTGATTGGCTGATCGGATCAGCCAATCGGATTGAACTTGAATCTGATTGGCTGATTCCATCAGCCAATCAGAATTTTCCTACCTTAATTCCGATTGGCTGATAGAATCCTATCAGCCAATCGGAATTCGAGGGACTCCATCTTGGATGACGTCATTTAAAGGAACAGTCATTCAGCGAGTAGGCGTCGTTAGAAGAGGATGGATCCGCGTCGGCTGGGAAGAAGATGGCTCCGCTCTGCTCCGGAAGAAAGAAGATTGAAGATGCTGCTTGATAGAAGACTTCATCCCGATGATGGACTTCCGACTTCAGCCCGATGATGGATTTCTTCAGCCGCCGCTTGGATCCAGACTTCAGCCCGAGAATGGACGTCACTCTTCAGCCCCCCGCTTGGGCTTGGATCAAGACATCGGAGGCTCTTCTGGACAGATCGGGACCCGGTGAGGTGAAGACAAGGTAGGGAGATCTTCAGGGGCTTAGTGTTAGGTTTATTTAAGGGGGGTTTGGGTTAGATTAGGGGTATGTGGGTGGTGGGTTGTAATGTTGGGGGGGGTATTGTATGTGTTTTTTTTCCATGCAAAAGAGCTGAATTCTTTGGGGCATGCCCCGCAAAGGGCCCTTTTCAGGGCTGGTAAGGTAAAAGAGCTTTGAACTTTTTTAATTTAGAATACGGTAGGGCATTTTTTTATTTTGGGGGGCTTTGTTATTTTATTATGGGGCTTAGAGTAGGTGTAATTAGTTTAAAATTGTTGTAATATTTTTCTAATGTTTGTAAATATTTTTTTATTTTTTGTAACTTAGTTCTTTTTTATTTTTGTACTTTAGTTAGTTTATTTAATTGTATTTATTTGTAGGTATTTTATTTAATTAATTTATTGATAGTGTAGTGTTAGGTTTAATTGTAGATAATTGTAGGTATTTTATTTAATTAATTTATTGATAGTGTAGTGTTAGGTTTAATTGTAACTTAGGTTAGGATTTATTTTACAGGTAATTTTGTAATTATTTTAACGAGTTAACTATTAAATAGTTATTAACTATTTAATAGCTATTGTACCTGGTTAAAATAAATACAAAGTTGCCTGTAAAATAAATATTAATCCTAAAATAGCTACAATATAATTATAATTTATATTGTAGCTATATTAGGGTTTATTTTACAGGTAAGTATTTAGCTTTAAATAGGAATAATTTATTTAATAAGAGTTAATTTTTTTCGTTAGATTTAAATTATATTTAACCCCTTAAGGACCACAGCACTTTTCCATTTTCTGTCCGTTTGGGACCAAGGCTATTTTTACATTTCTGCAGTGTTTGTGTTTAGCTGTAATTTCCCTCTTACTCATTTACTGTACCCACACATATTATATACCGTTTTTCTCGCCATTAAATGGACTTTCTAAAGATACCATTATTTTCATCATATCTTATAATTTACTATAAAAAAATTATAAAATATTAGGAAAAAATGGAAAAAAACACACTTTTTCTAACTTTGAACCCCAAAATCTGTTACACATCTACAACCACCAAAAAACACCCATGCTAAATAGTTTCTAAATTTTGTCCTGAGTTTAGAAATACCCAATGTTTACATGTTCTTTGTTTTTTGTGTGCAAGTTATAGGGAAATAAATACAAGTAGCACTTTGCTATTTCCAAACCACTTTTTTTCAAAATTAGCGCTAGTTACATTGGGACACTGATATCTTTCAGGAATACCTGAATATCCCTTGACATGTATATATTTTTTTTTAGAAGACATCCCAAAGTATTGATCTAGGCCCATTTTAGTATATTTCATGCAACCATCTCGCTACCAAATGCGATCAAATAAAAAAAATTGTTCACTTTTTCACAAATTGTTTCACAAACTTTAGGTTTCTCACTGAAATTATTTACAAACAGCTTGTGCAATTATGGCATAAATGGTTGTAAATGCTTCTCTGGGATCCCCTTTGATCAGAAATAGCAGACATATATGGCTTTGGCATTGCTTTTTGGTATTTAGAAGCCCGCTAAATGCCACTGCGCACCACACGTGTATTATGCCCAGCATTGAAGGGGTTAATTAGGGAGCTTGTAGGGAGCTTGTAGGGTTAATTTTAGCTTTAGTATAATGTAGTAGACAACCCAAAGTATTGATCTAGGTCCATTTTGGTATATTTCATGCCACCATTTCACCGCCAAATGCGAACAAATAAAAAAAAGCGTTAAATTTTTCACAATTTTAGGTTTCTCACTGAAATTATTTACAAACAGCTTGTGCAATTATGGCATAAATTGATGTAAAAGCTTCTCTGGGATCCCCTTTGTTCAGAAATAGCAGACATATATGGCTTTGGCTTTGCTTTTTGGTAATTAGAAGGCAGCTAAATGCCGTTGCGCACCACACGTGTATAATTGAAGGGGTTAATTAGGGAGCTTGTAGGGAGCTTGTAGGGTTAATTTTAGCTTTAGTGTAGGTATCAACCTCCCACATGACACATCACACCCCCTGATCCCTCCCAAACAGCTCTCTTCCCTCCCCCACCCCACAATTGTCCCCGCCATCTTAAGTACTGGCAGTAAGTCTGCCAGTACTAAAATAAGAGTTTTTTTGGGGATTTAAAAAAAAAAAATAATAATAATTCTGCTCTGTAGGATCCCCCCTTAGCCCCCAACCTCCCTGATCCCCCCCAAACAGCTCTCTAACCCCCCTCTCTGCCTTATTATGCGCCATATTGGGTACTGGCAGCTGTCTGCCAGTACCCAGTTTGAAATCAAATGTTTTCTATCAAATTTTTTATTTTATTATTTTAAAACTACTATTTTCTGTAGTGTAGCTGCCCCCCCTCAACCCCCAACCTCCCACCCTCCCAGATCGTTAGAATTTATAATGTTCAACTTCCCACCCTCTCTCCCACCAAGTACCACCTTACTTGTTCCATAGTGTAGGGTTCCCACTCCCGCGCGTGCACCCGCGCACGCGCGCACCCGCGCTCACGTGCGCGCACCCGCGCACGCGCGCGCACTCGATCCCGCCCCCCTTCCCACCGATGGCCACCCACCCGCCTCCCTGGATCAGCTCCCACCCACCAACGAACATAGCCATTGATGGCCGATGCAGAGAGGGCCACAGGGTGGCTCTCTCTGCATCGGACGGCTAAAAAATGTTATAGCAGGATGCCTCAATATCGAGGCATCACTGCTATAACATGAAAGCAGTTGGAAGTGATCAGGATCGCTTCCACTGCTTTCAAAGACCAACGACGTACGGGGTACGTCCTTGGTCATTAACTGCATTTTTTTGCAGGACGTACCCCATACGTCGTTGGTCGTTAAGGGGTTAACTTAGGGCAGTGTTAGGGTTAGGGTTAGAATTAGCTTTAGGGGTTAAAATATTTATTAGAGTAGCGGTGAGCTCCGGTCGGCAGATTAGGGGTTAATACTTGAAGTTAGGTGTCGGCGATGTTAGGGAGGGCAGATTAGGGGTTAATACTATTTATTATAGGGTTATTGAGGCGGGAGTGAGGCGGATTAGGGGTTAATAACTTTATTATAATAGCGGCGCGGTCCGGTCGGCAGATTAGGGGTTAATAAGTGTAGGTAGGTAGCGGCGACGTTGGGGGCGGCATATTAGGGGTTAATAAATATAATATAGGGGTCGGCGGTGTTAGGGGCAGCAGATTAGGGGTTCATAAGGATAACGTAGGTGACAGCGGTGTGCGGTCGGCAGATTAGGGGTTAAAAAAATTAATAGAGTGGCAGCGATTTGGGGGGACCTCGGTTTAGGGGTACATAGGTAGTTTATGGGTGTTAGTGTACTTTAGAGCACAGTAGTTAAGAGCTTTATAAACCGGCGTTAGCCCAGAAAGCTCTTAACTACTGACTTTTTTCTGCGGCTGGAGTCTTGTCATTAGATTTCTAACGCTCACTTCAGCCACGACTCTAAATACCGGCGTTAGAAAGATCCCATTGAAAAGATAGGATACGCAATTGACGTAAGGGGATCTGCGGAATGGAAAAGTCGCGGCTGGAAAGTGAGCGTTAGACCCTTTCCTGACTGACTCCAAATACCAGAGGGCGGTAAAATCCAACGTTAGGAGCCTCTAACGCTGGTTTTGACGACTACCGCCCAACTCTAAATCTAGCCGTAAGGTAACTGAAATGTAAGGGACCACTTTTGGGTCCCTACATAGAATAATAAATATGGAATACATCAGTGATATGGTCCTTTTTTATAAAGTTGTCTGGATTACATGACATAATAATATACGACCTAAAGCTTTATCACCTGCTGGCAAACTATTGAAAGAAGTGACTGTCAGATATGAATATATGGCCACAGTTGTCTAATTGTATCTACAGTATGTCAAAGAATAAACATTAACAGGATTATTACTATAGTTACTCACCTGCTGTCAATGTAGTTTCGGGTAAACAAGAAGGCCCAATGACATTAGTGAGATGCAAGTCTGGTATCATAACAGGCTTAAGAATAAGAAATAAACACTATCAAATGATAACCACTTAAAAAAAGACAGTAGAAACCTTTGCTCCCAGAACATAAAACATAATATTAAATAGCATTAACACCAGCTCTTGTAGAAAATGTTTAAAGCAAAGGCACTAGTCTTCAGTACCAGGTATCAGTAGAGTAGGGCATTATTAACCACTTCCACGAACGCCGTACAGCTCAAAGCCCCAAGCCGGTTAGTATCCAAACCGGAAGTGTGTAAGGGGAAAGTGGTAGTGGAGCACAGGGGGTGCACGCCGCTGTTAGCAGCCGGTTCCGCTGCTGTAATACAGCATGAAAAACAAAGAGTATACTTTATTAATCCATTAAAAAGCCATTAGGCAAAATATATATAGATACAAAGGGTAGCAGGATAGGAACCTACTTACATGTTTCGTGCCTATGCTTGGCACTTAATCATAGGAGTAAGGTGTAATAGTACAACCCCTACTATTTAAAGGGGAAGTACCCAATGATGGCAAAGCTGAGAAAACACCTGAACAAATTAGTGTTTAAAACTGCTTGCCTTCACTTAGCACTTGCCAAAAACATGGAAAAACATAATTTATGTAAGAACTTACCTGATAAATTCATTTCTTTCATATTAGCAAGAGTCCATGAGCTAGTGACGTATGGGATATACATTCCTACCAGGAGGGGCAAAGTTTCCCAAACCTCAAAATGCCTATAAATACACCCCTCACCACACCCACAAATCAGTTTAACGAATAGCCAAGAAGTGGGGTGATAAGAAAAAAGTGCGAAAGCATAAAAAACAAGGAATTGGAATAATTGTGCTTTATACAAAAAAATCATAACCACCACAAAAAAAGGGTGGGCCTCATGGACTCTTGCTAATATGAAAGAAATGAATTTATCAGGTAAGTTCTTACATAAATTATGTTTTCTTTCATGTAATTAGCAAGAGTCCATGAGCTAGTGACGTATGGGATAATGACTACCCAAGATGTGGATCTTCCACGCAAGAGTCACTAGAGAGGGAGGGATAAAATAAAGACAGCCAATTCCGCTGAAAAATAATCCACACCCAAAATAAAGTTTAAATCTTATAATGAAGAAAACTGAAATTATAAGCAGAAGAATCAAACTGAAACAGCTGCCTGAAGTATTTTTTCTACCAAAAACTGCTTCAGAAGAAGAATACACATCAAAATGGTAGAATTTAGTAAAAATATGCAAAGAAGACCAAGTTGCCGCTTTGCAAATCTGAACAATCAAAGCTTCATTCCTAAACGCCCAGGAAGTAGAAACTGACCTAGTAGAATGAGCTGTAATCCTTTGAGGCGGAGATTTACCCGACTCGACATAAGCATGATGAATTAAAGATTTCAACCAAGATGCCAAAGAAATGGCAGAGGCCTTCTGACCTTTCCTAGAACCGGAAAAGATAACAAATAGACTAGAAGTCTTTCGGAAATTCTTAGTAGCTTCAACATAATATTTCAAAGCTCTAACAACATCCAAAGAATGCAATGATCTCTCCTTAGAATTCTTAGGATTAGGACATAATGAAGGAACCACAATTTCTCTACTAATGTTGTTAGAATTCACAACCTTAGGAAAAAAATTAAAAAGAAGTTCGCAACACCGCCTCATCCTGATGAAAAATCAGAAAAGGAGACTCACAAGAAAAGAGCAGATAATTCAGAAACTCTTCTAGCAGAAGAGATGGCCAAAAGAAACAAAATTTTCCAAGAAAGTAATTTAATGTCCAGTAAATGCATAGGTTCAAACGGAGGAGTTTGAAGAGCCCCCAGAACCAAATTCAAACTCCAAGGAGGAGAAAATTGACTTAATAACAGATTTTATACGAACCAAAGCTTGTATAAAACAATGAATATCAGGAAGAATAGCAATCCTTCCGTGAAAAAGAACAGAAAGAGCAGAGATTTGTCCTTTCAAGGAACTTGCAGACAAACCTTATCCAAACCATCCTGAAGAAACTGTAAAATTCTCGGAATTCTAAAAGAATGCCAGGAAAAATGATGAGAAAGACACCAAGAAATGTAAGTCTTCCAGACTCGATAATATATCATCCTAGATACAGATCTACGAGCCTGTAACATAGTATTAATCACAGAGTCAGAGAAACCTCTTTGACTAAGAATCAAACGTTCAATCTCCATACCTTTAAATTTAAGGATTTGAGATCCTGATGGTAAAAAAGGACCTTATGACAGAAGGTCTGGTCTTAACGGAAGAGTCCACGGATGACAAGAAGCTATGCGGACAAGATCCGCATACCAAAACCTGTGAGGCCATGCTGGAGCCACCAGCAGAAAAAACGAGCATTCCTTCAGAATCTTGGAGATTACTCTTGGAAGAAGAACTAGAGGCGGAAAGATATAGGCAGGATGATACTTCCAAGGAAGTGACAATGCATCCACTGCTTCCGCCTGAGGATCCCTGGATCTGGACAGATACCTGGGAAGTTTCTTGTGTAGATGAGAAACCATCAGATCTATTTCTGGAAGTCCCCACATTTGAACAATCTGAAGAAACACCTCTGTGTGAAGAGACCACTCGCCCGGATGTAACGCTTGGCGACTGAGATAATCCGCTTCCCAATTGTCTATACCTGGGATATGAACCGCAGAGATTAGACAGGAGCTGGATTCCGCCCATACCAGAATTCGAGATACTTCTTTCATAGCCAGAGGACTGTGAGTCCCTTCTTGATGATTGATATATGCCACAGTTGTGACATTGTCTGTCTGAAAACAAATGAACGATTCTCTCTTTAGAAGAGGCCATGACTGAAGAGCTCTGAAAATTGCACAGAGTTCCAAAATATTGATTGGAAATCTCACCTCCTGAGATTTCCCAAACCCCTTGTGCTGTCAGAAACCCCCATACAGCTCCCCAACCTGTCAGACTTGCATCTGTTGAGATCACAGTCCAGGTTGGAAGAAAAAAAGAAGAAAAAAAGAAGCCCCCTGAACTAAACGATGGTGGTCTGTACCACGTCAGAGGGTGTCGAACAATCGGTTTTAAAGATATTAAATGAGATATCTTTGTATAATCCCGGCACCACCGGTTCAGCATACAGAGCTGAAGAGGTCGCATGTGAAAATGAGCAAAGGGGAACACGTCCAATGCAGCAGTCATAAGAACCTAGAATTTCCATGCATAAGGCTACCGAAGGGAATGATTGAGACTGAAGGTTTCGATAAGCTGAAACCAATTTCAGACGTCTCTAATCCAACAGAAACAGAGACATGGACACTGAATCTATCCGGAAATCTAAAAAAGGTTACTCTTGTCTGAGGAATCAACAAACTTTTTGGTTAATTGATCCTCCAACCATGTTCTTGAAGAAACAACACTCATAAAAAGCTGGAAAGGATCTTTCCATTGAAAATGAGCAAAGGGAATTGAATCCAATGCTGTTAAAACTTCTATGCATATATAGCAACTGAAGGAAATAATAGAGACTAAAGGTACCGACAGACGGAACCCAAATCAAATTGTCCCTTGTCTGATAGAGACAAAGATAGTGACATAAACCATCTGGAAACCTAAAAAAGGTGACCCTTGCGTGAGGAATCAAGAGCTTTTGAAAAAAAGATCCTCTAACTATGTCCTGAAGAGCAAGTGAAACATATGAGATTCCGCATCCACAGGAAATAATCTGAATGAAAACAGAAAAATGAAGAATATGCATTTATTGTATCTAATGAAAACAAATAATGCTATCAATGACCATAAAAAAGGCAGAATAGTTTGAATAAAACTCCAAAACCCAGTTCCTAGAAAAAGAACTGGAAGAAATACCCCAGAAGATTCCAGGTCTGAGCAGCGCTTGAGCCATGCTTCAACAGTATCCAGAATATATAGGACAGAAACACACTGAAAGAAAGTGTTAGCCTTACTGGAATAAAATCAAAGAAATTTGGACAGAATAGAACCAAATAAATTTCAAAGAAGTCTTAACCTGCCCCTTACCAGCCAAGCTGGAATACGGCACGTACATCGCAATATTAGGGAGCTGATTTCGAACCCCAATTATAAACATGTTACTTGGGAAAGAACTCAGGAATTTGTTCCTTAATAAGAACAACCAAACTAATATAAGCTTAAAGTTTAGTCTTAGAACTCAATCTTGAAGCCCATAGTAACAGTTAAGAATTGAATCCAATTATAATTGATTATCTTAGAACAAAAGAAATATGGATTTTCTTTTTGTTTTTTTTGTTCTTTGTTGTTGTTTTTTTTTTTTAAAAAACACAAAATTCTTCTAGCTAAAATAGCTAAAGACATAGATTAACCCTCATTTGCGAATATATTCAATAAAATGAAGACACAAATTAAGTCATTAGCATGATAGTCCAGTTTAAAGGACCAGTCAAAACAGAGGACTTGCAAAATGCAAAACAACAAGACAAATGCAACAGCACCTAGTCTAGTAAATGTTGTCCCTTTAACAATGCTAAAATAAATCATAATCTGATACTTAGAAAAGTACCTGAAACTAAATAATTTTCCATAAATAAGATATAACTATATAAAGGAAAATAAATACTATTTTGCTATAACAACAATAGCATAATTAGTAGGAGTAGAGATAGCTCCAATAAATTGGAGAACCCTCCAAATTAAATTTAACTGCTGACAAAGAATATAGTTTAAAAATAAAAGAAAATTCTCAGCCTATTCCATTCCCTAGTATGGGGAATTGGAAGGAAAACCTCTGAAATCACAGAAGAATAAAAAGGCAGAAATAGTGTCAGCTAGTTTTAAAGAACTAGTTACCTTAATATCTAAAATAATCAACACCTCTTCAACAAAGAACAAATGTACTTTAATAATAAAAAATTTATATAAAAAAGTAGATTTGTTAGTGTCAATATCTGATGAAGAGAATTTCTGAAAGAGAAAAAACATCATCAGAGAAGGATAAATCAGTATGTTGTTGGTCATTTGAAACTTCAATAATTAAAAAGAAGTGAAAAAGACCTAAAAATTGATATTAGAAGGCACAAAGTCAGACAAAGCCTTAATCAGAAAAAATATTTCTTAAAAATCTTCTAAACATTTCTTGTACTTAAGAATGGAAATGTATAAAGCATAAATACTAATGGAATCTGCATGTAAAAGTATATCATAATAACTTAATACAAACCATAGCTAAAGATAAACATTTATAACATTTAAAATAAATGAACTTAGCTTTGGTAGAACTGAAACTCAGTTAAGCATTTTTCCAGAAGTGGCTTCTGACTCAGGGACAAACGGAGACATCTTGCAATATGTAATAGAAAAAACAACATATAAAGCAAAATTGATCAAATTCCTTAAATGACAGTTTCAGGAATGGGGAAAAAAATGCCAGTGAACAAGCTTCTAGCAACCAGAAGCAATAAATAATGAGACTTAAATAATGTGGAGACAATAGAGACGCCCATATTTTTTTAGCGCCAAAAAAGACGCCCACATTATTGGCGCCTAAATGCTTTTGGCGCCAAAAATGACGCCACATCCGGAACGCCGACACTTTTGGCGCAAAAAAACGTCAAAAAAATGACGCAACTTCCGGCGACACGTATGACGCTGGAAACAAAAAAAAATTTTGCGCCAAAAAAGTCCGCGCCAAGAATGACGCAATAAAATGAAGCATTTTCAGCCCCCGCGAGCCTAATAGCCCACAGGGAAAAAGTCAAATTTTAAGGTAAGAAAAAAATTGATTAATCCATATGCATTATCCCAAATATGAAACTGACTGTCTGAAATAAGGAACGTTGAACATCCTGAATCAAGGCAAATAAATGTTTGAATACATATATTTAGAACTTTATATAAAAGTGCCCAACCATAGCTTAGAGTGTCACAGAAAATAAGACTTACTTACCCCAGGGACACTCATCTACAAGTAGTAGAAAGCCAAACCAGTACTGAAACGAGAATCAGTAGAGGTAATGGGTATATATAAGAGTATATCGTCGATCTGAAAAGGGAGGTAAGAGATGAATCTCTACGACCGATAACAGAGAACCTATGAAATAGACCCCGTAGAAGGAGATCATTGAATTCAAATAGGCAATACTCTCCTCACATCCCTCTGACATTCACTGCACGCTGAGAGGAAAACCGGGCTCCAACCTGCTGCGGAGCGCATATCAACGTAGAATCTAGCACAAACTTACTTCACCACCTCCATAGGAGGCAAAGTTTGTAAAACTGATTTGTGGGTGTGGTGAGGGGTGTATTTATAGGCATTTTGAGGTTTGGGAAACTTTGCCCCTCCTGGTAGGAATGTATATCCCATACGTCACTAGCTCATGGACTCTTGCTAATTACATGAAAGAAAAACAGTTCTTAGTAAATAAATGAAGAAAATCACTGTAAATAATAAACAAATAATATGGGTAATATGAGAAATTGAGCAATATTTAAACACTAATGTACCCATGATCATAGAAACATATACAAATTTAAATTTAAATTTAAACATAACACTGTCAACTGTATGGTTAATAAGATGATATGAGAAATTCAAAGATAGAAAGAAAACAAAAAGAACAAAAAGACATAAGCACATAAGCATATCAATACCTTTCTCTAAATAAGGATTGTAATTTAGTTAACCTTAAAGTTTTAATTTCTAGATGGGATATTAGTAGTAGTGCTAGATTAGATTTCTAAATATGAGTTTAATAATAATTAAACTAGAAATGAATAGTATATGAAACAATCATTCTAATATATGTATGTTGGCCATATGAAGGCAAAGTACTGGTATCCCTACATAGCAGCTTGTTATGGATAAGTATAAGGGTAAAAATAGGGTTAAAAATAGGGTTAAAAAATCTCTTAAAGAAAAATAGCTTAAAGAAAAAATAGGTAATTATTCTACAAAATAAGACATATCCCATTCCCTATTTAAACCCTGAGGTACTGTTGTTTTTAATTTATAAATCCAAAATAGTTCTCTCTTGAGTAACAGTTTTAGCTTATTACCCCCTCTAATGGGAGACTGAATTTTATCTATAACTTTAACAGTAATGTGTGCTACGTGGGTCATGTGTGTTTGATTGAAATGTACTGCTACTGCCGAATCCTTATTGTAGTTCTTGGTATCCCTAATATGTTCTCTAATGCGCGATCTGAGCTCTCTGGTCGTCTGACCAATATATTGAAGGGAACAAAGTGAGCACTCCAATAAATAACATGTAAGGAGGTTCCTATCCTGCTACCCTTTGTATCTATATATATTTTGCCTAATGGCTTTTTAATGGATTAATAAAGTATTGTATTTTTAAACATACAATTTTTTTTGCCTCTGCGTGTTGCTGCCGCACTCTTTGTTTTAGGGCATTATTAACCCCTTAAAGACTACAACGTACCCTGTATGTCGCTGGTCGTTAAGGGTTTTTCAGGCAATAATAGCCCTATTATGACCTCCCTCAAGCAGGCCTCCCGGAATAGCGTGGTCTCTATAAAAAAATCAAGCCCGATAGAAAGGCCATCCTTAAGGGGTAAAAAGGACATGAAGGTCAATTTTTTCTTTTCTTTCGTGATTCAGATAGAGAATACAATTTAAAAAAAGTTTCCAATTTACTAAAATTTGTTTTGTTCTTACGTTATTCTTTGTTGAACATATTTAAAGGGACAGTCTAGTATAAATTAAACTTTCATTATTCAGATAGGACTTTTAATTTTAATCAACTTTCCAATTTACTTTTATCATCAAATTTGCTTTTTTCTCTTGGTATTTCTCTTAGTTTAAACTATACATAGGTAGGCTCATATGCTAATTTCTAAGCCTTTGAGGGCTGCCTCTTATCACATGCTTTTTAAATCTCTTTTCAACACAGAGAGACAAAGTACATGTGGGCCATATAGATAGCACTGTGTTCAGGCACAGGGGGTTATTTAAGATTTAGCACAACACAATGCTAAATGCAAGTCAATAGATAATAAACAGTCACAGTCATGTGATCAGGGGGCTGGAAGAAGGTTCCTAGATACAAGGTAATCACAGAGGTAAAAAGTACATTATTACAACTGTGTTGGTTATGCAAAACTTGGGAATGAGTAATAAAGGGATTATCTATCTTTTAAAACAATAAACATTCTATGGTAGACTGTCCCTTTAAATAGGTAGTGCGCACGTGTCTGGAACACTACTTTGCAGCAAATACTGCTACATTATATTGCTAATGTATAACATTGTTGCAAAACTGCTGCCATATAGTGCTGCAGACACATGTATACTCCTGTACTTACCTTCCTGCTTTTCAACAAAGGATAACAAGAAAACAAAGAAAATTTGATAATAGAATTAAATTGGAAAGTTTTTTTTAAAATTGTGTGTTCTATCTGAATCATTAAAGATACATTTTGGGTTTTATGTCCCTTTAAAGGCGCCAAGCAGCAGTAGCCCCCAATAATCGAGAAGCAAAAGGGGTGTCAGGCCACATATGCTATATGAAGAATCCAGAAAAATAAGAGCTTAACCTAGCAAATCTCATTGACAGGAGCATACATTTGAGCTTGTACATACCTTAAATCACAGAAAGATTAACCTCATACGAACTTAGGGTTACAATTGGAGGCTTCATACTTAAAAGTAAAGACACTGCGATTGGCTTTATGTACAACAGGTGACTTGTTGGCAACTTGCCAACATGTGCCCATAGGTAATTACATGCCCAGAACAAAAGATTCACATATTGGCCTCACTTAACCAATGTCACTCCCGGTAAAAACTTATCCAGCAGACTCATTGTCCACTGTTGGCTAGTTGGATAATCTATTAGCGACTGTTTCTGTTGCGAGTAAGTCTCTTGGGATAATGTGCCCTTTGACATGGAAATCTGAATAGAGAAGTCAGCTCCAGGTGAAGGAGTTCCCTCCATGCTGTACAGGCTGACAGAGTCATCAAAGCCGCTCTGCTTCAAGTTAACTTGATCTATGCGCTCTGCACAAAAGTCTATGACTGTAGCTTTCTCCATCATCATACTAACAGCAGCACTAGAGGCCTCTATCTATCCGGTAATCATATCATCAGGTACAGTTCCTATTTGGGACTAATCAGCTGTACAGTACCCATCAAAATTGTGGGGTGCGAGGGTGCTACTCCCCCCCTCACTTATACATAATGGTTGCTCTTTCAGAGTAGCTGAGATAGGTTGCTCCTGCCTCAGCTCTGGTCCATTGACCACACTGGGAGCAGGAGCAAAGCCAGTATCTAGTGTTGTTTTGAATCCTTCCTCCAGACCATGCTGTTAGTTGGCTGTGGGAAGGTAAGCCCATCCTCACAATCAAAGGAACTGCCTGTTCTAGGAATTTAACTAACCATTTCATGTATAGAGGTGAGAGATATCTCATCATGGGGTCTCAGAGTTGGACAAAGAGTCACAATGAGTTGCATATTCTGAAACTGCACACTATATATATACTGTATATATATATATATATATATATATATACAGTGTGTATATATATATATATATATATATATATATACAATATATATATATATATATATATATATATATATATATATATATATAGAGAGAGAGAGAGAGAGAGAGAGAGAGAGCACTTTAATCAGTGGCACTGCCAGAGACACCACTGTGGAGGACGGTTGAGAAATCCTCCCGGTCCACCAACTCTGTAGAATAAAGTTCCGGAATATTGGAGCTAGGACTTCAAGATTTGCTACATTTCAGCCTGGATGGCATATATCCAGAGCTTTAAAAAAGATTGACTAGTAGTGTTCTCCAGCTCTCAATATCATGGCCGTCTTAGCCACCACCCTGAAGCTCCCCCCAAGAATAAAGTTTAATCTACATTATATATATATATATTTATAAAACTTCTGTGAAATACCAGTCTATGGCCTAGATTTAGAGTTCGGCGGTAAAAGGGCTGTTAACGCTCCGCGGGTTTTTTTCTGGCCGCACCATAAATTTAACTCTGGTATCGAGAGTTAAAACAAATGCTGCGTTAGGCTCCAAAAAAGGAGCGTAGGGCATTTTTACCGCAAATGCAACTCTCGATACCAGAGTTGCTTACGGACGCGGCCGGCCTCAAAAACGTGCTCGTGCACGATTCTCCCATAGGAAACAATGGGGGCCTGTTTGAGCTGAAAAAAAACCTAACACCTGCAAAAAAAGCCGCGTTCAGCTCCTAACGCAGCCCCATTGTTTCCTATGGGGAAACACTTCCTACGTCTGCACCTAACACCCTAACATGTACCCCGAGTCTAAACACCCCTAACCTTACACTTATTAACCCCTATTCTGCCGCCCCCGCTATCGCTGACCCCCTGCATTACACTTTTAACCCCTAATCTGCCGCTCCGTAAACCGCCGCAACCTACGTTATCCCTATGTACCCCTAATCTGCTGCCCTAACATCGCCGACCCCTATATTATATTTATTAACCCCTAATCTGCCCCCCACAACGTCGCCGACACCTACCTACACTTATTAACCCCTAATCTGCCGAGCGGACCTGAGCGCTACTATAATAAAGTTATTAACCCCTAATCCGCCTCACTAACCCTATCATAAATAGTATTAAACCCTAATCTGCCCTCCCTAACATCGCCGACACCTACCTTCAATTATTAACCCCTAATCTTCCGATCGGAGCTCACCGCTATTCTAATAAATGTATTAACCCCTAAAGCTAAGTCTAACCCTAACACTAACACCCCCCTAAGTTAAATATAATTTACATCTAACGAAATAAATTAACTCTTATTAAATAAATTATTCCTATTTAAAGATAAATACTTACCTGTAAAATAAACCCTAATATAGCTACAATATAAATTATAATTATATTATAGCTATTTTAGGATTAATATTTATTTTACAGGTAACTTTGTATTTATTTTAACCAGGTACAATAGCTATTAAATAGTTAAGAACTATTTAATAGTTACCTAGTTAAAATAATTACAAATTTACCTGTAAAATAAATCCTAACCTAAGTTATAATTAAACCTAACACTACCCTATCAATAAAATAATTAAATAAACTACCTACAATTACCTACAATTAACCTAACACTACACTATCAATAAATTAATTAAACACAATTCCTACCAATAAATACAATTAAATAAACTAGCTAAAGTACAAAAAATAAAAAAGAACTAAGTTACAGAAAATAAAAAAATATTTACAAACATAAAGAAATATATTACAACAATTTTAAACTAATTACACCTACTCTAAGCCCCCTAATAAAATAACAAAGCCCCCCAAAATAATAAATTCCTACCCTATTTCTAAATTAAAAAATTTACAAGCTCTTTTACCTTACCAGCCTGAACAGGGCCCTTTGCGGGGCATGCCCCAAGAAGTTCAGCTCTTTTGCCTGTAAAAAAAAACACATACAATACCCCCCCCCAAACATTACAACCCACCACCCACATAACCCCTAATCTAACCAAACCCCCCTTAAATAAACCTAACACTAATCCCCTGAAGATTCTTCCTACCTTGTCTTCACCATCCAGGTATCACCGATCGGTCCTGGCTCAAAGATCTTCATCCAACCCAAGCGGGGCTAGACATCCACTGAAGAAGTCCCAGAAGAGGGTCCAAAGTCTTCCTCCTATCCTGGCAAGAAGAGGACATCCGGACCGGCAAACATCTTCATCCAAGCGCATCTTCGATCTTCTTCCATCCGGTGCGGAGCGGGTCCATGTTGAAGCAGGCGACGCGGATCCATCCTCTTCTTCCGATGTCTCCCGACGAATGACGGTTCCTTTAAAGGGACGTCATCCAAGATGGCGTCCCTCGAATTCCGATTGGCTGATAGGATTCTATCAGCCAATCGGAATTAAGGTAGGAATTTTCTGATTGGCTGATGGAATCAGCCAATCAGAATCAAGTTCAATCCGATTGGCTGATCCAATCAGCCAATCAGATTGAGCTCGCATTCTATTGGCTGTTCCGATCAGCCAATAGAATGCGAGCTCAATCTGATTGGCTGATTGGATCGGCCAATCGGATTGAACTAGATTCTGATTGGCTGATTCCATCAGCCAATCAAAAAATTCCTACCTTAATTCCGATTGGCTGATAGAATCCTATCAGCCAATCGGAATTCGAGGGACGCCATCTTGGATGACGTCCCTTAAAGGAACCGTCATTCGTCGGGAGACATCGGAAGAAGAGGATGGATCCGCGTCGCCTGCTTCAACATGGACCCGCTCCGCACCGGATGGAAGAAGATCGAAGATGCCGCTTGGATGAAGATGTTTGCCGGTCCGGATGTCCTCTTCTTGCCGGATAGGAGGAAGACTTTGGACCCTCTTCTGGACTTCTTCAGTGGATGTCTAGCCCCCGCTTGGGTTGGATGAAGATCTTGGAGCCAGGACCGTTTGGTGATACCTGGATGGTGAAGACAAGGTAGGAAGATCTTCAGGGGATTAGTGTTAGGTTTATTTAAGGGGGGTTTGGGTTAGATTAGGGGTATGTGGGTGGTGGGTTGTAATGTTGGGGGGGGGGGTATTGTATGTTTTGTTTTACAGGCAAAAGAGCTGAACTTCTTGGGGCATGCCCCGCAAAGGGCCCTGTTCAGGGCTGGTAAGGTAAAAGAGCTTGTAACTTTTTAAATTTAGAATAGGGTAAGGAATTTTTTATTTTGGGGGGCTTTGTTATTTTATTAGGGGGCTTAGAGTAGGTGTAATTAGTTTAAAATTGTTGTAATATATTTCTTATGTTTGTAAATATTTTTTTATTTTCTGTAACTTAGTTCTTTTTTATTTTTGGTACTTTAGCTAGTTTATTTAATTGTATTTATTTGTAGCAATTGTGTTTAATTAATTTATTGATAGTGTAGTGTTAGGTTAATTGTAGGTAATTGTAGGTGGTTTATTTAATTATTTTATTGATAGGGTAGTGTTAGGTTTAATTATAACTTAGGTTAGGATTTATTTTACAGGTAAATTTGTAATTATTTTAACTAGGTAGCTATTAAATAGTTCTTAACTATTTAATAGCTATTGTACCTAGTTAAAATAAATACAAAGTTGCCTGTAAAATAAATATAAATCCTAAAATAGCTATAATATAATTATAATTTATATTGTAGCTATATTAGGGTTTATTTTACAGGTAAGTATTTATCTTTAAATAGGAATAATTTATTTAATAAGAGTTAATTTATTTCGTTAGATGTAAATTATATTTAACTTAGGGGGGTGTTAGTGTTAGGGTTAGACTTAGCTTTAGGGGTTAATCCATTTATTAGAATAGCGGTGAGCTCCGATCGGAAGATTAGGGGTTAATAATTGAAGGTAGGTGTCGGCGATGTTAGGGAGGGCAGATTAGGGGTTAATACTATTTATGATAGGGTTAGTGAGGCGGATTAGGGGTTAATAACTTTATTATAGTAGCGCTCAGGTCCGCTCGGCAGAGTAGGGGTTAATAAGTGTAGGTAGGTGTCGGCGACGTTGTGGGGGGCAGATTAGGGGTTAATAAATATAATATAGGGTCGGCGATGTTAGGGGCAGCAGATTAGGGGTACATAGGGATAACGTAGGTGGCGGCGCTTTGCGGTCGGGAAGATTAGGGGTTAATTATTTTAAGTAGCTGGCGGACGATGTTTTGTGGGGGGCAGATTAGGGGTTTAATAAATGTAATATAGGGAGTCGGCGGGGTTAGGGGCAGCAGATTAGGGGTACATAAGTATTACGTAGGTGGCGGTCGGCAGATTAGGGGTTAAAAATTTTAATCGAGTGTCGGCGATGTGGGGGGAGCTCGGTTTAGGGGTACATAAGGTAGTTTATGGGTGTTAGTGTACTTTAGGGTACAGTAGTTAAGAGCTTATAAACCGGCGTTAGCCAGAAAGACTCTTAACTCGCTGCTTTTTCAGGCGGCTGGAATCTTGTCGTTAGAGCTCTAACGCTCACTGCAGAAACGACTCTAAATACCAGCGTTAGAAAGATCCCATTGAAAAGATAGGATACGCAAAATGGCGTAGGGGGATCTGCGGTATGGAAAGTCGGGATGCAAAGTGAGCGTTAGACCCTTTAATCACTGACTCCAAATACCAGCGGGCGCGGCCAAAACCAGCGTTAGGAGCCTCTAACGCTGGTTTTGACGGCTACCGCCGAACTCTAAATCTAGGCCCTATGTTTTTTTCTACTGACCTGCCCTTGTTGTAAACTACTTTCAATCTTTATTGACAACCGTCATTGTATATTTCAGATTAAAGACTTCATTACAGAGATTAATGATGATGAGCAAGACTTCAAGAATTTAATGCAACCTTTGTGCAGTGAGTTAAACTTTACCAGCCAAGAGGTAATTATGTCTATGCTTTGTTTGCTCATATAATACTGCCCAGTGTAAATGTTTTTCATATACTTATATATATATTCTGAATTGCAATTATCAAACTTGCCAAAATATAATGATCGGCATCTGAATATAATGCATTTCAGTAATATTTCAGGTTTTGTTTCACATGAGGTGAGGGTCAATATTATGGCAAATATGTATGGGAGGTTGTGGTACAAGTATAAGGACATTAAACTGTCAAGTACAACTACAGTAGCGAAGGTTACTCCTCACAATGCCAGAGGCTTAGCATGGGCATTGTGGCACGTCCCTTAATCTGTGCCCCCTCCATCCATAAATCCAGTCCCTAGTCACTCAATGCCTTAAACAGTTCATTCCTCCATGCTTTCGACTCTCTCCGGACCTCACCACTGGTATGCTCTATCTATCTCTATTGGGTACTTATAGAGCGCAAACTAATCAGCCAGCCTGAGGGTCTCAAGGCACTAAGGGAAAGCGGATAGGAGGGGGGGATGGAGGTGAGAGGTGGGAAGGGGACGAGGGGATGGGCATTTCAGTCGAAGAGCCAGGTTTTGAGGTCATTTCTGAACTTTGTAAGGGAGGTGGATTGTCCTGAGGTGCAGCGGTGAGGGTGTTCCATGTCTTTGCTGCCATGTGGGAGAAGGATCTCCGCCTCTGTCGATTTGCTGATGCGGGGAATGACTGTGAGTGCTTGGTTGGTCGAGCGGAGGTGTCTGGCGGGGGGTGTAGAAATGTACGCGGTGGTTGATGTATTCGGGTCCGATGTTGTGTAGGGCCTTAACGTGTGGTTAAGGAGCTTGAAGGTGATTCTCTTGTTGATGGGGAGCCAGTGAAGGTATGCCTAAGTGTCCCTCTCAATGTCTTCACCAGCAGCACAGTTTCTTTTGTTCTTGGAATGAGCTCATTTTCCTTTCTCAGCTTCATCTATTGACTAAGTTACACAAGTCAATGGCTCACTGTATCAGCATTCTCTTTCTCCTTTGTGCATTCCAATTACAGCTCCATATGCTAACAAAATTGCCAATTGTGCAACATCCTAGTTGATAAATGGTAGACAATCAATAAACCAACAGTAGCCGGTACAGCTATTATTGCATGCCGTTGCCTAGGGCATTGTAATATCAATACTAAGAGGAATGCAGCTGCCCGTGTAATGTTAGATGATACAAATATGAATATCATGGATATTTATGTCAACCCTTAAAGTTTATTGAACACCATCATTAGACCACAACCAAGTACAACTGCCCCTTTGCCCCCCCCCCCCTCTGGCCTTCGCTATGCCCCTGCACAATTCTGTTGCTTTCCCCCCTGCTCCTTTCAAGTGCTGCTTAGTAAAGCTCTGCATTTTCACACAGTGGATGATGCCATTTTGGTGTTTAAGTGTTCTCACACAGAAACAGTGCACATTTATAGATCAGTGATATTGCTAGCCTCTTGACAAGTTGCATCATGTTTAGCGTGCATCTACAGAGCAGGAGCTGTATGTTTTTACAGAAGTTTGCATTACTTTATATTACTGCTGATGGATTTTTTTTAAACTTGTTTATGTAACTTAAAAAATGTGCAAACAACTGCAAATAGAAAAATATAGAGCTTCCCCCTATTGTGTAAGCTCAGCATAAGTGCAAGGTGCAGCTGTAGCAGGTAACGTCACTAATCTGTGAGGGAGAACACAAGATGGGGACATCCAGTATGAAGATACAGAGCTTCACAAAGCAGTCCTGTAAGGCAGTGATTTTTAACCTTTTTTTGGCCGTGGCACACTTTTTTACATTAAAAAATCCTGTGGCAACACCACCATCCCAAAATGTTAAAAAAAATCACACATTGTAGCCTAATACAGGCATATATATATATACACATACACACAGACACACACATACACACAAACACACACATACTGTATGTATTGTGCTGTTATGCCATTGCCTCCTACAAACTACCCCTGCACTGGGAGTAAAAAACAAGCAAAGTTTAAAAAATATGTCACACTGTTGTCAGTCTGCCGTGGCACACCTGAGGATCTCTCACGGCACACTAGTGTGCCACGGCACACTGGTGAAAAACACTGCTGTAAGGAGTTAAAATAAGAGAAACCTCTTTAAGAGAGATGCAGGTTCAGGACGTAAAAAAATAAAATTCTAAGTAGTAACTAGACATGTGCATGGGAAAATAATGTGTCAAACAAATCATTTAAAAAAACAAAACATTTTGACCGTATTTAGTTGATGCGGTCATTCTGTTTGTTCCAATATTAGTTATTAATTTTTGAACAAATATTAGTTCAGCCATTATAGCCTATGGGACAAGAATGTAATGTGGGGGAAAAAGCTCACATATTGTGTCATGTAATGTGGGAAACAGAAATCACGCAGTGTGTCACATACTGTAATGTGGGAAACAGAAATCCCGCAGTGTTTCACATACTGTAATGTGGGAAACAGAAATCCTGCAGTGTTTCACATACTGTAATGTGGGAAACAGAAATCCCGCAGTGTTTCACATACTGTAATGTGGGAAACAGAAATCCTGCAGTGTGTCACATACTGTAATGCGGGAAACAGAACTCACGTAGTGTGTCACATGCTGTAATGAGGGAAACAGAACTCACATATTGGGGCCGATTTATCATATGTCTGGCAGAAATGATTCCCTGTAGAGGATCATGTCCGCCAGACATCCATAAATACTGACAGCATACATTGTCGGCATTTATCATTGCACAAGCAGTTTCTGGTCAATCGCGCTGCTAGCAGGGAGTATCAATCAACCCGATCGTATACGATCGGGCGGATTTCTGTCCACCGCCTCAGAGGCAGTGGATGAGTTAAGGAGCAACGGTCTTAAGACCGCTGCTTCTTAACTCCTGTTTCTGGCGAGCCTGAAGGCTCGCACGGAAACAGAGGCATTGGGGCCAATACGGGGGTTGGTAAATCGGCCCCATTGTGTCACATGTAATGTGGAAAAAAGAACTCACGTAATGTGTCACATACTGTAATGTGGGACACAGAACTCACGTAGTGTGTCGCATACTGTAATGTGGGTATAAAGAACTCACATATTGTGTCACATCTAATGTGGCAAACAGAACTCACGTAATGTGTCACATACTGTAATGTGGGACACAGAACTCACGTAGTGTGTCACATGCTGTAATGCGGGTATAAAGAACTCACATATTGTGTCACATCTAATGTGGCAAACAGAACTCACGTAGTGTGTCACATACTGTAATGCAGGAAACAGAACTCACGTAGTGTGTCACATACTGTAATGCAGGAAAACAGAAACTTACGTAGTGTGTCACAATGCTGTAATGCGGGAAACAGAACTAACGTAGTGTGTAACATGCTGTAATGCGGGAAAAGAACTCACATATTGTGTCACATGTAATGTGGGAAACAGAACTTACGTAGTGTGTCACATACTGTAATGCGGGAAACAGAACTCACGTAGTGTGTCACATGCTGTAATGCGGGAACAGAACTCACATATTGTGTCACATGTAATGTGGGAAACAGAACTCACGTAGTATGTCACATACTGTAATGCGGGAAACAGAACTCACATATTGTGTCACATATAATGTGGGAAACAGAACTCACGTAGTGTGTTACATACTGTAATGTGGGAAACAGAACTCACATATTGTGTCACATATAATGTGGGAAACAGAACTCACGTAGTGTGTTACATACTGTAATGTGGGAAACAGAACGCACGTAGTGTGTCACATGCTGTAATGCGGGAAACAGCACTCACATATTGTGTCACATGTAATGTGGGAAACAGAACTTACGTAAGTGTGTCACATACTGTAATGCGGGAAACAGAACTCACGTAAGTGTGTCACATGCTGTAATGCGGGAACAGAACTCACATATTGTGTCACATGTAATGTGGGAAACAGAACTCACGTAGTATGTCACATACTGTAATGCGGGAAACAGAACTCACATATTGTGTCACATGTAATGTGGGAAACAGAACTCACGTAGTGTGTTACATACTGTAATGTGGGAAACAGAACACACGTAGTGTGTCACATGCTGTAATGCGGGAAACAGCACTCACATATTGTGTCACATGTAATGTGGGAAACAGAACTCACGTAGTGTGTCACATGTTGTAATGCGGGAAACAGAACTCACATATTGTGTCACATGTAATGTGGGAAACAGAACTTACGTAGTGTGTCACCTTCTGTAAGTTGGGGAACAGAGCTCACAAAGGGCCTGATTTATGAAAGTGCAAGCGGACATATATATTGTATCATGTCCGCCGCACACCCGATAAATAGTGATGTCGCGAATAGTTCGCCGGCGAATAGTTCCGGCAAACTTAGCTTGTTCGCGTTTGCCGCGGTGGCGCGAACATATGCGATGTTCGATCCGCCTTCTATTCGTCATCATTGAGTAAACTTTGACCCTGTATCTCACAGTCTGCAGACACATTTTAGCCAATCAGCAGACAGACCACTCCCTCCCAGACCCTCCCAGGCTCTGGACAGCAGCCATTTTAGATTCATTCTGATCCTGCATTCTTAGTGAGAGGAAAGATAGTGTAGCTGCTGCTGATTTTATAGGGAAAATTCATAGCTAGGCTAGTGTATTCAGTGTCCACGTACAGTCCTGAAGGACTCATCTGATCTCTCTGTAAGGACAGCACCCCAAAAAAGCCTTTTTAGGGCTAGAACATCTATTTTTTTTTTTTTTTTGCCTGTGTAATTTTGACTGTGAAACATCAGTCTGCTTGTGTAATCTAATTGCAGTTGCCTGCCTGCCAGCGTGTGTGCCAGGCCCACTTGCTAAGTGCCACCACTCATATCTGGTGTAACAGTAGTGTAAATTTGTAAAAAAAACTTTTTGACTGTGAAACATCAGTCTGCGTACTGTAATCTAATTGCAGTTGCCTGCCTGCCAGCGTGTGTGCCAGGCCCACTTGCCAACTAGTGCCACCCAATCATATTTGTTATAACAGTAGTGTAAATATTTAATAAAAAAACTTTTTTGACTGTGAACATCAGTCTGCTAGTGTAATCTAATTGCAGTTGCCTGCCTGCCAGCGTGTGTGCCAGGCCCAATTGCCAAGTTAGTGCCACCACTCATATTTTGTTTTAACAGTAGTGTAAATATTTAAAACAAAAACTTTTTTGACTGTGAAACATCAGTCTGCTAGTGTATCTAATTGCAGGTTGCCTGCCTGGCAGTGTGTGTGCCAGGCCCACTTGCCAACTAGTGCCAACCAATCATATTGTTATAACAGTAGTGTAAATATTTAAAAAAAAAAACTTTTTTGACTGTGAAACATCAGTCCGCTAGTGTAATCTAATTGCAGTTGCCTGCCTGCCAGCGTGTGTGCAGGCCCACTTACCAAGTTAGTTCCACCACTCATATTTGTTGTAACAGTAGTGTAAATTTAAAAAAAAACTTTTTTGACTGTGAAACATCAGTCTGCTAGTGTAATTTTAATTGCAGTTGCCTGCCTGCCTGCCTGCCAGCGTTGTGCCAGGCCCACTTGCCAAGTTAGTGCCACCACTCATATATTGTTGTAACAGTAGTGTAAATATTTTTTTAAAAAAACTTTTTGGACTGTGAAACATCAGTCTGCTAGTGTGGCATTAACCATACTACTGTAGTGGTGCAATTTAAAGTCCTTTTAATGCAGTGGGAGCCAATGAAGATGGGGGGTTATGTGGGGTGGTTCCAAGTTAGGAGTTTGAAGTGTTGTGTGACTTAATGGGAGGGGTTCACATTTTTTAATATATTATGTTTGGTACTGGCTGCTTATATGCAGTGTGTCTTTTTCTTTTCTTTATACCTCAAAGCAGCAGTCATGAATGCTTAAAGCAATTTTGCTGTTATTGAGTAATTGAGATTTGATGGCAGGGGTGAAGTCGAGCAGGAACGCACAGGAACAGAGTTCCTGCACTATTTTTGCAGGAGGACAGA
This sequence comes from Bombina bombina, assembly GCF_027579735.1. Taxonomy (NCBI): domain Eukaryota; kingdom Metazoa; phylum Chordata; class Amphibia; order Anura; family Bombinatoridae; genus Bombina; species Bombina bombina. Next base: position 1,287,861,346 of record NC_069500.1, read on the forward strand.
GGACAGAAATCCCTCTGGACAGAGAACAGAAACACTTTAGTAAACACTGCTGCTGATGGTGGGAAGAGCTGTTGCAGTCTTGTTAGAGTGACAGTGAGATCCTCTAGTAATAGGCAGTAACACTTCCTGCAATACACTAAACACAAGCCTTTCAGCGGTCCTGCTGTATAACACATGGTGCTTACATTTCTGTGTGGCTTGCTCTAGGGTTATTTAGGTCCTCTCAGCAAAAATAGGACTATTGCACCTTAAGTGGGTGAGACTCTGTGACAGAGGAGGAGTCTCAAGCTCAAAGGCAACTATTTAACACTTCATTGGATTTAATTTTCTTTTAGTAACCAAGGTGTATAGATTATATACATATAAATACAGTGTGTGGTTGTGTGGTGTATAAAACAAATATTAATTGTGAGGGGGGGGGGGAGTGGAAGTCCTGGTGAGTTCCCAAACTTTTTGTTGTAGGACTTGGCACCTGTTTGATGGTCAGCCAAAAACACAATGTTATTCAAACCAATACCGATACTTCAGTATTTGAGGTGTTCTGAAAATAATAGAATAAACTGCAGTGATGTTGATTTTTATAGAGCATGCATGCACCATACTGTAATACTGGAATACTGATGCAAATATATTTTAGTAACAGTACCATGGGGGCCTCTTGAATTTGCTTTAATCTTTTCTTTGTTTGCATAGCATTATTGTGCTTCTTACTCTTGCCATAAAGAAGACAAATCAGAACCAGAAAACTCATAAATATTATTTATATAGAACATACATAAACATATCATTCTAAACCAGTCTTTTTAAGCTTTCGGTCACACAGGATTTATTTTAATTGCAAGGAAATCTTCATAATGTCAAGGATCTATACCAGTAACATAAATCTTCACATTAGCAACTATTTATTTAGATACACATACATGTGATATAGAGGAATGGTCCTATTACATAGATAAGAACATCTGTAGCATTTGTAAATGAAATATAGATGAGGAGAAGGAAAGTAATGGCCCTTGGCCATAGGTTGGACAAGACTAAATATACCCTATTCACATTTATGTATTACAGTGTTCTAAATTTATTTTGAAATGTAAAAATGTGACAAAATGTCAGAAATCTTATTTTTTGTTATTATTTGGACTTTGCCTAAAGGTCAGTGACTTAACATTTATTAATATTATCTGTGTACGGACTTTAGTTACAACTTATAGCTTTTGTGTACCAGTTATATCTCTTATATTTCTTAAACAATACATTAACTTTTAGGAGCTGAGAAAAACTCAAGATTCTTTTGACACACTTGATGGCTATTTTACTGAAGACGAACAAATCAGTATTGAACCTTATTTGCTCCCACAGTAAGTTTACCAACCTTTATAAGTTAAAGTTTAGCAAATGATATCATTTCAGGAAATAACATATTGGCTCTGATTGTGTAATACTAAATGACAGAGAGAAAGTGATACTGGGCATGTTCCTTATATAGGGGTAGATCACCATCATATAGAATAATTCAGTCTAATGATTTTTTCCTACAATATTCACTATATAATTGTCAGGGGATTTTATGTAGATACATAATTTAATAATCTTATCTAAAAATAAAAATTCTTAAGGATTGCACTATTTTCATGTGACGTATTTTGTTTCATTTTGTTAATTAATTAGTTGCTGGGCAGGGGTATAATTTTATAAGAAATGTTGCTGACATTTTTCAGGGTTAAAACCATAAGTCCAATTTATTTTTAAAATATTTTATTCTTCTATGAATAAAGCGACAGTAAAGATAGTTACTGTATATACACTAAGTAGGTTGTGTAACAATATTAGCTTTAAAAGGATATGAAACCCAAACAATTGATTTCATGAATATGATAGAACATACAATTTTAAACAACTTTCCAATTTACTTCTATTAGCTAACGCTTTATTCTGTTAGTATTCTTTGTTGAAAAGCATATCTACGCACACTCAAGAGCATTGCTGTAAGCTAATTGGTGGCTGCCCATATATGTCATTGGTTCAACTGATGCATTCAGCTAGCTCCAATTAGTACAGTGTTTCTAAACCGTGGTCCTTAAGTACCCCCAACAGGACAGGTTTTCATTATAGCTGAAAGATAGCACAGGTGATATAATCAGCTGATGGGTGAGAGCAGGTTAGTAACCATGGTAACTAATCAGCTGATTATTTTCCATGTGCTCTAGTTCAGCTATTTGAGGACCACGGTTGAGAAACACTGAAGTAATGCGTTGCTCCAACTTCAACAAAGAATAAAAAGTGATTGAAGCATATTTGATAATATATGTAAAATAGAAAGTTGTAAAATTGTAGGCTCTATCCTAATTATAAAAGAAACATTGTAGGTTTTCATATCCCTTTAAACTATAAAGCAGATTCCCTAGTTGGTACAGCTCCTGCATGCACCATTCACTTCTAGTATGCCATCTCCTTTTCTCTAGGGGCAGGAGACAGTAGTGTGCATAATATAAATAAATCATTCTCTTTGGCAGTACTGCCCGCTTCTGGCCAGAAGAAAAAAACTGCAGAGCAGTCTTCTCATTGGCTGAATAGTAGAAAAAAAACCCTGCAGAGCAGTCTTCTTATTGGCTGACTAGTAGAAAAAAAAACCTGCAGAGCAGTCTTCTCATTGGCTGACTAGTAGAAAAAAAAACCCTGCAGAGCAGTCTTCTTAATGGCTGACTAGTAGAAAAAAAAACCCTGCAGAGCAGTCTTCTCATTGGCTGACTAGTAGAAAAAAAACCCCTGCAGAGCAGTCTTCTTATTGGCTGACTAGTAGAAAAAAAAACCTGCCGAGCAGTCTTCTCATTGGCTGACTAGTAGAAAAAACTGCAGAACAGTCTCCTCATTGACTGACTAGTAGAAAAAAAAACCTGCAGAGCAGTCTTCTCATTGGCTGACTAGTAGAAAAAAAAACTGCAGAGCAGACTTCTTATTGGCTGACTAGTAGAAAAAAACTGCAGAGCAGACTTCTTATTGGCTGACTAGTAGAAAAAAAACGGCAGAGCAGTCTTCTCATTGGCTGGACTAGTAGAAAAAAACTGCAGAGCAGTCTCCTGATATATTACTCTAGTCTCTACAGTTAAGATTTATTAATAACTATTGCTCACTTTCTGTGACCTCCTAAATAGAGGAGACTGTATGTGTGTATGATATAATGTCTTGATGGTCCATGTAGACAGTTGTATTATGTCTAGTGAGCGAACATTGTTTGACATATGATTGTAAAAGAAATTATTGAACCTATTGTTGTTATTAACAAGTTTATTTTCCAATAAAAATTATATTGAAAAAAAAATAAATAAAAATAAAATATAGTTCCATATTAAAAAAAAAAAAAAAAAAATACTTAAAATGTTGATCTTTTACTGTCACTTTAATAACAGTGCAAAGTAATAACATTATTTAATGTAGTTCTCAATATTTTAGAAATGTTAGGATTACGTTAAATCTGTTTAATCACTCACATTAATAAAGTATGTTATTCGCAGAAAAGATATTACTGGTGCCTATTTATCCACAACAAAATGTGTAATCCATTTGAGGTATGGCGCTTCTTTTCAGATGAGAGTGGATTATTTTAATGAGAGAGAACTGCAAACACAACTTTTTGAGCTGGTATCCTTAAACACGGTATAGTATAACATTGTCATTTTAATATAAAATATTGATAAATATAATAAAATTGTCTCTTCTCAAAATTACACACAACTTCACTCCAAAAACAGGGGAGGGGCATATAAAGTAAAAATACAATTCAGTTGAAACAGTTGCTGCAAACTTGGGGCTAGATTACCAAGTGGAGTGCTAATTTAATCACACGCCCGTTAAAGGATACATTTGCCCGCGATAAATAACCAGCCATTACAAGTGCTTGGTTACCGCATGCTCGGGTAGCAATTAGCGCTCAGAAAATTAACTAGAGATCAGATTTCTGGTTAATTTTCCAAAAGGGCCCCAAGTGCCCTCAAAATAGAGTGCATTTTTTAATAGTACTGTGTCTCACGGCATGAGAACGAGGTTCCCATTGGAGCCTATGGAAGTACGCTCTCGTGAGTGCAATGCTTCCCTGCAATACAAACGTGAGGTTGCGTTCACTTTGTGCTCAACTTGTAATACCAGCACACGTTTGCGTGTGCTGGTATTACTAAGTTAAAGGGACACTGAACCCAAAATTTTTCTTTCATGATCAGATAGAGCATGAAATTTTAAGCAACTTTCTAATTTACTCCTATTATCATTTTTTTCTTCATTCTCTTGGTATCTTTATTTGAAATGCAAGAATGTAAGTTTAGATGCCGGCCCATTTTTGGTAAACAACCTGGGTTGTCCTTGCTGATTGGCAGATAAATTCATCCACCAATAAAAAAGTGCTGTCCAGAGTTCTGAAGCTTAGATGCCTTCTTTTTCAAATAAAGATAGCAAGAGAACAAAGAAAAATTAATAATAGGAGTAAATTAGAAAGTTGCTTAAATTTGTATGCTCTATCTGAATCATGAAAGAAAATATTTGGGTTCAGTGTCCCTTTAAGCGAAAATATCACTTTCAAAAATGCGATATTTTGCGCTCCACTTGTAATCTAGCCCTTGGTGTTTATACACTCAGCTGTTTTATTTTTTGAGAGCTATATTTCTTTTTAATGTAGAGAGAGGTTCTTCAACGGTTTTTTATACATACCAGACTGGAGCAATGTGTTCACTAGTCATAGTAACATGTTAGAAAGAAAATAGTTAGGTATTGTAGCTTCCTAGAAAGATTTTTGTTACTGCTGTAAATTAAACCCCACTAGCTCCTATTAACTGTAAACTCGGTTCCTCGGTAACACTGTGTAAAAGTGCTATTAAAAAACCTAAAGTGCACAAAATCTTACATACATAACTATAATGAAAACATTTTATTGTTATTGATAAGCAGGAATCTCTACTAAACTGTGTAACTAAAAAAAGAAGTGTGTCCCATTGCCTCTCTCAGCTATTCTGTCTATTTGCTTAAATCCCTGGCTTCCAGTTACTCTGTAGGTAGGTTAAAGGGACATGAAACATTTTCTTTCTTTCATGATTCAGATACATAGAGCATATAGTTCTTAAAGGGACACTGAACCCAATTTTTTTCTTTCGTGATTCAGATAGAGCATGCAATTTTAAGCAACTTTCTAATTTACTCCTATTATCAAATTTTCTTCATTCTCTTGGTATCTTTATTTGAAAAGCAAGAATTCAAGTTTAGATGCCGGCCCATTTTTGGTGAACAACCTGGGTTGTTCTTGCTGATTGGTGGATAAATTCACCCACCAATAAACAAGTGCTGTGGCTGGTTCCTTAGCTTATATGCCTTCTTTTTCAAATAAAGATAGCAAGAAAACGCAGAAATATTGATAATAGGAGTAAATTAGAATGTTGCTTAAAATGGCATGCTCTATCTGAATAACAAAAGAAAAAATTTGGGTTCAGTGTCCCTTTAACAACTTTCAAACATATCAAATTTGTTGTATTCTCCCAATATAATTTGTTTCAGGAGCAGCAATACACTCCTGGAAGCTAACACATCTGGTGAGCCTATGACATAAGACATATATTTGCAGCCACCGATCAGCAGTTTGTTTTCAATAATGCATTACTACTCATAAACCTGCCTAGGTGTCCTTTTCAACATTGGATACCAAGAGAACAAAACAAGTTAGATAAAATAAATAAATTGAAAAGTTGATTAAATTGCATGCTCTATCTGACTTGTGAAAGTTTAATTTTCACTATACTGTCCCTTTAAACATTAGTACTCTTGGATGCCATCTCTGTTAGATTGAAAAGTGCCTGTGCACTAGGGTTGCCACCTCGGCCATGTTTTCCTGGACACTTATGAGTTACACATGCTGCAGGGTGTGCAGAGGGGAACATGCATTGCACACCTAAACAGCCCATGAATAGTAACCCTGGATAGCACTATTCATGTTCCTCCCTGCACACCCTGCAGCATGTGTAACTCATAAGTGTCCAGGAAAACATGGCCGAGGTGGCAACCCTACTGTGCACTCATTAAAGATGGCCGTCCAATGTAACTTGTATATGCAGGTAACAGTGGTTTCCTTGAAATTATCATGGATCTGTTGCGTAAAGATACAGTAAGCAACTTGTAATTACAAGACATTTTTGTTGTCTTGTTATAGAATAACATATCAGCCCAAATTAACATCTTATTTGATGCAATTGTTTTTCATAAGCCAAACAGCACATTCCATTTGCCTCATTTGGAGGAGCCGGCCCGCACTTGAGTCTATAGCTGACAAGTATAGCCCCAATCATATTGTTCATATAAAGTGCATTGTTTCACTGGGTTTATCTTGGAAATAAATGTATCAGGGTTAGCCTTGATAAGTCTGCATTGTGCTTTTTCAGTTCTGAGAAATAGAAAAGCCACAATTTTCAGGGCACAGTTACATGAAAAGTGGGCAAAAAAAAGTTTTAGTATACATAACTATACCTTTTAAATTTAAATCTCAATATTGAACAAAAAAAAGAGTAGCATAGATTCTAGGATTTGTGTAATTACTACTTGTGAGCCTTGTCTGGAAATTTGTTATAGGCTAGAACAAATGGTGAATATATTATTAAAATGTAACCTTTTTATTATTATTATTATTATTGCTACTAAAATGACAGCAATACCACCGTAAGAAAGGCTGCCATTGAAATAAACACCCTCACCAAGGTTATATCCTCTGTAATGTAACGCTATTCACCTATATACATCCCTACTTATATACTCTAGCGTAGTGCAGTGTTTTTAATTTCGTTGGGCAGCAAACAGTGTATCTGTTCTCTCTTTTGCTGTCATTTTAGTAGCCATAATAAAGGTTACATTTTAATAATATATTCACCATTTTGTTATTTGCAGCGCATTGTGCTCAGAGGCATCTCCTTTTATTTAACCCTGTCCTAGGGGTGTGTTTGTACCTAATTACATCTCAATATGTTTACTGTCCCTTTAAACAGTTGAATTGTTTGATCATTGTTATACGTTGACCCTAATTAAAAATAATGAAAGTAAACAACATATACTTTATGTTGAATTATTAAAAAAAAGCAAAAAAAAAACTTACAAAGCATATCAAATCTTTTTCAGTATCAGAAAAAACTGCTAACAACATGACTTATGAAAAAATGATATACAAAGCTCGGGAATCACTGAAGGCAAGATTTGAAGTATTAACTGACTATGCCATCTCTGAAAGTGATATGGTAAAAAGACAATATATGTAGATATAGATGTTATAATTAAATAATGTCTACTCTGTGACAAGCACTAAATAATTGTAGTTCTCCAGAGAATCAGGCCCTAGAATGATTGCACCAAGGGGAACTGATCTGTGATGACAGCTTTAAACATAAGCACCTGGACGTCTGTGTATTTCTGCAAAAGTTAAAGGGACAGTCTACACCAAAATTGTTATTGTGTAAAAAGATAGCTAACACCTTTACTAATCATTCCCCAGCTTTGCACAACCAACATTGTTATATTAATATACTTTATAGCATTTAAATATCTAAATGTCTGCCTATTTCTAAGCCAATACAGACAACCTCTTATCACATTCGTTTTTTTAGCTTTTCACAAAAACAAGCAAGTTCATGTGTGCTATAAAGATAACATTGTGCTCACTCCCATGGAGGGATGCAGGACACTGCTCTAACTGGCTAAAATGCAAGTCAATAGATAATAAATAAATAGCCCTGAGATAATGGGGCTGTCTGCAGAGGCTTATATACAAGGTAATCGCAGAGGTAAAAAGTAAACAGGCTGAGCACATTTGGGGAATGGGTAATAAAAGAATTATCTATCTTTAAAGTTTGACCTTCTGTTTGTAAAGGAACTTCAGTAAATATGTAATGTCCATATAATATTAAGTCAATAAATCAATTCCTATCATTATCGATTCATAGGGGGCGCTATGGTGAAATTATTAACAAAACATCTTATATAATAAAAGGCCAAGTGTGTTTGTCCGAAGCTGTCATGCGTAGTAGAGACAGCACGAGGACAAACACACCTGGCCTTTGAGTCCCTAGCTGATGATCTGCGGCAGAAGAAGTGAGCGTGGCCGGGCATGAGCGAGGGGCGTGGCCGGCATGAAGGGGCGTGGCTGGGAGGGAATGACCTGAAGGGGGCGTGGCCAGACGTAAAGGAGGCGTGTCCAGGCACGGTCGCGTGAAAGATGGGAGAGAGAGGGGAGAGAGATAGAAAGGGGGGAGAGGAGAGGGGGGAGAGAGAGGGGGCAAGAGAGAGGGAGGGGGCGAGAGAGAGAGGGAGGGAGAGAGAGGGGGGAGAGAGAGAGAGGGGGGAGAGGGGGGGGAGAGAGAGGGGGGGAGAGGGGGAGAAGGGGGGGGAGAGAGAGGGGGGAGAGGGGGGAGAGAGGGGGGGAGAGAGGGGGGGAGAGAGGGGGGAGAAGGGGGAGAGAGAGGGGGGGAGAGTGGGGGGAGAGGGGGGGAGAGAGAGGGGGGAGAGGGGGAGAGGGGGGGAGAAGGGGGGGGGGAGAGAGGGGGGGAGAAGGGGGGGGAGAGAGAGGGGGGAGAGAGAGGGGGGAGAGAGAGGGGGGGGAGAGAGGGGGGGAGAGAGAGAGAAGGGGGGAGAGAGAGGGGGAGAGGGGGGGAGAGAGGGGGGAAAGAGAGAGGGGGGGAGAGAGAGGGGGGAGAGAGAGAGGGGGGAGAGAGAGGGGGGGAGAGACAGCAAAAGAGAGGAGGGAGAGAGACAGCAAAAGAGAGGGGGGAGAGAGACAGCAAAAGAGAGAGGGGGAGAGAGACAACAAAAGAGAGGGGGGGAGAGACAGCAAAAGAGAGGGGGGGAGAGAGACAGCAAAAGAGAGAGGGGAGAGAGACAGCAAAAGAGAGGGGGGGAGAGAGACAGCAAAAGAGAGAGGGGGAGAGAGACAGCAAAAGAGAGGGGGGAGAGGGACATCAAAAGAGAGAGGGGGAGAGAGACAGCAAAAGAGAGAGGGGGAGAGAGACAGCAAAAGAGAGAGGGGGAGAGAGCGCAAAAGAGAGGGGGGAGAGAGCGCAAAAGAGAGGGGGAGAGAGAGGGCAAAAGAGAGGGGGGGAGAGAGAGGGCAAAAGAGAGAGGGCAAAAGAGAGGGGGGAAGAGAGAGCGCAAAAGAGAGGGGGAAGAGAGAGCGCAAAAGAGAAGGGGGAGAGAGCGCAAAAGAGAGGGGGAGAGAGAGGGCAAAAGAGAGGGCAAAAGAGAGAGGGCAAAAGAGAGGGGGAATAGAGAGCGCAAAAGAGAGGGGGGAAGAGAGAGCACAAAAGAGAGGGGGGAGAGAGCGCAAAAGAGAGGGGGGAGAGAGGGCAAAAGAGA